>NC_067168.1:31366771-31666771 GCF_903995435.1 Acomys russatus | reverse complement strand
ACACTCAGTGTGGCACACAGACTGTCCTTGCTGCCTGCTGGCCAACATGTAGAACTCTTGGCTCCATCTCCAGTGCCATGTACGCTGTTTGCTGCCATGCTTCTTGACATGGCAATGGACTAACGCTCTGAAACTGTCAGATAGTCCCAGTGAAAGGTTCTCTTTTATAAGGGTTGCAGTGGTCATGATGCCTCTTCACCCAAACTAGCACAGAAATTGGTACCAGGTGATGAAGCCCGCTCTTTGACATAGCTACAACCACTTCTGTATTCATCTTCCATGTCATTTATAAGATGAAATTAAGTTAAAAAAATTTAAACTTTTCAACCCCGCTTCCCAGAAGCACTTATTCATAGCTGACACTAACATTCTTGCCAGAGAGTCAAGTTAGCTTACACTAGATGATCCAATGGTGTCATAATCCATACTTTGTTATTTACACACGTGGCTATCCTCTGGCTGCACTCCTGTTATCTACATACTTGGCTAAACTTCGGGTGTCCCCTAAGCACTGCCTCACTTATCTCACTCAGGACCAATCAAACTAAAGGTCAATTAGAACTGCTTGTTAGCAAAATAATTTGAGTCAGAGCTGACCACCCTGTTCCACCTTCTACCACCCCCCACCCCCATAAGAACTAATTGTGATTTTTGCCTATATAAACTGACTCCAGAAAACAGGTTGATGTCACAGTTAGGCTCCTAAATCCTTGCTGTGGCCCTGATCAATCAGCTTTAAAAAGGTATTCAAATAAAATATCAATATCTCATTGAGACTGGTGCGAGAGTGGCCTGTGTGGCAGTTCTTGTGCTGCAACACAGGGGCTGGGATACTGCTGTGATGGGCCTGACCATGCTTTTGTTTGGAGAAATGTGGATTTGGGGTCTTAAGATTAGGAAAGAAATGGAATGCTTTAAGTGGGGTTTAATGGGCCCCAGAACATTGAAGACAGTGGTGCTGAGGGTGATTTGAATTGTGGGTGCCTGGCTCAAGAGGTTTCAGAGAAGAATGTTACTATGTGGCCTAGAGACTGTTCCAATCCCCTGCTGAGTGAAGACTCTGAGAAGACATCCATGTTGGGCTAGTATCCAATTATAAGTGAGTATATACCATGTATATCTTTCTGGGTCTGGGTTAACTCACTCAGTATGGTCATTTCTAGTTCCATCCATTTGCCTGCAAATGTCAAGATTTCCTTGTTTTTAATAGCTGAGTAGTATTCCATAGTGTAAATGTACCGCAGTTTCTTTATCCATTCTTTGACTGAGGGACTTCTAGGTTGTTTCCAGATTCTGGCTATTACAAATAAGGCCACTATGAACATAGTTAAGCAACTGTACTTGAGTGGTGGAGCATCTTTTGGGTATATTCCATTATACCCAAGTGGAATAGCTGGGTCTTGAGGAGCTCTATTCCCGATTTTCTGAGAAAGTGTCAAATTGATTTCCAAAGTGGTTGTACAAGTTTGTACTCCTACCAGCCATGAAGGAGTGTTCCTCTTTCTCCACATCCTCACCAGCATGTGCTGTCACTTGAGTTTTTGATCTTAGCCATTCTGATGGGTGGAAGATGGAATCTCAGAGTTGTTTTGATTTGCATTTCTCTGATGACTAAGGATGTTGAACATTTCTTTAAGTATTTCTCAGCCATTCGATATTCCTCTGTTGAGAATTCTCTGTTTAGCTCTGAACCCCATTTCTTAATTAATTGGGTTATTTAGTTTGGTGATGTTTAATTTCTTGAGTTCTTTATATATTTTGGATATTAGACCTTTGTCAGATGTAGGGTTGTTGAAGATCTTTTCCCACTCTGTAGGCTGTCGCTTTGTTCCATTGACAGTGTCTTCTGCCTTACAGAAGCTTCTCAGCCTCAAGAGGTCCCATTTATTAATTGTTGACCCTAGAGCCTGGGCTCTTAGACTTCTGTTCAGGAAGTTCTCTCCTATGCCAATGAGTTCAAGGCTCTTCCCCACTTTTTCTTCTAACAGATTTAGTCTCCGGTTTCATGTTGAGGTCTTTAATCCACTTGGACTTGAGTTTTATGCATGGTGATAAATATGGATCTACTTGCATTTTTCTACATGTAGACATCCAGTTAGACCAGCACCATTTGTTTAAGATGCTATCTTTTTTCCACAGTACAATTTTGGCTTCTTTGTCAAAAATCAAGTGTCCATAGGTGTGTCGATTTTTTTTTCTGGGTCTATTCGATTCCGTTGATCAACCAGCCTATTTCTATGCAAGTACCATGCTGTGCTAATTACTGTTCCTCTATAGTACAGCTTGAGATCAGGGATGGAGATTCCTCTGTAGGATCTTTTATTCTACAGGATTGTTTTAGCTATTCAGGGTTTTTTGCTTTTCCATATGAAGTTGTGAATTGATCTGTCAAGGTCTTTAAAAAATTGTATAAGTATTTTGATAGGAATTGCACTGAACTTGCAGATTGCTTTTGGTAAGGTGGTCCTTTTTACTATGTTAATTCTCCCAATCCATGAACATGGGAGATCTTTCCATCTTCTGATATCATCTTTAATTTCCTTCTTCAGAGACCTGAAATTTTTTTTTACACAAGTCTTTCACTTGCTTAGTTAGAGTTACACCTAGATACTTATATTATTTGTGGCTATCATGAAGGGCGTAGTTTCCTTAATTTCTTTCTCAGCATGATTGTCATTTGTATACAGTAGGGCTACTGACTTTTTGGAGTTGATTTTGTATCCAGCCACTTTGCTGAAGGTGTTTATCAGCTATAGGATTTCTCTGGTGGAATTTTAGGGGTCACTTAAGTACACTGTCATATTATCTGCGAATAGGGATAATTTGTCTTCCTCCTTTCCGATGTGGATCCCCTTGATCTCCTTTTGTTGTCTTATTGCTCTGGCTAGAACTTCAAGTACTATATTGAAGAGATCTGGAGAGACTGGGCAACCCTGCTCTCCTCCACTGGATTAGTTGTTAAGAGAGAGACAAAGGCTTGTCTTCACCTAGAAGTAGATTCCATTCTTTGCAATTACTGAATCGAGGAAAGGGAGCAAGTGTGAGAGAGCAAGAAGAACAAAAAAAGGAGGAAGAGGAAATACAATTAGTTATGTATATGGAGGCACATTGGCACCCTGGGCTCCATTAGCACGTAGTTGACCAAGATCACAGTAACACTACAGAACAGCCTGTATTCTCACTCACAGATCTGCATCCCTGAAGCCTGCTTGTGCTGAGCCACTCAGGACAGGGTCTCCTGTTCACTGCTACCCGCACTAGGCTGGCTGGCCCACTAGCTTCAAGTATTCTTCAGTCTTTCCCTCCCATCTTTCAATAGAAGCCCTGGGATTACAGCCAAATGCTACTGTATCTGGCTTTGCACAGGGATTTGGGATTTGAACTGGTGTCCTTACTCTTGCATGCTAAGTGCTTTGCCCTCCCTGCATCTGCTCTTTTAGAATGACAAACAAGAAAGAGAAAGTGCCCTCTCTTTTTTGTGTGTGTGTGTTTTTGTTTTTGTTTTTCCAAGACATGGTTTCTCTGTGTAGCCCTGGCTATCCTGGTCTCTTTTGTAGACCAGGATGGCCTCAAACTCATAGGGGTCTGCCTGCCTCTGCCTCCCTGGTGCTGGGATTACAGGCATCACCACACTGGGCTAGAAAGTGCCCTCTGGAGGGTTGCCCAGTACTGGCCTGACTAATCCATTTGTTGCTTTCTAGGTGTTAAGACCTGGTGCTTGGTGATAGTGTCCCTGATGTTGGGCCACTTAGGCAGGTGCAGACCTCGTCTGCTCCTGTATAACTCTCAGGGCTGTTGCTGCCTCACTGCCGCTGCCTCCTTCTCCCTCCTCCTCCTCCTCCTCCTCCTCCTCCTCATACCCCTTTGTTCCTTTCACTTTCCTACTGTCTCACTCTCTCTTCTGTCCCTTGCTCTCAGCAGCCAAAATTGCTGGAATTCGTTAGTTCAACTGTGCAAGTTAAGCTGCACGTGCTGGAGTTGCATCCTCCTTCAAATGTGAAGGAGAATCCAGTTTTGCTGAAGTGAGGCCATCCTCCTCTGTTCCCCACACCATAGCAGAACACTGTGGGCCTCCCTTGTCTCCGCTAATGTAGGCAGGCAGATAGAATTTTGGAACCGCAAACGCATTTCCGTTTGCTGATGGGCGTGTATAATTTATAAGTAACACGGGACTCAAGTCCAGCCTTTTATTAAGCTCGTACCTGAGAGTCCCAGAGGTGTGCAGGATTTAGGATGATTTGATCAGGTTCAGCGAGTCCGTTTTTCTCTCACTGGAGTCTACTATGTACAAGGACAGCTCCAACTCAAGGCTGGTTCATCATATTGTGTCCTTTGCTCTGAAATGGCTGCGCCATCTTTGGACCAGTCCCTAAGTTGGGAGGAAGGCGCTGGGCAGATTGACTCAGGATTAAGTAATTGGAGTCAATGCACAGCTAATTAGTTCCAATGAATTGAGATCATCACATAGTGCTATGCAACAAGCTCACCATCTCAGCCGTGTGTGCTGAACTTCCGCCAAGGAAGCAACACCGACATTGAAATTCTACAAGACCGATTGATAGATTAGAATGTCAGTGATTGTGGGCAGTTGGAAAGTCACAGGTCCAGAGCCGAATTATAATTGATCTTCACTTTTTGTTGCTGTTGTTTTTGTTTGTTTGTTTTGTTTTGTTTTTCAAGACAGGGTTTCTCTGTGGAGCCCTGACTGTCTGTCCTGGACTCACTTTGTAGACCAGGCTGGCCTCAAACTCACAGGGATCCACCTGCCTCTGCTTCTTGAGTGCTGGGATTAAAGGCATGTGCCACCCCACCCAGCGATCTTCACTTTTTAAATAGCTTTTGCTGCCCGCTTCTGTTTGGGACCTAACATCTTGGTGAGTACTGGGTAAACCCTTCTGGAATGTGTAATGGACACCTCACTTCTACCTACACAAAGGCTAAGAATGTCATCAAACAGCACACAAGGCCTATAGTAGAGGCTCTCCTGCTACTGTAGATGAGGTGCCCACCCCACGTATTTGAAAGGTGTTTTGGCATATGACTTTACTCTGCTGCTATAAAATTTCATGAAAATGTTACCTGGCCGCTCATATTTGCCTCCACAATAAGCTGTCTCAT
Source organism: Acomys russatus (assembly GCF_903995435.1). Classification (NCBI taxonomy): domain Eukaryota; kingdom Metazoa; phylum Chordata; class Mammalia; order Rodentia; family Muridae; genus Acomys; species Acomys russatus. Next base: position 31,661,653 of record NC_067168.1, on the reverse strand, counting down.
ACTTCCTTTGAGGTGTGAATTGTGTTTTCATGCATCAACAGCAGTGTGGGGCGTACACGGGTATGTGAGCCCTGTGTCTGCAGCCTGCAGCCCTCCTGGATTAGTTGCTCTGGGCTGGTTGTTCTGTGTCTCTCACGATTACACCTCCATGAGGAGGGCAAGAAAACTACAACATTCAGATCGGCAGTAACAGTGCCACGAAAAGCAAGAGATTGTCTGTGAATTAAACATGATTACTTCTTGTCAACTGAAGTGTAGAAGGCACAAAATGAAACTTGTATTGTTCTGCCTGATTTCAGACGATTCCCCAGAATTAAAGGATTTATTCGAAATCACTGTTCTCCTTGGCAGCACCCCACCCCGCTCTTGTGTTTAATAAAAGCTTGAAATCAGAAAGGACTCCCAGGTTATGTACCATGGTCACTGATCACACAGCTAACAGCATGTCCCTTGCTGTTTAAGATGCTTGGGCTGAGATGCAAAACACAAGCGGCCTCGTCTCCGTCGACCCTGCTGGCTTTGCTCTGCGCCAGAGATCAAGAGCCAAGCTTCCGCATCCAGACCTCAGTCAATTGAAAAACCAGATTAGGCTGTTTTCCAAAGATGTTTTGAAGCAATTATTTGCTTAAGTAACTATAAAATTAGTAATGTGGTTAGGCTCAAACTAATGCTCTGGTGTGGCCTTTGAATTTATCTCGCAGGCTGTACTAGGCTAGGACAATTTTGCATCAATTTGCAACATCCTTAAAACCAGCCAGTCATCAAGACTTTGACAACTGAGAAAGCCTTACTTCCTCCTGGGGACCTGGAGGCGTGCTTATGAACACATTTACTTCAGAATCTAATGATATTGCATGTATGTGTATGTTGTACATATGTGTATGTCTGAGAATGTACATGTGTGCACATGCCTATCTATATATTTTATGTATGTGTGTATATATGTGCCTGCATGAGTGTGTGTACATGTGTGTATGTATGTGGGTGTGTACGTACATGTATGCACATATATATACATATGTATGTATGTACAGATCTATGCACATACATATGTGCACGTGTGTACATGTGTATAGCTACACTTACCATATGTTTTAACTATGAGGAGACAAATGTCTACTGTTTACAAGGTAGTTAGCCTAAATAACTATGTTTGTAAATACTAATAGTTTACAATTCTTCCTATCTACTCTATTTTCTTCTCATATCTCATTTTCTTGCTTGTATATAATTCAATGATCTATAATATTGTGTTTGTTAAATATTATACACCTTAATTTTCACAGTCATTAATCCAAAGCCACATTCCTAGTTATATTCTTACATGGGAATGGATTCCTTTATATATGTATATATTTTTTCGCTTACGCATTAATCTATCTACTTTACCTACTTATCATCTATATATCTATATACTTATCTAGCACTTATCTATTGACCTGCATATTATCTATCTATCTATCTATCTATCTATCTATCTATCTATCTATCTATCCATCCATCCACTCACCCATCTATCTATCTATCCATCTATCTATCTATCTATCTATCTATCTATCTATCCATCTACCTTTCTTCATTCTATTGTATCATTTTTCTCCTAACAAGACAATGCATTGGCTTGGCTTTATTTTATTTCCCTCTCTCCTCATCTCCCTTACTGGTATTTTTTGGACAGTAGACCTTACTAAGACAGCTGAGCTGCTACTAGCTCCTTTATTCTTTGCAGCACCTTTTTGGATTTCACTCCCCTTTTTATTTTTAGCAGTCCTTGTTTGGATGGCAAATATAAACACCTGTTTACCTAAGAAATTTTTTTATTGCACTCTCACACTTAAAAGACATTTTAATCAGCTACCTAAAAAAAAAAATCTAGATTCAAAGTACTTCTCTGTGTAATTAAGAGTCTGTTGAACCCAGTATTACTGCTAGGACATCTGGTTTCATAGTGATTGTTATTCCCTTGTGGAATTTCTTTTTAACTCTGGAAAGCATTTAGACTCTTTTACCTGATATTATTCGATCTCACCATAACACTTTGCTTTTTTTATTTTCTTTCCCTCACTTTCTTTCTTTTTTCCTTCTGGTGATGGGAACAGAATCCAGGACTTCATGCATGGTACACAAGCCCTCTACTACTGTCGGTCTTATATCCCACTCTTTTCTTTTCTTTCTTTTTCTTTCTTTCTTTTTCCTTTGAGACAGAGTCTCATGTAGCCTAGGCTGGCTTCAAACTCATTATAATCTTTAAATTTCGATTCCTCCTGTTTCTATCTCCCCAGTTCTGGCATGACATGTACGTAACAGTACACACTGTCTCTTTATTTTACAACAGGGTCTCACTACGTTGCCTAGGCATGCCTTGACTTTATCACCCTCTTACACCAGCCTCCCGAGGACTGAGGCTTCCGGCAAGAGCCACCAGACCTGGCTTCATCTCCTCTCTATTGTGTTTTGTTGACACCACTGATTCCCAAGTTTCATCAACACTTGTTCTTTTGTCTTTAGGAGGAGCTGTTGTACCCAAGGAAAGAATGTTCCTGGTACACCACCCTGTCTGGAGGGACCACTACACTGCATGCTGCTGCCTTTGCAGTTTGACTAGGGAAAAAAGAAAGAATGGAGGGCACGTGTCAGCCAGCCAGTCCTGCCTTTCATCACTGTCACCCCCACGGGGATTTTGCAGATCTCTGGCCACCTTTACCCCTGGTGCTGATGCTGTCTGTGCCTGTCAGTTACTTACCTGTCCAGGCGAAACACCTCTGGAAGTGAGAAGGGAAATAATTTCTTCAGCTTGTTGCTCCAGAGGATTCACCCCATGGTTGCTTGGTCCCACAAAGTTGAATCCGATGACAGGAGTGTGGTAGAAGAGCTCCTTACTTGTCAGGCAAGAAAGCAGAAGGCACTGAACTGGATTGCTTCCCTTGCACTGTTTTCCTTATACCTGGCCCCAGATACAAAGATAGTACTGCCCACAATCAAGGTAGGTTTTCTGCCCTCAGTGAACCCTCTGCAACCATCCTCACAGACACACCTGTCTCCATGATCTCGCATGCACTCAGGTTGACAATGGCTCTGTCCAAAGCCAGGCAGCCAGCAGGTAAGGGTGGTATTTAAAGACCTTCGACTGGTCCTTTTTGTCCACTCTGCCTTCCAGTTATCTTCCTGGGATACCACTCTCTGAGTTCTAGACAGCCTTCTCTCTTCCCAGGCTGTTCTTACACTTTGATGTGTGACTGGTAATGTTTTAGATCCGTGCTCTTATCTGTTCCTATAGCTTTTCTCGCTTTTTTTTTTTTTTCCTTGTTTGTTTTGTTTTGGGGGGTTTTGTTTTTGGTTTGGTTTGGTTTGGTTTTTTGAGACAGGGTTTCTTTGTATAGCCTTGGCTGTCCTGGACTCAATTTGTAGACCAGGCTGGTCTGGAACTCACAGGAATCTGCTTGCCTCTGCCTCCCGTGTGCTGGGATTAAAGGCGTGCACCACCACAGCCAGCTTCCTATAGCTTTTCTTGATCTCAGAAAGGGAGCCAGCAGTCCATACTAGTCCACCACTTGACAGATAGGAAGAGGCCCAGTCTGTCTCTCTGTCTCTCTCTGTCTCTCTCTCTCTCTTTCTCTCTCTGAAACTGGAGATGACTGATTTGGCTAGATTGGCTTAGCAACAGACTCCAGAGCTCCACTTGCATCCTACTCCCATCTAGTGCCCCCTACCTAAGTATGCTCTATTATATTACATAAACATGTACCTAGGCACCTGGCTTTTTATGAGGGTGCCCATGCTTTGGTCCCCATGCTTCCAGGCACTTTACCGACTGAGCCATCTTCCCAGGCCCTTTGGACAGATTCCTTTTGTTTCTTTGAAACAATCTCATTCTGTAGCCCAGGAAGGCTTTCAGAAGTCCTTGGTTTCCTGCCTTAGCTTCCTAAGTACTGGAATCACAGGCACAAGTTACCACCACACCTGATTGTAACCACTTCCTTATACTTCTCCGTACAGAGACGACCCATGCACCTCGGCACTCACCTCTCTCCAAGGTGTGGGAGGACCACACAAGGAAACTTGGTCCCGGACCAGAAATATTGTTTGAAGAATAAGAAAATACATTTAATGTAACATAGCCCTTTATTTTCTTCTGAGGCTAAGCCAAATCTAAATGTTCTTGTAGATGACTCAGATGCCCTGAGAAGAATTTAATAATAGCTCTTAATGATTCGTTTGAGAATCTTATTCTGAAGTTGCTCGCCTTTGAAGACTGTCAGTGTGGCACTTTGGTTCCCAGGAAGTACGGGTGAATCTGTGCAGAGACTGCCTTGTGGCATGGTTCTAATGGTAGCTAATAACCGAGCTTTTCTATGCCCTGACAAAGTAGTTGGGCATCACAAAACCACTGCAGACTACAGCAACAAACAGATGCGTACCTAAAGACTTTAATTAAGCTTCTTAAAATAAAGTACTGTTTCGTTCCCTTTTCTGAACTCGATGTCTGCAGACCTTATAAACTAGTCCTTGGACTAATTGCTTTGGCGGATCTCAGAGATTATAACTTGCAGCAGTGTATTGTTACATAGAAAACTCCTAAATGCACTCGACGTCTGAGATTTTGTCCGATGGTCCCTTTCCTACATGAGAGAACTGGCAGTGTTCTCAACCTGCATGCCTGAGCCTGGCTGTGTGACCTTGTGGGACTTGGCTGGATAAGGTTCAAGTCTGACTTTGCGGGATAGCCATTTTTGCACTCGGTCCATGTGGGTGGACAGCCTTTTCTCAGCAGGGTACTCACTCTGCCTGATATGGTAGGCCCAGATCTTGTAGGGAGCATCACATAGATCTCAGGGAAGAGCACAGGCCTGACCCTTTCCTGATAAAGAACTTGTTCAAGTACAGGGAATTCCTGGAAGTACCGCAGGCTATGCTGAGGAGATCCTAGCCTCCAGAAAAATGACCTCTAATCCTACCTAGAAGTCATCCCCTCACACATAGGATAATTAAGTGCTGTTTTCTCATTCTTGTGATGGGGCCCCGTGTTACTGCATCACTGTATGTAGATTAAGTATCCTGGCACACTTATCCCTAGTGAATCAGACACATTCACCCTCAAAACCTCTCCCCAATGCCCAAGGTTTATAAATAAAGGCTGGCTGGCATGCTGGGTGTTCATTTGCTCTCTTGCTCCACTATGACCATCAGAGACTCCACTTATTAGGGGAGGTGGAGGCCACTGCTGGAAGCTTGGTGATCAGGCAGCAATGGCAGAAACTGCCTTTGTAGCTGCTGGGGCCTGTTCCATCACTGCCACTAGCTTGGTGCTGATGCCTCCCGGCCCCCTCCCCAATCAATACCAAGATACCAAGAGCTGTAACCATTGGTATTATCATGAGCTTGTGGAGCTGCTCCACTGCCATCTGAGACACGCAATCTTATTCTAAGAGAGCAAAACTCATAACACTCAGGTGGAAAACTCACTTTCCACCTAACCTGGAGAGGCGGGAAACCTGGCCTAGCACCCAGGCAATGGGCCTCACCCTGAAGTGCTTGAGCTGCCCCTGATTAATAAATGGGCCCTTGGGACCCTTGATCTAGAGGTCCAGTCTGTTTTCATCTGGAAGCAAGCGGTGCCTGGACCAGCCTGGAGGATGCAGAACCCGGGCCAAGCTACCAGATGTTGAACAACAGGGCATCAGGCAAGCTGCTTCTTTTTGTGTGCCTTGGTTTCCTCCTGTGTTTAACGGGTGTGCTTGTGGTGGATGTAAACATGTTTTTGTTTTGATTCCAAGTGTGGGATGTGAAACTGCCTCGTGTGAGGGCGTGTGATGTTTGTCTGCTGGAAACAGGCTCCAGAGAGTGCATATGATCTTTGTCAGCTGGGACGTGCCTCATATGGGGGTGTGGTCTTTGCCAGTTGAAAAAAATTCCTGGTACAGACTCTGAAAGGAGATGAAATAGGAGCCCAAAAAACAGAGAGGCGAATTGCTAAGCATACTTTGCATCAGTTCTCATCTCTTGGCTGTGTATCACTTCGCTTTGAGACACTCGCAGAGCATGCGCGTGCACCACACACACACACACAACCACACACATACAAATAGATAGATAAATAAATAAATGAATGAATAAATAACTGGCAGACAGATACCTTGATAGTTCTCACCCAGAACTTATTCTAGAACAAGATCTAGTCAAACCAGTGTCCACAATTCAGTCTCTTTCAATTTTTGCATAAGATAACCTTTGGAAAATTTGCCAAGTGTAATATCGACACATGATGAGTTTTGTGGGAAAGTATTGAGATTTATCACAAGGAAACAAAGATGAAAAAGTGGTACAACTTTTGGGATTTGCTGAGAATTTTATTTCTATAAATCTCTGACGAACTAATCCCGTTATGACTTTTTGTGTGGTTTATTTGTTACCTCATGTGAAAGACACTTTTCAATATTAATGAAAGTCAATTCCTTAATGAATAGTAAGTAAAGATACAATGACAAATAGAATTATTTTATTGAATATGAATATGATTTATTTTGCAAAATTTATGACATATGCAGAAGTTAAGCCTCAAAACAATGACTATGATGTTTCATTGCCAAGACCAGATGAGGCATTTTTCTCTTATTTTGGAACTCACATTAGTATAATTTAAAAATATTATCTTTCTTTTATTGGTGGATAAAACTTTATCGTACTAGCATGATTAACATATAATTTTACATAGAATACAATAATAGAAACATTCATCCTTTACAATCCTTTTCTGACCCCAGTTTTAGCCTTGTTTTTATTTTATAATTATTATTTGCATGATTCATTTGCAGTGAGAGAAATAAATTTCTTTTGTAGAGTGTTATAAAACTATAGAAAAGACTACTTGAATGTAGGGATTTTTGCTTTTGTAACTTTTACCACATTTTATTTTTTTTGTGTGTGCATGTGGGACACATGCATATGATGTGTGTGTGAATGTGATGGCCCATGTGCCATGACCTGCGTGTGGAGGCCAGAGGACAGCTCTCAGGCTTTGGTTCTCACCTTCCCCCTTGTTTGAGGCAGGGCCCTTTCCTGTGTCCGCCTCTGTGCTGCATACAGCAGGCTAGCTGGTGCTGCGTGGGCTTCTTCAACAATCTCTGCCTCTGCCTCTCCTCTTCCCTTAAGACAGCCAAGGTTGGGAGCTGGAGAGATGGCTCGGCAGTTAAGAGCACTGGCTAGTCTTCCAGAGGTCCTGAGTTCAATTCCCAGCAGCCACATGGTGGCTCACAGCCATCTGTAATGAGATCTGGTGCCCTCTTTGGGTGTGCATAAAAACAATGTACTCATATACATAAAATAAATAAATAAATCTTAAAAAAAAAAAAAAAAAAGATAGCTAAGGTTACTCTGTGTGGCCCGGGAGCTGAAGCCATGCGCTCATGTTTGCAAAGTTTGCCAGAGAAGCACCTTTACTCACTGGGCCATCTCTCCAAACAGCTACAACTCCTCCTTCCTCCTCCTCCTCCTCCTCCTCCTCCTCACATCTTCCTCCTTCTCTCCTCCCCCCTCATATCCTTCTCTTCCTCTCCTCCCTCTTATATCTTCCTCCCTTCTTCCTCTTCTCTCTTCTCCCTCCTCCCCTCCTCTACTCTTCCCCTTCACACCCTCCTCCCCCTTACATCCTCCTTCCCTCCTCCTCTCTTCCTCCCCTTCCCCTCCTTTTTCCCTCCTGTTCCCCTCTGCCTCCCTTCCTCCTCATATCCTCCTCCTCCTACCTTATTCTCCCTCTCTTCCTCCCCATCCTCTTCATCACTGTCCTCCTGTCTCTTCTTTTGTTTATGAGACAGGGTCTCATGTCACTCAAATTTGCCTCAAACTTTCTACACAGCTAAGGAGGGCCTTGAGTTTCTAATTCTCCCAGCTCTGCCTTCCAATATCAAGAAGACATTGCGGCACTGAGCTATACCACAGTGGCTTGAGGGTTGGCATACAGGCAGTGAGACTCTGGTGGGCACACATGGGCACAGATTATCTGCAGAACACCACTGTCATCCACACAGGAAGAACAAGGGACTAAAGAAACCATGACAGATTTTATGAGCTACTTGTAGCTCCTCCATCCCCACCTAGATACGTGTGGCTTCATCTCTGAGACAAGTGTCTTGCTTTCCCTACATTTCTGTGTGACAGAGGCTAAGCATCTTTTCCTGTTCACTGACCTCCTGCCTACCTTCCAGGATTTATTCTTTGCCCTGGGATGGTGCTTTGGTCAGGTATAGCTTTAAAATAAGATGAAGTCTATGGATCTTTTCTTTCTCCAGGAGAAATGCATAGTATCACTTGTACCTTCCTTCCTACTCAACTTTAGGAGGCTTTGGAGCCATCCCTCACTCATAGTAAAAGACAGGCTCTGTGCTCATTGTGCCCAGGTTTTCCTATTCACAGAACAGGGACTGCATCCTTAATGTCTGAGAACCAAGGCAAGTATTAAGTAAGTTAGGACCGAAAAATTCTAGGCTAGGAGTTTTTAAATTACTGAAAAATTTGAATGATGGACCCTGGACCACAATCCCTTTGATTTTTTTTTTCAGCATTTAAATTAATTTCCGTTGTGTAAAAGTGGGGAGTGCTCATGCTTTAAAAAACACCCCCACGTTCCTGGCTTCTTCTAGAAAACCCCAAAGTCCCGCCACAGTGGGCTCCCTTGCCTGGTGGGTCCAAGGTTCTGGCTATTGACACTGTCCCCCCCCTCAGACCCCCACTCCCACCCCGGGGCTCTTCAGCCTACAGATCCCATCAATCTGTGCATGCTGCATCGCCTGAGCACCTGCTGGCCACTGCTGTCTTCTTCCATCTAGGCCTCCTTTCTGCACTCACTTCCCACTAGGTCAGGTCCACCTCTGGGCTGGAGTCTCCTGGGCACTGGACAATCCTCGGGGTCAGGAATAAAGCTTGGCAAGGGCCAAGGCTCTCTACCCTGTATCTCTCTGAGTGTGAAAAATTCCAGGAATGGTCCAAGAACTGCTATGCAATCTGGAGTAATAAAACTTAGTGATCGAGCTGGGCGTGGTGGCGCATGCCTTTAATCCCAGCACTCGGGAAGCAGAGGCAGGCAGATCGCTGTGAGTTCAAGGCCAGCCTTGTCTACAAAGTGAGTCCAGGACAGCCAAGGCTACACAGAGAAACCCTGTCTCAAAAAACCAACCAACCAGCCAACCAAACAAACAAACACTTAGTGATAGAGCTGCTGTCACTCTACCTGCTAGTATTTCTGAAATTCACTCCCCTTCATGTCTGCTGTCGAGTCACTGCTGCCTTTGGATGAGCAGAGACTGCTGTTTGGGGTTCAGATATCATTGGAGCACCCTAGGTTGGCCGAGTTTCTAGGCTGGTATTTTCCACGCAAGCTGTTGTTGCTTTTGTACGAGGTTGTTTGGTTTTCGATCTGGCAGGATTTTGATGGTATTTCCCGATGTCAGGGATAAGCATATGAGATTCTCTGCTCATGACTCTCTCAGTTACTTATTTCTTTCTATATCTCATCTCCAGTCTCTACTCCCTTGCTTCTGACTTAGCTCAAACCATCATGTCTCCAATAGCTTACTTCTGGTTTGTGGGGATGAATGAAGACCACAGTGATGAAAACAAATAGAAGTTACTCAGGGTTTGCCACACTAAGGCAGCAGGCCTCCAGCTCTCGCATTTGGTAGAGACTCAAAGGCAGACAAGGAGTCGGGGAGATAGAATCTGACACTCTTTTTTGCCATTGGCCACTCAGTGGTATGGTTGGTACGTGGTGTGTCCCATAGGTTCAATCGGTAGAATTTTGTCCTCAGGGCAGGAGTGCAAGGGATGGTGGGGCCTTTAAGAAGTGGGGTCAGAGGGAGGAAGAGTAAGTTCTTTTGAGAAATAAGTTGATAGAAAAGAATAAGACTGGCTGCTTCCTGGTGTTTGACTCCTTGTCTTGCTGTATGATGGTCCCCTCTCATATGGCCCCACTATAGGGCCAAATGCTCTAAAGCCCTACCAATACCACCAGCAGATACCATGTTTTTGGACCTACAGTGTGATGAATTAAAGAAACCTTTTTTTTTTTTTAAAAATTACCCAACCTCAATTACTTTGCTATAGTAATGGAAAATGGATTAATACACTTGACGACTCATTTTCAATGATTAGGAAATAGTGATACCATGTGGCTTCCAAGTGTAGGTTAATAAAGATGGCAGAGCCTCTCCCCTGAGCTCTGTTTTGAGATTTTTTTTTCTTTGTTGTTGTTGTTGTTGTTGTTTTTGGTTTTGGATCTCTGGACTATTTGGAAGAAGTAGATTGTGCTAAAGCTGGTAGAGTGGAGGGGTACAGTCATAGAACGAATTGTCTGAGCTCCGCCTAGCTCAGGCACACGTCTCTTGACCTTTGAGATGACCTCAGGCTCAGCACTGAATATGCACTGCACCTCCTAAAGGTTACACAACCTCCCCCAAAGGGTGCAATCAACTGGGGACCAATTGTTCAAATACAGGAGCCCATGTGGGACATTTCCCATTCAAATCACCACACTGTGATAAACTTAAAAAAGAAAACCTAAATATTAACTCTCCTGTTTATCAGGAAGGAGACTGCCTCTTAGTTAATGGGGCTGATCAGGAGTTGGCCTATAGGATGTTAGAGACCCCATCCTGTGCAATGTGCTCCTTGGGGTCCCAGTGCTTCCTGAATTTGCATAGCAGTCCTTACAACGCTCCCGTGGACAACTGATCTCACTGAACACACATCACAGTAAATACTTAACTCTCTTGCTCTCTGTTTATTTTCATTTTACTGGGGAAAAAGAAAACGTTTAGAGGGGTTAAGAAACTGGCTTGAAGCCAGTCAAAGGTGAGACAAGGATGAGAGGGTCCCTAGGCTCTGGGCCCCACTCGGCCTTCCTCTGGACCTGTCCTCTATAGCGTGGGGAATTGCTGGGGCCAGGCTGCTTCCTGAGGCCCTGTCTTTCTGATGTACCCTTCATACCACGGCCAGATAGCTGGGCCTCCCCTGAGCCCTAGGCTATGTCCAGGCCTGGTGTAGGCATCCTCTCTAGGGTCACTTCCACATGGTGGACCTCCTCCAGCATGACTACTTCTGAGTGCCAGAAGCACAGACAGGAGGCTGCCATCCATAGTCAACGGTTTGGAGTGCCTTGACTGGGCAGACTAGGAGTCTTTATGGAAAAGGATGAACCTGGGGGGGGGGGGGCTGTGGGAAGAGAAAACAGAGTGGGGCAGGCTCTCCTATCACCACCACCTAGTATGAAGCTCTAAAGGGCATCAGAATTCTGTGTGTGGCATTCCAGGACATTATGAAGAACAGGAACACCCCATATGACAGTATAATTGTGTGACTTTATGTAATACATATCCAAACATTTGGAAATTCTGAGTCTGTATTTATATTTTTACTCTGAGTACTGTAGACACTAGTGGAGAGCAGGGGCATGCTGGTAGGTGTTTAGTGAGCACCTCTGAGGGTGCAGCTGAGGTGAGGGTGATGTGGAGGAAGCCCAGAGTCCAGATCTTGGCTGGTTTTCATGGAACTATAGCTGAGTACAAGATAGCAGCCAAGCACCTCTGTGCATTCACCTGGAGAAGCCAGCAGCAACATGTGCTTCACTGGTGGCAGCCCTCCCAAAGTCATTCAGCAAGCTTGTGGCAGAGGCAGGATTTGGACCAACGCAGCCTGGTTGCAGAACCCAGATTCCTCTTTGCTTTGCTGCTTTCCAGCTCCCTGTTTTCAGGGCCGCACCGCCTCGTTAGTGCCAGTGGTTGTAACTTGTCATGACTCACTGGGCTCCAAGGCTGCATTACATTCTGATCTCCATTTAAGCACCCGGTCCCGAGGAGGAGTTTGAGCCTCTGTGTCATTTGCATATAGGATGTCATATGGAGACCAGTTCTGATTTCCATCATTCACCTTTCCCCCTTCCTCTGCTCTCCAGAACACGCACCTGCATGCTAAGTAGAGCCCGAGGGAGCACATTAAATGCATCAAGAAGTAGCAGTGTCAAAGCAAGCAGGAGTCCCAGCCAATCTCATATTGCTTATAATTGAGATGTTATACAATCTTAATAAAAAAAATTGCAGACATCTAGTTTCCTTTATGGCTAAACATTACTGAGTCCAGACTTGTGAAACCCTTTACTATATTCTAAAGTCATAATGGTAAATCTAAGGCTGTAATGGAACCCCACGGCTTTAGAATATGACCAGGAAAAAGTCAGCTTCAGACACCCTAGAGAGGCGGCAGGAGAGTGAGCAAGGCTCTTTCTCTAATGGAAGTACATAGAGTTATTGGGCTGGGAGTTTCTCAGCTCATGGCAGCACAGGCCGCATGTGCCTTTGCCACATTCCCCAGGCACGCTGACAGCTAGCTGCTTGCTGTGAGTTCCACTGTCCATTGCTGGGAGTTTTGTCTGAGCATGAAGTGTGCTTGGCTGTGTACTGGGTACACACAGTGAGCTAGGAGCTTTGGGAGATACGTTCAAAAGTAACTGTTCTGTGGATTCTCACTGTAAGTGAATTATAACCAATAAAACTGTAGGTCCCTCGTTTCATAAAGAAACACTAAAGAAAAAATGAAAATTCATATAGGTTGTGATTTTAAAAGTGAGTGCATTAGTTAGGGAGAGGAATAGCTGGTAGAATTATGTATATAGTGTAACAACATGTACACACATAATTCATATATGTAATTCATATGTGCAACACACACACACACATAGTGAAGTATTCACCAGAGAAAACTGCTCAGACACAGGCTTAAGCCAATGTAAAGTCTTTATTTAGCTATCCAGCAACTACACTGGCTGTTCAGGATTCCAGTACAGCCCAGAGCCTTTCTCAGGATGAGCTTTTGAGCACAACTGTTCTGGGTTGACAAATTTCAGTTAAGAAGAAGAGCTGTCTAGAAGCAGAACTGCAGAGGCTAAAAGGCAAGGCTTGTGCATTTTGAGAATTTCTCAGAACTATATGGACTTTGCTGGATTAGGCCTTTGTTTTAGTTTTGGCAGGTGGTAATGTCTATGCACTGCATTTTACAGCCTGAATGGCATGAAAAAAAATATATATATATAATTTATTTATTTAGTAGAGTGGCTTGCAGGCTGTGGTCCCAGTAATCCAATGATGCTGTCTCTTGGTGGAAAGGCCAAGAGTCTGGTAGTTGCTGAGACTCTGAGCCTGGCTGTCTCAGCAGTCCCTATCTGGTGCTGGAGTGCTGCAGATTCCTAACAAGCTGCTGGTCTTCAGTCTGCATTGGATTCCTGAAGACATAAATTCTAACACCAGTGAAGGGATGGCTGCCTTAGCAACAGGATAGATGAACCTGCCAACAAGAGTTGCGGCAGGCTGCCCAAAAGTAAAAGCTTCTATCTTCCAGGTCCTTTTATGTGTGCTGCCACCAGAAGGCGTGGCCAGGATTTAGGGTGGGCCTTTCCCCTCAAAAGATCCAATCCAGAAAACCCCTCCCAGGTGTGTCCAGCCTATTGTGTTTTTGTTGATTCCAGATGAAGTCAAGTTGACAAGCAAGACTGGCCCTTATAGTACTCTACTCTCATCTGTGGATAGTTCGTCTAAACTAAAATCAGCAAAGCAACCTCAGTACTAAACTGCACCGTTGCCAGCTGACTCACCATACAGTATTCTGTGCTACAGATATGGAAAGCACACTCTTCTCAGCAGCCTGTGAGGCTCTTCTCCCTCAAATGAGTTCCTTAGCATGGCTCAAAACGGGCCTTGACAGAGGAGGAAGACAGGCCTAATCCTTCATATCTTATCACATCACAGGGGCACAAAATTAGAAGCCAACAGCAAAAGAAAGCCCAGAAACAGCACAGATGCTTGGAGATTGAAAAATGTGTTCTTGGATGAATTGAAGAAACCAAGCAGAAAATGCAAAACTCTGGAATCAAGAGAAGATGGTTTCACCGAGTGTCAAACCCTTTGGAAGCGGCTGAGTTGGTTTTAAGATTGAAATTTATAGCTGTGAGAGCTTACATTTAAAGCACAGAGAGGGTCTTGTGGGTGTGAACACCGCCTCTGCCAGCCTGAGGGCCTCACTCTGAATCACCAGCACCTGTGTGAAAAACAGGGTGTGGCACACATGTGCTTGTGACCCTTGAAATCTGGGGAGCAGAAATGTCCAGGGTTTGCTGGCTACTAGCTCAAGGTTCAGTGTGAGACTCGGTTTCAAAGGAATACAGGTGGAGAGAGTGCTGGAGCGATCGCGCTGTGCCTGTACACACACACACACACACACACACACACACACGGACACACACGGACACACAGGGTCATACATGTATGCATGCACACACACATGCATACACATACACACAAACATACATGTATACACATACATACATGCATGCACAAATACATGCATACACACATACATACACATATGCATAGACATACATATATACACATATGTATATACATATACACACAAATATTTGAATGTTGGTCAATTAAAGGGACAGGCCAAGTTATGGCCATTTTGTAGCAACTTATAAATTGCTATGAAATCACCACCAAGCCTGAGTGTGAAAGAACAAAGCACTCACTACCATCGAGGAAGCTGTGACTGTATTTCTCCTGTACCCCAGCTGCACACGGTCCCACCTCCACGGGAAATGGCGGGGGTGGCAGTGTAAACCACATGTGCCACAGAGAGGTGATCATTTCCAGCTTATTCACAGCTTGTTTTGAGTCACCATTTCGCTTGAGGACGCTCTCATCGTCCCTCAGAAGTGAATTCTGCTGGGAGCCTTCTGTCTTTGTCACCCTGATTGCTTTGTTTATGCTGGAAATCATTGATTTGGTATTTAGGAAATTGCCGTGTTTGGGACAGCAATGCTTTTAGCTAATGGATTGATGAGCTCTAAACTTGCTATTAAAAAAAAAAACAGATAAAAAAAATAAAGCCTTTAAAATTTCAACTCATCATTTACTATGTTCAGGATAACGATAAACAGTGACCTCACTTATCAGCGATTTCGACTCTGTGTCTAAGCAACCCGGAAGAGCACATTTATCTCGTCTTCACTTAGGAATATCTTGGTACCTGGGAAGTGGGTTCAAATAAATCAGCTTTAAACATGTAGTACCTTCTTCCTGGAGGTCTGATCTGGTTGAATGACATCATTCCTGGTAGGAAACCCTAACCCTTCACTTCCTTTGGGAAATGAGTGGCTTAAAGCTGCCTCTGTGTCTGGGAATGACCACCTGGATCCTCTCCGAGCTGACTTAGGAGCAGGAGTGACAGCAAGGGCTGTGAGCTGTGGACTGAATGTGTCAGTGCTCATCTGTTTCTGAAGTCGTACTTTCTATGAGTTTGTGGAAAGAGCACAGAAGGCGGCCCAGAAACCTCGAGTTGAATGTATGCGCCATCGTTTTCTCATTCTGTGACTTTTGGTAAATTATATAACCTCTGAGTTTTCATTTTCTCACTTGAAAAAATAAAGACCTGGGGGCTGTGGAGATGGATGGGTTGATAGAGTGCTTGCTGGGACGCATGGGGCCATGGGCAATTGAGGCGCAGTGGGGCATGCCTGCAATCTTGGTCCTGGGAAGGCAGAGATAGATGGATTCGGGGTGGGTACTGGCCAGCCAATTACCTGAATTGGTGGGATCTGGGTACAATTATAAACACTACCTTAAAAAGTAAGGTGGAAAGCTATTGAGGAAGATATCCAAATGTTGATAGCCTTGCCTGTACATGGACATACACACACACACACACACACACACACACACACACACACACACACACAGAGAAGCATAAATGACAACCAACCCCCTTATAGGCTCCCATGGAGATTAAATATGAAAATATACATAATTCCCAGTTTTTGATGCTTAACAAGCATTTTATGGATGGTTCTTTTATGCGGATCCCCGTGTGAGGCAGAGCAGGCAATGAGATATTTTGATAAAGTCAGTGTATTATTAGCATAAACCGTTGGGTACTTAGGTGCTTTACACTTTAATTCAAATAGTAATTAGTAATTTTCTAAAGGAGGGATCATTATCTTTCAGAGATGTAAACTACTCAGGAGTTTGAGACAGGAGGACTGCAAATGTGACATTAACCTGGTTTATGAGCAAAAATGTCAAAAAGTAAAACTGAAGGCTCACGTAGCTTTACTGAAGGTTGTAGCCTGGGAATCAGGTCATATTGGTATAAATGTCAAAGTCCGCTCTTTCTACTCCCCAAACAAATTGAGTTTTGGAGTTCCCCCCCCCCCCCCCCACACACACTCCCATGTATCTTAACAAATGCTACTCATACTTAGGGCCACTAGATGGCGCTTGAGTCCTGACGGCTCGCTGAATTTGCTCAGCGTCTGTTACGATGCCTCCCTTTTCATCTCTAATTTTCTTAATTTTGATCCTCCCTCTTTCTGAGAGATTCCTGATGGACTCACCTGGGTTCCAAAGCACTTGGGGTAGCCTAAACCACCCTAGCCTCTGATTTCTGCAACACACATACCCTCACAGGCCTGTAACACTCCTTGCCTGCTTTCATCCTCCGTGGATAGAAACCCCTATGGTTCTGACATCCCCAACATCCTGGGACCTACACTGCAACCTGGGCTTCACTTCTGCAGCTTCATTCAATAGGTCCTTAAGGCTCTGCCGGGAACCTGGGTCTTCCTGACCTCCTCGCTCTTGCATCTTTCATGATCATGAGCCAGTACCACAGGAATGCTGCTGCCACATTTTGCTGCCAGTTCGAGATGTAGCCTCGCCCCCTTGGAGGGCAGTTGCTGTGTGTCTTCCAGGCTGACAGTGGGACCATTACAAGACGAAGAGACATTTCATCCACAAGGAAACAATCTCCAAACACAGAAGTGGGAAGCGACCTGATGAAAATTAAAAGTAGCTGTAGCACTAGGCAGCCACAAAGAAGGGTTCTTTTAGATTAGGGGGGGAATGTGGGGGGAATGGATATGAACTCTCTGACTATAGCTTTCTAACAGGAAACAATCAGGTGCACTGAAGCCTGACAGTGGGTAGATACATAAAAGCACTGACTGTGACTTCCTCTTTCTATTACAGTCTCTATTTTATGTTTTCTATTATTTTATTTCATGTGCATGACTCTTTGCCTGCTTGTATATATATGCTCTCTCTCTCTCTCTCTCTCTCTCTCTCTCTCTCTCTCTCTCCATATGTGTGTGTGTGTGTGTGTGTGTGTGTGTGTGTGTGCACGCCCACATGTATAGTGCCTGCAGAAGCCCAAAGAAGGCATTGGAACTTCAGTTCTAGAGAGATGCAAGGTGTCAGGTGGTTGTTGGGAACTGAACTCGGGTCACCTGCAAAGAGCAGGTGCTCTTAAACACGGAAGCAACTCCCCGGTCCCTATCATGTTTTTGTTTTTAAAGTTATGAATGATGACTACTAAAGGGGCAAAGAAGAGGGAGGGAGGTCTCCAGCTCCATCCAAAACCACGGAATCCACTGAGATGACATGAGCAAGGCCCACCCTACCCAGCTGAAGAAAGTGGCGGACAAGAAGCTATCAATGAGATTAAATGGTGACAGACATATCCAATATATCCAATGGGGATTTGATTGCTTCATGAATCATTTGACTGCTGAGTGTGCGGATGACAGCCCGGGGCAGTGGAATAATGCTGAGATGTCGGCCATGCTAGGAAACTGTGTCACCACTTTAGAGGCTTGGTGATGAGCAGCAAGAATGGCTTCTCAGCAAGAAACACAGGGCCTTCCCTAGAGGCCTCATTTCACTGCGGTGGGAGAGTCGGGATGTGTATGTTTTCATATCAAACTTTTGCTCGGTAAACTTTAACAATGGTAAAAAAAAAATGATTTTTCTTATGTTTTCAAAACAGGAGTAATGGCTCTTAAAAAGAAAAAAACGTAAAAAGCAGAAAAGGGAGAGTTATTCAGTGTGGCCACATTGGGGAGGGGGCAAAGATCCAGTGACATGCCCCCTTCCAGCCACTTTTAACAGCCCCTTTTTCTAATCTTCTCCTTTTTAAAATTTTATTTTATGTGCAGTGGTGTTTAGCTTGCACATATGCCTGTGTGAGGATGTCAGGTCTTGGAATTAGAAACATTTGTGAGCTGCCACATCTTTTCCAATGTTAATTTTGTTGGTTGAGATTGTTTTCAAGTTTTTTGCATTAAATTGGGAGGTTTTGGTTAAATCTTTTAAAAGGTGAAGAACTATTGGTTTATTAGGTTGAGCATGACTCCCGCTCTCTGGAGGGGGCTTTCGTTTGGTTTTGTTGTTTCCTTTCTGCTCCCCCGAGCATGGGGAAAAAGAGGGTCTCAGAGACCAGGGATGTGTTTATTCAATCCAAAGCTGGCTACCTGTCAGACAGTGGGGACCTGGGGGAACCCAGAGATCATCTCAGAAACTGGCTTCTGAAAAAGTTGTAGCCCCTGGAGCTTCCAGGAGCTCTGAACAAACAATCGGTCCAGAGTCAAATTCCCTGGCCTCCCTCTCCTTCAGCCCCAGGCTGTGATGTTTGCCTGAGGAAGTTTGCAGTGAGCCTTGACATTTCAGGAAAGGTTGCTACCCCCAGGCATTCCTGTAGAATGTGGCTGACTCCGGAGAGTGAACCCCGACTCCGTCTAAGGAGATGCTAATCTGTAGATGAGGCTCTGAATTCATCTGAAGCCAGGGAACCTTCTTGGAAACAGAGACCCTCATCACCATGGACCTAGTCAGAGAGGAGGTGCAGGAAAGGGTAGCAGAGTGGCTGCAATCAGCCTTCTTGTATCACAGAGATGGCTGCCTGTGCCAGGACTCCCAGGGGGCTGTTCACCAGGCTCCTTCAACCTTTTGACACACTGAGCAGGCACCGGGGAGGAAAGAAAGATGGAAGTCTCCCTAGGCTTGTATTTTAGGGCTGCAGTAACAAATTATATACTCGGTGGCTCCAATAACAAAAACTTGTTCTCTCTGTTCTAGGAAAACAGAAGGCCCAAGAATGGTTTTAACAGAGGGATGCTTCCTCTGGAATTCTCTGAGGAGGGGAGGATCTGTCCCTTGCTTCTTCCAGCTGCCAGCCTTCCTTCCCTGCCATGTTTGCCTTTTTACTTATCTGTTCTCTCCTCCTTTTTTGTGGCAGAATACACAGGATTGCATGTAAGGTCCTCTGCATAATCCAGGATCATGGAGATAGATAGATAGATAGATAGATAGATAGATATTCTAATGATCCTGTGCAATGTTTATGAAATCAGCATAGGGAACAAACGGCATTGGCAAAGGAAAAGGCTGGAAACCCAGCTGGCCAAGGCAGACTATGTGGCTAGTACTGCCATGTTGGAAAACACAACCACAGAGAAGTTTTTGGGGTTTGCATTGGGGAACAGTTCATTCTCTGTTGGCTTGGTTCAATAACTCTTTACTGTTATTGTCATTGTTACAATAAAGAAAGAAACGATAAGAGTCTCTCATCCATGGTGGTACTAAAATGGATCTTCCAAAACCGAGTCAAATGCTAATTAGTTCTGGGATAAGTCCAGAGGGACTGTGGTGCTGCAAGAAAACAACTGTGCAATAAATCTCCATCCAACCTATTAGTTGCATTCATTAATTCTTCTATTGGTTTCTATGTCATCTGTTCGTTTAACCAATGTGATAGAAATGTTAACATTTCTTACTGCTCTCGTGAGTTTGTGCCTTTCTCCTGTGATTCTGTATGTATGCTTTATGAATTTTGAAGCTAATAGGTGCATACCATTTCGTAATGGTTTTCCCTTTTATCATTCACTGCTTCTCTTTATCTCTAATAATAGTTTGCTTTGAGTTCTATCTTGTCTCATATAATGGTATTATATGGCTTTCCTTTTTCTTTCCTTTGGTTTTTTGTTTGTTTGTTTGTTTGTTTTTTCTTGAGACAGGGTTTCTCTGTGTAACCTTGGCTGTCTGGACTTGTTTTTTAGACCAGGCTGGCCTCGAACTCACAGAGATCCACCTACCTCTGCCTCCCAAGTGCTGGGATTAAAGGTGTGCACCACCAGTGCCCAGATTAGCTTTCTTTTTGTTAATATTATGTTGGTATACACTTTTTTCCTGTTCAAAAGGTTTCAAACCTTCATGGTTTTTAAGAGATCTGTCATCAGTGACATTTAACTAGATTCTTGCTTGATCTCACAGTCTCTATATTTTGTAGGCGATTCTGATCCACTTACATCTGATGTAATCTGCATGACTTTCTCACTGTGGTTAACTAGACACCTAGGAGACGAGCCTCTGGGTACATCTATTTAGGTTAAGGCTAACCTTTGAGAATGTGTGAGGGGCTGCTTTGATTAACTGATGTGAGAAGACCCATTTGGGGATCCTGCAGGGCGTACGATGGAGAGGGCAACTGAGTACTAACAACATTGCATGCTTTCTTCACTCTCTGCTCTTGACAACCATGCAATAGGATTGGCTCTCTCCATTTTCTGCTGCTATGACCGGGCCCCCCATCCCATCCCCAGCCCCCCACTCCCCACTCCCTCACCCCCCTTCGCCTCCTGTCACGCTGGAGCATAACCTAGAACTGTGAGCCAAAAGCCTGGTGTTTATTCACAGCAACAGAAAAAAGAAACTAAGATGGTTATATCAATTTGTGATAGATATTTTAATTTTTCTAGCATTTATATTAATTCTTTATAATACTCAAATTTCCATTTCCTTCCTGGATGGGTTTTTTAGTGACAATCCTGAAATTTTGGTTTCTTTAAAAAACACAGAAATAAACCAGGCAGTGGTGGTGCATGCCTTTAATCCCAGCACTTGAGAGGCAGAGGCTGGTGGATCCCTGTGAGTTCAAGGCCAGCCTGGTCTACAAAGTGAATCCAGGACAGCCAGGGCTACAGAGAAACCCTGTCTCCAAAAACCAAACAACAACAACAACAACAACAACAACAACAACAACAAACCCCACAGAAATATAAGAATGTTTTGGTTTTAATTCTACGTATAGGGAAAGGGGCTGCTTTGCAGCAGCTGACTGATTTCCCTGGCGTTCTAGCAAAGCTGTGGTGGGTCTTCCCAGCTGTGGATAGTTTCTGCGATTGGAATACTGGGAATTTTTGAGAGGGTATATAAATGCTAGAGCCCCATTGGTGGGGTGGGTGGTTGTTGGTCATCTGGAGGGATTGGTTTCAGTTTGTTAGTAGTCATGTTCAAAGAAAGAAACCCAACGGACAGCTCATTCTCCACAGCTATGGGGAGAGCAGGTACTGCCTCTGACATGAACTCTGGTGCCCTGATTTGATCACTTTCTTTTGGTGGGGAGGCCTGGCAGCACACAGAGGAAGGGTAGGCATGCAAAGGATGAGACCTGATAGGCTGTGGTCATATGGTGGAGGAGGAGGTCCCCTTCCGTTAGAGGTCTAGGGGAGGGGAATAGGGTAAAAGAGGGAGGGAGGGAGGGATGCGAAGATACAAGTGAGGGGATAACAATTGGAATGTAATCTGAATAAATTATAATAAAAGAAATTAGATCCAGATCCCCCCCATCTTTTCTTCTATCAAGTGATGGGGGTGAAACCAGAGGACAAAGGGTGGGAAAAGGTAGAACCCACAAAGTAGCAAGAGATGAACTACACGTTTTATTTTGTAATTTCTCAGCATGTTGAATGAAATCTTTAGTTTTATTCATGTCTTTCAGCATCTGTTAGTCTGTTAGTCTGGAAGCCATAAACTTATGCCATTTGACAACTGGAATTTTTTGTTTGTTTGTTTGTTTGTTTGTTTGTTTTTCGAGACAGGGTTTCCTCTGTGTGGCCTTGGCTGTCCTGGGCTCACTTTGTAGACCAGGCTGGCCTCAAACTCACAGGCAGCCACCAGCCTCTGCCTCCCGAGTGCTGGGATTAAAGGTGTGTGCCACCATACCTGGCTGTCAATTGGAATGTTTGAAGGGCATAGTTTGTCCCCCTTGGGGGGACCACATTTCTTAGTGACTCGATCTGAGTGAGGTAGTCCCAGGTGGGCTATTATATGGGTAATGTTGTCTTCACTGTATCAGATTTAGTGATGTATGACGGCCATTGCCCCTCACAGAGAATATTACTTTTAGTATTGAGTTTACAACTAATACGTAACCAGTGAAGAGACACTTTAAGGCCATATAAATAAATAACCTCATCACTAGTCCCTTCCTCTTCATTTGATAACCATTGATAATTCTTGGTGTGGATGGTTCTTTACTATTAGGGCTGCAAAGTGGTAACAAAGTTGTAACAGAGCTGGACTTTTCAAGCTTAGTTCTCTTGGTGCTTTCACTCATCCATCACTCACTGTAGTACTGAGGACTCACTCGCCCATCACTCACTGTAGTACTGAGGACTCACTCAACCATCACTCACTGTAGTACTGAGGACTCACTCAACCATCACTCACTGTAGTACTGCGGACTCACTCAACCATCACTCACTGTAGTACTGAGGACTCACTCGCCCATCACTCACTGTAGTACTGAGGACTCACTCGCCCATCACTCACTGTAGTACTGAGGATTCACTCGCCCATCACTCACTGTAGTACTGAGGACTCACTCGTCCATCACTCACTGTAGTACTGAGGACTCACTCGCCCATCACTCACTGTAGTACTGAGGACTCACTCGCCCATCACTCACTGTAGTACTGAGGACTCACTCGCCCATCACTCACTGTAGTACTGAGGACTCACTCGCCCATCACTCACTGTAGTACTGAGGACTGAATGTGATGCCTTGCCCATGCTGGGTGTCTTAAAAGTTTGAAGGCATGTAAGCAGTCTTAGTAATTCTACAAAAAGAGATCATGAAATTTATCTTTTTAACTTGCATTTAAAATTTTTCTGTAGTATTGTCTTCACAATACTAAGTAAAGGTTTTCAATCTAAAACAATATTATTATTTCTTTGGTGTTTTTTAAGATAAAAACATGAGTTTAGTTCTCCCATGGCATAACTATGCAGGGAGGTGGGTAGCATTACATCATTTTGACCAGCTAAATATAATCAGTTTTGTTTTGAGTACATTGTATCTATATAGCTAGGGATTCTTGGTAAATTTTAAAAATAAAAATAAGTCTAAAAATAAAAAGAAATACTTAATTCATAATAACTTTTTCAAGATTCTTTTTAAAATTTTTAATTTGTATTTTAGATAGGACCTCTCTATATAGCCTGGCTGTTCTGGAACTCAATATATAGACCAGGCTGACCTCAAACTCACAGACATCCACCTGCCTCTGCCTCTCAAGTACTGAGATTAAAGTTATGTGCTACCACACCCACCTATTTTTGAGAGTCTTTATTTACTCATTCAGTGGGTTTCCTGAATGTCTATTTCCTATAATTTCAGAGACAGCACACCTTTGCCTCAACATAGAATCAACAAATCAAAAGCTTAGGATATAACAAAGAAAACACATACTTTGGCTTGACAGTAATTCCATACAGAGATCAGTGATGAAGAATGGAGTTATCCTCAGCACTGAGTGCCTGAAAAGTGAAAGCCCTTTGTTGCTTGATGGTGAAAGAAATAGAAGACAAGATCCCTTTGACGTCAGAACACCAACCCATTCAGGATGATGGCTCAGCCCATCATCTAACTGGGAGAAACTTTATTTTTCCTGGGTGTGCCTGGCCAGTGTTCCTCACCACTTCACTGGGTAGAGATAAAATTGGGACACTGTCTCTACTAAGCTCCAAACATTCTCCACTGAAGTAATTATGATGCGATACTTGTTTTTAGGAAAGATAGCTTAGCAGGTTTAGCTGTTATGACTTCTTTGATATTCTCGGACCTCAGGATTTGTTTTCTTAGAGAAATTCACATAGCGTTTACTGCCTGGAGTTACTTGCAAGTGTAATAGATCTCTGGTAGTTAGACTCAAGCCCCTGGTTTATCTAGCTTGGGGTTGGCTGAGGGGGGAATGGGACTGTCTTAATCAGCCATATTGGAAATCTCAGATATTTTCATCCTTTTATCTACTTTCCATCCACAGTACTCAACTCCTCAAATGAACAGTCAAACATCTTCCACTTATTGAGGTACGCCAACTTTGAGACATGTCTAGGACTTACTGCCTAGCCTAACTACAGCCATTTTGTTTTGAAGTCTCCATTTTGATCATAAGGTGAAATTAAGTTCAGGCTCTCAGGCACTGCCTGTCTTTTATTTATGATTCAATACTTGTTCAATGTTCTGCTTGCATTAGTGATATATGTTCTATTTAAAACAAACCACAATACCCTGCTATGTTTCTTTCCCCCAGAATGATGGGGAACTCAAAAGTCCCTATGGCTATATCCTAGCCAACCAGCTTAAAATGCTTTGTCTAGCTATCTAGATACAATATACTCAGAACAAAATTGATTATATTTAGCTAGTCAAAATGATGTAACGCTCCTTCTCACCCCTGCTTCCTACATCTGGTTACCTAGTTGTTACCTGGTTATGGTCTTTATCATAAAAAGCCTGCTTTAGAAACAGACTAGTGTCACAGTCTGGCTCTCAAGCCCAGATTGTGTCCCTGGCTGGTCAGTCTTTATTCAGCATTCAATGAACTTCTGTCACTCTGAGTGTGCAGTTGGAGCAGTCAGTGTGTGGCTATTCCTGAACCCGGAACACACTGAGGATGGAGACAGCCTTGACAAAGACAACACTTTTACTCAACTATGCTTAGGGCTGACGTCACCCAGACTTCACAGTCTAGTGGTGAGCTGACTTCCCCGGAGCCTCACTCTTCCACTCATCCTCCCTACCTGGCAAGATTCTGGAAACACAGGACTAGAGACTTTCTGGCTCTCTGTGAGGGTCTAACCAGTGGCTAGAGTAGAGAATTCCTCATGCTTGAAGAAGATGCCATTGTGGCTATTGTGGGAATGAACTGTGCTGGACCTGCCCCTCCTGTGTCCTCCGGTCTGGCAAAGGAGTCTCATCCCTTCCTTTGATGAGAGGAGGTGAGAGGTAATGACTTAACTGGCGTGGCACACATCTTCCTCTCTTTCTGGAAGTGGCTAAGCCCTGTTTACAGGAACAGCGAAGGGAAAGAGAACTCCTATCTCTCCAGAGGCAGGCCTTTTTCAGAAGCTAGTCACCCCATTTGGGTGACCGGAAGCCTGAGCTCTGCCCAGGATGAATGAGTGAGAGCAGAGCATGATTTTTCAAGGCATTTCACGATGGTGGCACATGCCTGGCTGTAACCCCAGCACGATGGGTGCTAAGGGAAAAGGACTGCCAGGAGTTTGAGGCCAGCCTTGGATGCATAGCAAGACTCTACCTCAAAACAAAAACCTACGTGTCAGTGTGAGAAAAGACCACACGAGACTGTGCAATTCATTTGAAGAAGTGGATGCCCAGTGAAAGCCAAGATGGTTGTTTCTTCAGGACTGGGAGTCAGCAATGAAGCCCCCAATTTCATTGACTGCCCACTTCCTGTCCACACTGTGATCCTCCCTCTCCATATGGCTCTTCTGAATTTGTACTAAAGTATTTGGCCACAAAAAGAAAACAGCAGCCATGCTCTGTTCCAATTTGCAGAAAAGGAAGTGAAATTAACAAGTTTAAAAAAAGTATTTTCAGTTTTTCCTCCTAAGTATTTTTTTTTTATCTAAACTTCTCATACTTGGTGCAAGCATGCAACAGAAGTCAGTAAAATAGCACACACAGACAACAACACTATGAAACTTTAGACAAGTTACGACTGGCCCTAGTTTCATCTGTGATTTTTTATTGTGGATCTGTGATATCTAAGTGTGTCAATATATTCCTAAAACAAAAAACAAAACAAAAGAAAAACCAACCCCCCCAAAAAACAACAACAACAAAACAAAACCCTGTTTTGTATGATACAATTACAGTTCCTCCTAGAAGAAATCTTGTGTTCTTTCAGGGACTCACATCTGGGTGAGTGCGCAGAGGGATGGATGCCTTGCACACTTCTATTTATTTATTTATTTATTTATTTATTTATTTGAGATAGGGTTTTTCTCTGTGTAGCTTTGGCTGTCCTAGACTCGCTTTGTAGACCAGGCCGGCCTGGAACTCACAGTGATCTGCCTGCCTCTGCCTCCCGAGTGCTGGGATTAAAGGCGTGCGCCACCATGCCTGGAACCTTGCTCACTTCTTAGTGAGCCCAGAGCAAAGCCAAGCTATCTGTCTGGCTCTGCTTGCCTTGTTGTAACACAGGGTTGAGGACACCAGTGGCTGTGGCTCCACAGGATGCTTTTTCTAGAGTGCTCTCACGTGAACAAACACCTTCAAAGTACACACTTCCACATACACACAAAACACTGTTACTGTCAGATTTTTATAATGGTTTGTTTTAGGTCAATGCCTTTAGCTGTAAATTTTTGTGCATGTGGTGGGTTTTTTTTTTTTTTTTCCAGTTTTTCGAGAAAGGGTTTCTCTGTGTAGTCTTGGCTCTCCTAGACTCACTTTGTAGACCAGGCTGGCCTTGAACTCACATCCATCTGCCTGCCTCTGCCTCCCGAGTGCTGGGATTAAAGGTGTGTGCCTCCATGCCTGGCTTCCAGGAGAGCGTTTAAAAACAGATGTTTAGGCCTCTCTCTTGCCACTAACAATCTGAAAATATGGAGCTGAGTTTTTTAAGCTCTGTAAGTTTTAAGTTGGGACCATAGCGGCGAACTGCTGAGCTGGTGACTTGAGGTTCGCCTTTGTAAGCACTGCCCAGTGTCCCTGGGCCCTCCTGTTTTCATGGCAAACCTCAGTGGCTGTAGACCACAGGACCTGGGCCTTCTCTCTCTGGGGCAAAGGTAGCTAAATGGGGCTTTGGACCATTAAGTCAGCTGTGTAATGGCAGGGGCATCCGAGGCAGCCTCACTTTGTAGTTTTGCTGTTTTTCTACCATGGCTCTTTTCCTCATTTGCCTTATTTTTCCAGAACAGCATCTTTTCTTTGCCTGCTCCCTCAGCTTTGGTTTCTTTCCTAAACATCTGTTTCCTTTGTTGGTATCCTCACCTTTGTCCCATGCCCAATGGTGGATGGTGCTATTTTGGCAGCAGGCTGGCTGCTATTAGCACCTTGCCACACTTCCTGAGGGAGGCGGGGTGAGCAAGCCAGCGAGGGAACACATCAGATTCTATGTGTCTGCAGCTGGTAGAAGAAATGGACAGTCACCTCGGAGCCCTGATGCCATCTCAGTTCCATCATTTAAACAGGACACCAGTTTAGATAAGGGAATTTATGTTGGATGCTCCGAAAAGCCATTTATCACCATTCATTTCTGACACGCCCACCACATGTCCCTACCAGGATGATGACGCAGTACTTAGCTCCTTTGCAGACAGAGCAAATTCACCACCACAACAGAACTGATAGATGTGTTGCTGCCCTGGCAGAACTAATGGATGCCTTACCCTTTTTCTTTAAAACTACAAACTGTCCAAATGCTTAAACATACCTCCTGCCCATATGTAGTCCGCTTTTGATGGAGAAATCAAGATTACAACTGTCAATTTTGCTCTCCTCATCAGATGCCAAGACGAGCAGCCATGGCCCTCCCATGCCAGATGCCAAGACGAGCAGCCATGGCCCTCCCATGCCAGGGCACTGTGGCCAGCTGAGGTCATCTATTAGCTTCTATGGTGGCATGGGCTCAGTCATTATGATTCAAATGGCTCATCTAACTTGAACTGACCACCTCAGTAATCTACACAGAATGAGAAAAATGTGGCGTAGAAAGGTGGAAGATGAAGACAGCAAAGACTGCGTCTTCTCCTTTCAGTGAGTCCTAGGCAACTGTACGGGCAGAATCTGAATGGCACGCGTCAGCTGTCTGGGGCAGCACACACTGAGTGACCACTGACATTGATGGGTAGCGGGTCTTACAGCAGATGTGACAGCACTGAGCCTGAAGAACCATTGGTTGTTAGGGTGAAGGAAAATGAATGGAAAATTCCCTAATCTGCTATTAGTCAGGTAGTCTGTCATGAGAGACGTTATATAGAAAACAGGTGAGTAGGGAGCCCTGAAGACACCTGCTCAGCTCAGCCTCACAGCATGGTGACCTACTTATGTGTCTCCAAATCCTTGGTTCAGAAGTTTAGCCAAACAGGTATCAGCAACATGCCTCACCTGTTTCCTACAGACCTGTTATGGAAACAGGATAGGCAATCCAAGTCCATCCTTCCTGACACAATTTCCCGTCCAAGTGGAGTCTTCCCAAGTGGTGACACTTTAGCAAAGCAGGTGGCAAAACACATTTTTAACACCATCCTCCCAAGGGGAAGTGAATTAGGTGGCACCATGGCTTTGTGATTTAGACCAGGAGACAAGACAGCGTGACAGAGCTGACGCTTTATTTCTGCCTTGACAGTGACGAGTCACATGTTTGATGGCTTCCCCAGTGTCATTTCAGAAGGTCAATGCTGCAATCAGTGACTCCAGCACAGCTTTTCTTCCTGATGGGTTTTCGCTGACAGGGCCAGCAGTGCCTCTGCAAGTAAGAGGCACTCTCACTGTGACCGACAGCCTTCTTCAAAGAGGGGTTCTTCTGACGCCCCAGCCTGGTGGAGTGTGCAGGTTTTGAGAACCACAGTGCTGACTTGGCTCATCTGTGTGAGACTAAATTAGAATGCTTCCAACACCAAAGCAAACCCCTGGACACAGCTCCATCTGTATTCCCATCACATACTGCGACACAGTCGGATGCCAGTCAGCCTGACCTGTGGCAGCTGTACAGGTTATTCCTTCATGCTACCCTTTGCCTGACCCTCAGTATTACAGCATTAAAGTCAACTACTACTGACATGCAAGTTCTGTCCCCTTCCCTGTCCCATGGAAGAAATGCTCTCATGGAATTCAGGCCATGACAACGGGCATCATCCAGTTACTCAAGCCAGGGCACCATGGAGACAGGCTGATCCACATTAGACTTCAGCTTTGGCCGCCCTAGCAGGGAGTGGTGGGTCCTAGAGGTCTGAAAGGTGATGGCTCATACCTGTCAGTATACCTAAGATGGCATCCTTGACCAGTTGGCTCCTTTTCTTTTTAAATTAGTAAACAGTCTGGCTGTGTAGCTCCAGCTGGCCTTGAACTCAAACCTGCGGCTTTCCTCAGCTTCTCTAGAGCCAGGATTAAGGTGTGTGTGTACCTCACTGGCTACCAGCTGGTGCTCCTGAGGCTTATGGGATTTAAGGCTCAATACTGTTTATAACCAGCAAAAATGTTGGTACCAATGGCTCATTGGAATATAATTTGGTTACAAAAAAACTGCCTGATTTCAAGACAAAACTCTGAAATGGCATGTCAGGTTCAAGCTCACATCAGAAGCCAAGAGGAGTGAACTGGCCACAGGCGCACAGTGCTCAGCGGCAGGGATGAGCACTGGCTTGTCGAGAGCAGGCGGTGCTGGGACCACATACCCACCGGTGCTCATTTTAACACAGGTTTCTGTACCTCAGGTTAAAACACACACACACACACACACACACACACACACACACACACACACACACACACACACACACACACACACACACACACACACACACACACACACACACACACACACACACACACACACACACACCCTCCACCTTCTGACCTCTAAGGGACTGTAAATGTAAAGGAATGGTTTCTTTTCTGCAACAGGCAGCAATGTGGCTTCCCTAGGTTCTGTTTCACAACCAGACTTTAAGAGAGATAAATCTTTAATGAATGTTGAGTTTATAAAAATAAAACAAAACTGGGAAATGTGTCTAAAGAACGACACTTTACCAACTGTCAATTCTAACAAATCTAACCCATGTGACTGGTTTCTTTAATGTAGTAACTTTGCTAATCAGATTCAAGTGAGGGAGAAGTGACACAGTGTGTCCTTTGATGAAAGCCAGAAGAGTGTGCTATCATGACTCAGCAGGGACCATGGTTCCGACTCCTGGCTCTTACTGCGGTGCACAGAGCACAGAGCGCATCAGGAGAAGGTAATGGAGGGCTCGCTGGGCTGCCACACGCTCTCATCGTACAAGTCTTCTGGAAGTTCTTCTTCATCTCCGTCAGGAAAGTAGGTAGGGAATGGCAGCCTCTCACAGTGATCCTTATATGCAGGCAGCGTAGAGTCTTTGACCTGAGAGAGTAAGGAAAAACCCTCACTCATAAGTGCTAGCAGTTACGGTACTTAAAGGGACCGCTAACAAGAGCATCTGCTTCTACGAGTTTGAACAGAATGCAATGACTCCCTACAGGGGCGAGAAAAACTCTACTGCTGCTTTTTTTCTGTATTCTAGTAATTTGGATTAATCAATTTTCCTCAGTTGATCAGTTCCCTCATGACTTTGTGCTTTATTGTTACTTGTGAGTATGTGTGTAACTGTCCAGCAGGATGGGTATTTTAAGATTACATCTCAAATACCCTTTATATTCATATTTATTTTTCAAATATAGAGGTCTGACACTAAATACAAATTTAATACCTAATAATTACCATCTATTACCTACTTTTTACTTGATCTGTTACTTTGTTTTCTATACTTAGAATAAAATTTTGGAGTTAAGGCTTAAAAACACAGAATTTACTACATTTCCATTAGTGTTAAGTCTAAGAACACAAAAGGAAAAACATCACTCTTAGTTTAAATTTGGCAAGGAGCATTTTTAACAGAAATAAAGACAGAATGATGTCCAGCAAAAACAACATGAGAAAGAAACTCACAAGCGTTTACACTAGCTATGAGAACATTTTACGGCTAAAAAAATTTCAAATTATGTCTGGATTCATAGCTAATGCACCTTAGCAAAGATGCTGATAGGATTTATAATGCTGTACTTCAGTTTTGGAAAATATTATCGGGATCATCAAAGCCTCCGTAGTCTCATTCAGAGAGAGAAAAATACACTTATATGCATAGTAAAATATGGCATATTCATTTTAGCAATAAAAAATAAATAATTTAGTCAAAATTACTCAGCAGCTGCTGGGAACAGCTACGTACACAGAGTTCTATTTTATGCCCCTTGTTGTAAGTGTTTAAAGAAATGATCAGGATGTTGCACAGAAGGAAACCATCTTGTTAGTTTTTTCCAATTCACCAGTTCTTTAATTAGGAAAACACCTAATAGGAAAGTTATTTTGATAAAACTAACTTGATAAAGATTGTCACAAAGGAGCCAAGTAGGGAATCCTCAGTTACATTTACATTTTAATGTATCTACCGTACCTGGGGGTTTCTAGCAACAAAAGCACTGATGTGTGCAGGGTAAGGGAATACCTGATGTAGCATACAATTAAAACGACTCCATTTGATTTCATTGGAGCATCAGTGATCACTTCACCTGCGAACCCACTAGCGCTCCGAGGGAGTGTGCTCCCTACATCCCTGGGCCCCGGCTGGTCTTCCTTGTGGGTTTCTGGATGGAAATAAGGTGGTGGAAGCTCCCAGGCTTTATCTCAGTCCATCTGGCCAACGTGTTAGCTTTACTTTTTTCCGTTCCTTCTAGTTTTGACAAGGACAGTAAGTGTCTGCGGAGGCAGGTGTGACTGAGCACAGTGGCACTGAGACCCCAACCCTGGGCATCTTACTGGACCCAACTCCCACCTCAGCACTTCTGGTTCTTTTCCCCAAAGCAAAATCTGCCTATTTCCGGAAGGACAGAGGAGTACTGACATTTTGGCAGTAGCCCTCTCTCCCACAAGGTCTCGGATTCATGGCTTTAGCAAGTGGCTTATATTATGGTACATCCTCTATTTTCCCTCAGGTGCTACTAGACAGTAACTGGTGCAGAGGACACGCAGCGGGGGGAAGAACACACATACTCCGGTCAAAGGAGAATCTACGGACAACATCCACAGTAATGGGTGGTAGCGATCAGCAGCTGTACGTACCTTGACTAAGCAATTTTTATGTCCGGGTACAGAGCCATTCACGTAGATTATGTTATGCTTGGTGTTCACTCTCCACACCTACAAGAAGCAAACAACGTGTGAGAGAGGAAGGCTCCGGAAACAGTAACCAGTGTCACTTAAGGCAAGAGAGCACCCTACAGTGGTGACCACACCAGCACTGAAGGCCAAGCAGAGGCTGAGGAGCCCTGAGTCCTACTTCAGTGACTTGTAAGAGAATTAAGAGGGTGGCTCTTGAGGACTACTTTGGCTCCATGAGTCTGCTGATGCTGAGAGAGACATGGAAATTCAGCTCTGCTTTGGCTACTGTTACTTTTCTTCAACTAACCACTGGGAACTCATAACCCACTAAATCTAATCTCTAAGCTGGCCAAGCAGACTGCCTTTAAAAACAGCATGGAGAAAAACAAACACACAAGTGGAAAGGAATGACAAAGGGAAAAAAAAAAAAAAAAAAAAAAAAGACAGTAAGAAAATAAACGCCACAGGAAACTGACAAGCAGATGGACTACGGCGGGAAACAGGGGACCTGTAATTAGCCTTAGGTGCTGGCTGGGCTGGACTGAGGCGTGCTAAGGGCAGTAAGCGCGCCTGTGGTGCACCTGGGAGGGCGCTCAGTGTGGACTTTCACTCAGTGGGGGACACCATGCACGCAGCTGCAGCCCCAAATAATTCAAAGAGGCCTAGAGGAGCATTCCCTCTCTGTCCTGGAAACCCTGCGGTCCCCTCAACTCCAGGCCCCCGGGCTTTCGACCCAGTCCTGTCCATGCACCTGCTTCCTTCTTAGGCTTCTGCTTCAGACCGAGAATTCGGTCACTGGGTTTCCTGGGTGAGGTGTTGGACTGAGTCAGGGCTACACGTATCCAGGGGCTCCAGCCTGTGGGAGGCCTAGAGTGGGGTTTCTCAGCCTTCATATAACAACCATTGACAGGAATCCTAAAAACGCCCTGTGTGTATCTATCAGACTGTCCACTCAGGCAAGCAGCCACCCACTCATGCAAATGGTTCTCCCTATCCCAGAGACCCACAGGTATATAAAAATACACATAAAATGTATGCAGTCTAAAGATGGAAAGGACATATACAAAATGCAACAACGACCACTTCTGGGTGTTGCTGCTATGGGTGGCTTATTTTGTTCTTTCTATGCTTTGAGCTATATATGTATAAATATCCACATATTTGCTGTTTTAATGAAAAGTGTAAGTATATAGCGCCCGTTATGGTGCTAATTGTTTTCATTTAGCTATTGAAGACTTCCTTAATTTGGTAGATTAAATATGAACTTCTATTCTAACGCACACACTTCATAAGAGTCCATGTGCCACATTAGTGCTCTTCTCCTTCTACTGGGATGACCTCCTTGTTTCTTTACCCACATCTGCTTCACTTACACATTTACATATAATCCAGGACAGCCTGGCATACAACCTGCAAGTTCTCTGTGACACAAAATATATAGAAACGTCCAGCAGCTTTTGTTGTCTTTCTAACGGAGAGCATTACACCTAATGGTTGCAATTTGCCCACCACCACCTCCCCTCTCCCGCCAATATCTTGTGAAAATATTCCAGTTCACATAGCAGCTTTTAAAAAAGAAATTATAACAACTGTACATTTCATGGCTTAGGTGTGAAATATAATTATACATCCTCGCTATAGCACAACTCATTTCATTTCTTTTGAATTATTCTAATTCATGGCTACAAGCACACACCTCACACCCTCCATCCTTAGACAGACAGACAGACAGACAGACAGACAGACACACACACACACACACACACACACACACACACACACACACACACACACACAGATACACTGCATCCTCTAGGCCTTTGCATGTAACTTACTTACAAATGGCACTTTACAGACTTACTTTCAGTCCATACACTGTCCTGTTCTGGTTTCCCATTTGCCCGGGCATTTTAGTTCCAGGCCAAACTCTGGCAATATCCTGAACAACAAGAAAACAAAGTTCACATTCTCAGTACTTTTGATTTCAAACAGTATTAGCTAAATTACAGTTTATACCAGAAACAAGGATAAGTAATTTCTAGTCTTTCAAATCCTTTATTCAGCTAGATCAGTAGAGAACTGAAGATAGATGTACACACAGTCCAAAAATGGAATTATACGAGAATTTTGAGTGCTTGTGAGAAAACTCTAAGAAAATAAGTCCTGTGACCTCAGTTTCTTCAGAACACGGAATTATTCTGGACTGTGCTGCGTGTGTGCGTGTGTGCATGTGTATACTCGCGTGTGTATACTTTGAGTCTGCCTTATTTTTAGGTCCTGGCTCTCCCAGGTTCATACAAATAGAGTGATAAGACCCCTAGATGGAAAATACACACGGACAAGAAGCAGACAGAAGGCATACTCACTATCAGGAGTACTAACTGACCGAATACTGACAGGAAGTTAGAACAGCAGCAATGAGAAGAAAGACACAAGCCATCACCAGGCCAGGGAAACCAATGGCTGCTTACCCAGATTCCACCTAGTCCCTTTCACTGGCTTGGTGGGCTTCACCCACACCGCCCCCCCCTTTCTCCACCCACACTATCCAAATCCACAGAATACTGTTTGTCTGGCCCCAGCTGGCCCTGAGAATGGATACTAACCCCTCATTTAAGGAGGCAATCAAATGTTCCGTGAAGAAGCCCATTCACATGCTTAGTGGGCGGACAGTCTGTGTGGGGCACTCTCACAGCAGCTCAAACTCCCTAGTAGGACAGGTCACCCTGTGTGATGCTTAATTCCCATTTCAACCTGACTGGATTTAGGATCACTGGGGACATACCTCTGGGCATGTCTCTGGGAACATTTCCAGAGATGTTCAACAGTCCATGTCACAAAATGACATCTACTGAATGAAATACCAGTGTTAGCTACATCGAGTGATGGACATTGCCACTATGAAGATTTTAGTGTGCATGTAATCCTTTAACTGGACAGATACACATGAATTGCTGGGTCATAGAGTAACTTTACATTTAATCTTTTGTAGCAGCTGCCAACCAGTTTTCCAAAATGGCTGTAACCATTTAAAAATCTCTGCCACCCATGTATAAGCGGCAGTTTCTTCCCGTTCTGGCTCCCTGGCAAGGTTGTAAAAGCTCCTTACACTATATGGATAACAATCTCGCCAGGTATCTACTTCCTAAGGATTTTCTTCCATTCTGTTACTGTTCTTCATGTTTCTGATGTTGTCATTTACAGCTTGAATGTTTTACTTGTGGATGAGGTGTACCTCATCAGTATTTTCTTTCTCATTAGACTTATGCGTCATATCCAAGGCTTCGTATATCTCATGGTCATGAAGATTTATTCCTGTGCTTTTTTTTGTTTTTTTCTAAAATTTTAGCTCTTAAGTCTGTCTTGGATCCATCTATCTTTTTCTGGTGGGGGAGTGCTGGAGATAGACCTCAAGACCCAGTACATGCAAGCACTCCATCACCGACCACCCCAATTCTATAACTTATTTTATATAACTATGTATTTTTACACTTCCAAAACGTTGCCAAAATAACATAAAGAATTCTCGGGGCCACCACCAGATGTGTTGCTCTTGGTCCCATCTGCTTCGTCACTGTCTTCCTGTCCACCTTTCCTCCTATCACATTAAAATGAGTGGCAAACAAAATGCTTTTATGTTCTCAAGAATGAGAATATTTTCTTGTATAATCATGGTTATTTATATTGATGAATCTTAGGAAGCCAACTGCACCATCAACATATCCATAGTCCATCTTCTAATTTTGCCAACTGTCCCATGAATGTCTGTAATGCACCATTTTCCCCAAGTTAAAATCCACTTCAGAATCACAAATTGCTTTTAGTTGTCTCTTTAGACTTCTTATGTCTGGAAGAGCTCCCAGCCTTTCCTTATTTTCCACATTGTCTAACATTTTGCCATGAATAAATTCGAGGTGCATTTTTGTTAAAAAAGAAATGAGTACAGGTTCACTTTTCTTTTTCTCTTTCTGTGGTCTGGAGCATTGAACTTAGAGGCTCACACACGCTAGGCCAAGCACTCAAGCACTAGGCTCCATCTGTAGCTCTGATGTGTTCACACCGGTCTGTCTGATCATGCACATTAGACCACATAGCTGAGGATGTGTAAGGCAAATTAGTCCCTTTTGCTGTTGATACTTTCTCTTTACGGTTGGTTAACTTGCACTTTGAGAATAAGTGTAAATCTAGCTCCTCTCCAACCATTTGGTTTGCATCCACTGTGAATGCTGAGGCGATCATCGATGGCCACCAAGCAGCAACATGCTTTCTGTCCACAGGGACTAGCCAGCAGCCAGGAAGGTTAGTCCACTCAGTTCCACTCTCTTACATACTCACTCCTGCAATCCCCTCCTGTCAGCAGGAGCTTCATCCCAGGAGCCTGCTTGTTCCTGAGAGAAGGCTATCCAGCTCAGGCTTGCCTTCAACTCACAATCCCCCTGCCTGATGAATTTCCTGACACAAGCTTCTGTATTCCATGAAGTTTCCTCTATTACTTTGTTGTTAGCCAAAATTGTCCCCGTTTTGCCAATCAAGAAGCTCTTTCAGCAGGCTCTGTGCCCCTTCATGTGGCCTTCATCTGTTTAATCGCATCCTTGTTTTCCTGACTGAGGCATTTTGGGTTCATTGTGTCTTTTTAGTGTTGTGAATTCTTAACTAAACCAACTACTGAGGGGTTCCTTTCTGGCATGTGCTTAGAAACCAAGCCCTGCATGTTAGGTACACTTACTGCACTGGAGCACTCTGTAGGTCACTGCAAGCCAAGATGGACAGACAGACAGACACATACATGCACTCACAGATACAAAGGGCAGGGCCATACTGATAAAATAGGATTCAAGGCTCATTTGAATCCCCCCTCCACACTTTAACATCCTTCTCTAATAGAGGAACTTCATTCTGACTCCCTTTATCTATATATTTATTTTTCTGCCCAATCCTACAGTTCACAGAGAGTTACTTTTTTTTTTTTTTTTTTTTTTTTTTTTTTTTGAGACAGGGTTTCTCTGTGTACCTTGGCTGTCCTGGACTCTCTTTGTAGACCAGGCTGGCCTCGAATTCACGGATATTCTTTTGCCTCTGCCTCCAAAGGGCTAGGATTGAAGGCAGGGACAGCCATGCCCCATGAGAATTACTTCTGAACTGCTACAAAAAGCAAATCTAACTAGAATATAACATTTGTGTAGTGTGCTTGTTGTATATGATTTACTTTATTTGTGTGTGTATGTGTGTGTTGTTGTTGTTGTTGGGCCCCTGGCTTATTACCTGTGTGCTATGATCTAAACTCTAGGCCTCATGGTTGCTCAGCAATTGCTCATAACTGCTAAGCCACCTTCAACCCAAAGAGTACATTTTTACATTTAGACTCACAGGATATAACCAGGCAACTATACTAAAATGCTGGAGTTTGTTATTTTTCCTTCCTCTTCAGTATCTTGTGAAACACTCAGGGTTGTATTTACCTCCCTCATGTTTTTATTTTGAACTGTAAAACTCGAGCAAGGCTCCAGGAGTAAAGGCTACAGCACAGGAAGAGTATCTTCCACTTCTGAGCCTTTCCACCTCACGCCCACCCACCACCTGGAGATAAGTAGTCTCACTGCATCTTCCTGGCAAGGATGAAGCAAACACGCATACTTCTCAGTCTGTAGCAAATCACAGAGGTCTCATCCATTTTCCTTCTAGAGCAGCACTGTTGTCTCTAAGTAGGCACACCAACCAGACTCTAGCACAGGTACCCATCCTTGCTAACTACAGATAGCAAGGGAGGACTAACTTGTGCCGGAGCACTGGGAGAGCACTCACAAGGCCAAGTCCCAGAAGAAGCGCTGCTGTGCCAAAGGAAACGCATGTGCAGTTCTACCAAGCTTCTGACTGTCCCCCCTCCATCAGGGCAGCGTTCTTTTGTGTTCCCGGCACTGATTTTGATACCTATTTCCTGACAACAGTCTTGTGAAGAAATTTCTCTCCAGCCCTCAGTAGACGGTATGACAAAAACTCAGCAGCTTGGAATACAATCTGTTAGGTGAGGACTTAGTACCTACGGGGAGCTATGACTGTTCTTTACTGTGAGAGAGGACAGTACGTGGCCAACCACCAACCATCAGATGCTGAATTACGTGTACTCTGAGGCTCCAAGGTTTTATTTAAAAGCTCCCTAAACAGTCTCTGCTCTACTTCCGGGAAAGAAACACTAAATTAGCAACACCAAGGATCTTTTCTTCATTTCTTACATTACTATTGTTTACTTCTCTGTGTATCTCAATGGCTTTCCATCTATCTGTACTATAATATTATTCTTGACACCTCACAGAACTGTTTCCTTTAGAACAAAAGCAAGCGTGTGAAGCAGCAAACGGAGCTGCCTGCAGTTGCCTTAGCACTTTGGATGGGACACCAGGGAAAAGGAACGGAGACCGCTGCTCATGGATATTTATGCACAGGAAAGGGTGAGGCCAGGCCCATGAAACAGTGACAATGACGAGGACCCGACTGAAGTCGGGTTAAAACCATCAGGCTTGAGCTGATGGACAGTGAGCACTGTGCAGAGGTGGGCCACCTGACGCTAGAGAGCATCACCATCTAGTCTGTGCCTGATGCCGGCATTCCCAGCTCTCCAGAGGCCGGGGCAAGACGAGTACTCCAAGTCTGGGCTAACCTGGGCTACAAAGTGAGATGCTGCCCAACTCCCACTACCTTCAGTGAGCAGCACTATTAATACTCACCCCAGTTGAGATGGCGCCAGGTCTCCTGTGGGTCTTTGTTTGACCATGGGAAGCAGGCTGGCCTTTAAATCCCCATCTTTTCATGACGCCCTGAAAACCTTTACCTATACTAGGGAGGAAAAGTTAGAATTTACATAATGAATGTAGTATAAAATATTTCTAACTGTACTTTTTTGACAGTACCTTGGAGTTCTAACAAGCCTTCTTATCTAAATAACCAGAAAAGGCCATGCCAGCCAAACTGCAAATGAACGTTTCTTTTTCTGTCTCAGTTTGCACCTCCCCCTGGAGTCTAGCTCTGTATAAAATGTTATGTCAAGACCATGAGACAACAGCAAGCTAAGCATGGGAATTTACCTGTGAAAGGTTCACCCTCATAACCTTGTGGTACAATGGCAAAGCTCTAGAAGCTTTTGTCTCATAACAGACATGGCAGGCAGCCATTACGATGGACCCCAAGGACCCCCACCCCCTAGCAGTCATGTTGCATTTAATCTTCTTCCCATGAGCCTGGGACCCATTTGGTTTAATGAATAAACTATGCCAAGAGATGAGCTGCAGCCTGAGCTTTGGTTACAGGAGCCCCTCCTCTGGCACTCTCTTTTCTAGCTTTCTAGGCTCTGCAAGAAGTAACTGCCACTATATAAGCACTCCTATGGAGCAGGGTGTAGCAAGGGTGGCTCCTGTCAACAGCTGAGGCCCTGCTGCTGCCAACAACCAGGTCTGTAAACTTGGAGGCAATTTTCCTCTATGTGTCTGTAGCCTTGTGAGAGACCCTGAGGCAGAGACAGCCAGGCCAGTGTGCTGAATTTCTACCACAGATACTGAGGTTGTGGAGCTGTACTTAAGCAGTTGTGTAAGGGCCACGAGTCAGGGAGCAACGGCTAGGGCACAGAACAGGGACCTGAACAAACAACCCTTTAGAGGACACTGGGTGGACCCTAATCTGTGTTGAACAGGAAGCTAGCAGAAAAGCAAAAGCAGAGAAAGGCAGCTTCTTATCAACCCAAGTATTATTTTTAAATGAAAACACTTTATGGCAGAGTCTGTTACAAGCTAACAACACCAAGTTCAAGTGTCATTAAAGGCCATCTCTGAATGTCAAGTACATCTCTACCAATGATACTGCACAGGGCTGGGGTCTTACAGGTCTACTACAGATGTCATCTAAGTGCTCGTAAGGTGGAGATTTTCTTTACCTTTCACTAGACAGGAGCAATATATTTTAACGTAATGTTGTGTAGTTTCAACAAAGCTAGTTATGATTAGATGTGCACTGTTCAGATTACAAAATAGCAAGAAAATCATGCTATCTCCCCAAGGACTTTACTATGCATTTATTAACAAAGATTATTTGGCAGGATGAAAAAAGCCCCTTGAATAACAGTTTTAGATAAATGAAGAACTTAACAAAACAAACAAACAAGTATATAAGAAGTTATAAACAGAACCCAACAGGCAGGTTCTCTCAATCACTCATCAAGACTTGTTTATAAATAAATTAAATGTAGCTTATACCTTTGTGCCAGCATATACCTCCTCTTCCCTCAATAACCAAAAAGAGTATTCCTATCAAAAAGTTAAAATAGAAAAGTAACACATATCCAATGGAAAAGCTACTGCATACTTTCATAGAGAGATGAACATCAAAGAGAAGCTATGAGAATCAAATAATGAAATTATGCTTCAGAAATTATTAATATTTCTACTTAGTGAATTTTAGGGCAATGTAAAAAGCTTAGCAATTTAAAAATGAATAGAATAATTGAAGAATAATTTGGAAGTATCCTATCATTTAGCAAGTAGCACCTAAGAACAGGAGGGGAGAGGGGGGAGGGGCCAGAACCGCTCATCTTGAAGGGCCATGCTTTAAAAGCACCACCTTCGCAGGCCGCTGCCTTTTGTAGACGCTCGCTTCTGCCTTCAGAGCTCTGATTATCTGCCTTAAGAGTCAGGGTGAGTGCACGCACCAGAAAAACGCAAGCAGGTAAATTACAGAAGATAATTGAGCTCATTTCAGAGTAAATGATTACAAGATGAAAGTGGTACCCTGAAAGTGCTAATTATGTGTCAGCTAATTGCAGATTGTTTTTCAGTCTGGGTCTGGAACACTTCATGAGTTCTACTGTGTACAACGGGAACCTCTTTAGTAAATAACCTTTAAACAAAAGGCGAAAACACAAGTGACACGACAATTATTGGTTTAATCCAGGATGCAGAGAATAGAGTGCACCTGTTGATCCACGGGAGGGACAGGTACGAGGCTGCCACTTCTCCCAACTGCTATCCAACTTGAGAACAAAAGTAAAACAAAAGCAAGAAATAAACTAATCTTTACTTAGCATGCCCTGGTGTGTTTCAAATGTATACATTTGTAAGTCACAGAAGAAAAGCTTGACAGGAAATTACACACAACACAGATGTCTATCTCCCTCATCCTTCATCCACTGTGGGGTATGTTTGCCTGCTTGTTTGTCTGAGACAGAATCTCATGCTATGGCCCTGGCTGGCCTGGAGCTCACTGTCTCACTCAGGCTGCCTAAGAACTGACACACTCCTCCTGCTCCTACAGGATGGGTTTGCAGGTGTGCACCATCTTTCTGCCTACCCAATGCAGTTCTTAACCAATGGCTGCAGAAATAAGTCAAACAAAATTTCAAATCAAGAACACAATTTCAGACATTTCAATGTTAGCGAGGCTTAGCTGAAAAGGAGGATAAGAAAGACAAATTTATTTAGAACACTTAAAATGTTTAAAAAATCATTTGAAAACAAGAAGCACCTCATTTACAGCAAGAGGCCTCATTTAATTTAGAAGACTACTGTTCTTTGGCCCATGTCCCCCATGTGGGCTGTATGCATGGCAGAGATAAAGCTTTTCTTAGCCCAGTGTCCAGCCTAAAGAAGTGAACCTAAAGCCAGGAGGTGGTAGCTCACACTTTTAATCCCAGCACTTGGGAGGCAGAGGCAGGTGGATCTCCATGAGTTTGAAGCCAGCCTGGTCTACAGAGTGAGTTCCAGGACAGGCAAGGATACACAGAGAAACCCTGTCTCAAAACAAAACAAAACAAAACAAAATACACACACACAAACAAACAAACAAAAAGTGAGCCTAACACCCATCACTGCTACTGCTATGCCGTAGAGACAAACATTTAGAGCAGTGGTTCTCAACTTGTAGGTCATGAACCACTGTTTCACAGGGGTCACATATCAGATGCATATTGACATTTCGATTTGTAACGGTAGCAAAATTACAGATGTGAAGTAGCAATGAGAACAACTTTATGGTTGGGGTCACAAGAGGAGGAGCTGTATTAAATAAAGGGTGGCAGCGCTGGAAGATAAGAACCACTGGGTTTACACGAGTAACTAACCCTTCCAAGGCACAATGCATAATTTACTGTTTCCCAATTCGTCCTTTATCCATAGAGGTCACTACTATGGAAATATGGCCATATCACGACAAATGTCCAAATACTGACAACACAGCTTTAAAACAATCTGTCATGTATCTCTCTACATTGTAGGGCAGTGGTTCTAAAACTTGTTCCTGGGGACAAACAGATCTGCAGTGAGGAGAGACTCCATAGCTGCTCTGAACCCAGTTCTCGCAGGACACCTCCACAGTCCTGCCTTCAAGCCTCTTCCTTTCCAGTGGCTTCTGGGACATCTTTTTCCTCTTTTCTCCTCAAATGCACCATTCACCTCTGCAATTTATTTCCCTCTTTACTTAGTTTCTGGAAGTCACTCCAAGATTAATCTAATCCAAAAATGCAAATAATTTTTAGTAAAATAATTTTATTATGAAAAATCGTTACACACACTGAAGAGCAGAGAGTGTAACGAAGCCCGGGCCGCCCATCCCTTGCTGCAATTACTGACCCCAGCCTGCCGTGCTTCATCTGTCTCTCTTGCTCTGCAATTCCAGCAGTGTCCTTAGAAGCAATCTCCAAACGGTCTACCATGTATGTCACAAACACTGCCATATGGAAGCTAAGGATGCTTTGAAACTACAAAGCCACAGTATATTTCCCACGATCCTAAAAGTGACTGACTCCTTAATATCAGATCTGCAGGCAGTGTTGAGAGGCCCAGGCACTCTACACAGGGCTGCCCTCTGTCCTTGTTGGCTGTCTCCCCGCCCCTCTGCCACCAGCGCTCACTCTGTGGTCTCTTTAACCTCTGAGGTGTCCTTTTCCCTAATGCCTCATTAAAGGCAGTCTGAGCATCTTGCTTCTCTTTTCACTGTGTTTTAAGTCACAGATTGGTATGCTAGCTTGCACTGGCCACCGGCTTTTGTAAATAAAGTTTGGTTGGGGTTTAGAAATGCACATTCATTTACATGTTGACTATGCCTGTTTTAGAGCTACTGTGCCAAACGATGTTTGATGTATTAAAAATATCAAAATTGAACTCTTAATGACTTTGTGCTTTCCACCCCTTTTTCAAAGCACTTTTTGAACTTTAAACAAAAAGCGGTGCTAACCGGTGAGTGTGGCCAATGCTCCTGAGCAGGGAGGTACTCAGTGGTAGAAGCCCTTACGCTAAAAATCAAGTAGTTAGAGATCAAGGAGCCTGCCTCGGTCACAGCCATTGAGGCGCCAGGACTCTAGGCCACCTGTTACCTATTAAGCCTCAGTCCTCCTGACGCTGGTTTTTGCTGCTTGGTAGGTTTAACTTAGGAAAGCAATTATAGATCACTACTAAAACATGTTTAAACAGCAAACCTAGGTCCAACCCTAACCACCTCCTCCCACAGTAGCCTTCACCCAGCAGCAGCCATTCACTGTGATTTAAGGATTGTTCAAACCAAGTTCCATGCGAGCAGTGGGCCAGTGTGCTAACATTTAGAAGCAGGGAGGAGTGCCGGATGTGGTGGCGCACACCTTTAATCTCAGCACTCGGGAGACAGAAGCAAATGGATTGCTGTGAGTTTGAGGCCAGCCTGGTCTACAAAGCGAGTCCAGGACAGCCAAGATTACACAGAGAAACCTTGTCTTGAAAAACCAAAATAAAATAAAATAAAATAAAAAATAAAAGCAGGGAGGCTAG
The DNA here is from genome assembly GCF_903995435.1 of Acomys russatus. Taxonomy (NCBI): domain Eukaryota; kingdom Metazoa; phylum Chordata; class Mammalia; order Rodentia; family Muridae; genus Acomys; species Acomys russatus. The sequence continues at coordinate 31,618,021 of NC_067168.1, read as the reverse complement.
CTAGAAAGGTCCCTGGAAACACATAACACAAAGTTATGTAGAATCCAACTCAAGCTGATTTCAAGTCAGTCTGTCTACAATAAGACACAGACTAAAATGCAGTGTGCTGCCACGGGGGCCACCCACTTCTCATACACAAGGGAATGACTGCTGTGCTGCAGCCCCGCAGCAGCAAGGACTTCCTCCAAGCGGCTCCTTCCTCCTATCTTATGATTTGTGATATTCATAGAATTGAATTAGAAGTAATACCTGGCTTGTGACCAGGGTCTTTACTGGCTAAGCAAACCAGAGCTTCGGAAAGTTGAATAGCTGCCTCCAGGAGACAGTGGAGTGATTCACGGCTTCAGCAACTAGGGGAAACTAAAGAGACAGGTTCGGCATCTCTTAAAGCCTCTTCTTACTGCCAGCCTAGCCCACGTCACCTCTACAAAGCTGACAAAAGTAAAGGCAGCTAGCAGCCTCCGCAGTGTCCATGTTTGACACGAGGTGCTCATGATGTGGGACTGAATCCACCCACCTGCCATCACTAAGGAGCTCAGACCCAGTCCCATCAGGGCTCTCGGGATTAAAGCTGCTGCTTGGTCATCACAAACAGACTCCTCTCTCCCAGAGTATGCGAACACCTTTCCTGTCAAAGGGCTCTTGGTGAGAATGTCTTTGTGGGCACTAGCATGTGACTAAGCAGAGAAAGCACACACAAAGGGCTGAAGTAAGGACCCATGACGAGAGAACAAAACTGCTATCAACTGGTGCTTGCGGTCTGGCTGTTCCAGGTGAGTTCCAACTGCCGGCAGATCCGAGACCGCAAGCATCTACATGGCCTTGGGCACTCCATCCTGCAGCACAGTAACTTCCCTAAGACCTAATGAGCTCCCGGAATCACACAGACACTACTACCCCTGTGGCAGAAATGGTTAGAGCATGCAAAACACTAGTCCAGACTACACGAGTCAGGGTCAGCATTCTGTTAGCGTGGGAGCCAAACGATCAGCTCCACCAAACAAGGCACTTCCAGCATCAGATGGGCGAGTTTCACACAGCAGTCTCACTAGCCAACGCTGATTCCAACATCATGCTCTTTTTTTTTTTTTTGAGAAGATACACATTCTTATTTTTTAAAATAGTATTCATTTTAAAAATTAATTAATTTATTTACTTACTTTACACTCCGATTGTAGCACCCTCCCTCTTCTCCTCCTGGTCCCACCCTCCCCCCCCTTTTACCCCCTCCCCCGACCACCATCAACCCACCCCAGCTCAGTCAAATCAGGACTGAGCTCATCCTCTTCCCCTAGCAATGGAACCTCTGCCAGGGGGAAGTGATCAAAAAGCAGGCACCAGAATCTATGTCAGAGACAGCCCCTGCTTAACATCATGCTCTCAATGAGGCCTGAGGCGTGGAATTTCTTCTAGTTTCTGATAAAACTATTGCACACGTGCTTTACAGTTACCCTGAGAGACACTTAAACACAACCACCACTTTCACAAATAATACTATTTGTCTTACAACTCCCAGGAATTGGAAAAAGTACCCTGAACTCATGGCCAGTGAGTAGCCTACCGGCATTGCTCAGCTGTGCTTCACAATCGAACTGTGTGTTGTCTTGGTCTTCAAAGCAGACCTAACTGGGAAAGCACCTAATTCACATGGCCTTCAACACTGTTGAACACAGAGAGAAAAACAAGGCGGAGAAGCGCTGGGGACCTACGTTTTGGCCGAGACGTCCACATACTGTCCAGGGCGAAAGTGAGCAGCATAAAGAGGAGTCCCTTTGTGAAAAAGAAAATGAGAGTCAGTGTTATCTGTTGGCACAGACATGACTTTACCCAGATGCTTGACCACTGCAACTCCCAGCTGCCGTTTCAAACTTGCAGAGCTTCTCCTGCAATTAGGAACATCAGAAACCCCCAAACAATGAAGCCAGCCACACACAGGCTCTGGCTAACAACAAGAAGGCTGAGGAACAAGGGACCCCATGCAAGGGGCATGTGAGCATTCAGAGTGGCCACCAGACCACACCTGACTGACAGGCTCACGTGGTACCAGTCAGAACAAGGGAGTCCTGTGGTAATTACTGTCCCCTCTGCTGGCAAACACAGTTTAATGATGACTGGTTGTTTCAGTGAATAGGTATGCTGAAGTTAAATACACTATCCACGTCACATGAGAGGAACTAAACACTGATGGGGTTCGATGCAGTCTTTCATCACCCAGGGACTAGGACTCGGTCTCCCTGGCTTGGTACTGTTATGGTGTATACATTCAAACAGCGCCTGTTCATGTCAGATTATTTCTGTTCTAGACACAGTTCTGATAAAATCTCTTTCACCTAGCACAGGCCTAGTCTTGGAATTAGACAAAGCCTGTCTTTGCAGAGAGTCCTAATGCGACATTAGAAATACTTGTAAGGCACAGCCCTGACCTCAAAACTTTTGTTATCCTGGTTAAGAGTAAATGCTACATCATTATTTCAGAGCTTAATTTGAAAAAAAAAAAATCAAGGGACCAATGTAGTTGAGAATGAAACTGAAGGCTGTTTTAGTTTGTTTAATTTGTACAAAGAGTGGGACTCAGTGATATTTAAGAGATCAGTTTCTTTAAGGTCAAATTAATCTGGGTTTGTAAGAGAAAGGCAAAAACCTTAAATAGGGACTTGGTTCTGTGCATGCCGAAACACCACATTATGCTTTAAAATACAAATGATTTGTCATCAAAAACATTAATTTAAAAAAAAATTAAAGGATTACAAGGGACCTCTATTTTTTGCCAGGCTGAACAACTCAAATGTCTACTTGACCATCACTAGTTCACAAGAATGTAATTTAATATGGTTAGAGTTACAGCAAAAACTAATGTGGACTTGACTATATTATAACTATCCTAACCCTGATCAGGGGCCCAGCCAAATCATAAGTGGGTACTTAACTTTTCTTCAGAGCAATGTATTTCAGAATAATTCCTTCACATTTAAGGTAAAAAATATTCCCGTTACAAATCAGACCAATATACAATGATGCAAGCCTTACTTTAATTTTCGTAATTCAATTTATTTTGCCTTCAAGTTAAAATCTTAAACTTAAAAAAAAAATTCACTATCTTCTTCTTTCATTCAAGCTCAAATGCTGAGGAGTTCTCCTGAAGGTCAAACACATCAAAATGCCATGCTCTGTTTACCACAGAATCAGTATAAATCACATGCCAAACCTTCACCTGACATGCCATGGGGCGATGCTCGGCCATTCTCCTTTGAAGCTGGATTTGCTCACTCACTCTCCAGGAAGTGTCACTGTCCCTGGCAGAATCCTAGCTTGCAAACCATGCACACACTTTAAAACTAGAGCACTGACTTAAAGAGGCTTTTAAAAAAATGTGACACTCTCAACATTTGCAAACAAGAGTTCCTCCCTCTCAGGGAAAACAAAGAGGGCCCTACAGCTTTCCCCACTTACCAGAGACAAAGACTTGTTTGTTCCTAGTGATTAAATCAGATAGCTTTTATATTTAAAAATAAGTGTTTGGGACTTTGTATTGTGCTTAGCTTTATTGAAAGGCCTGACATTAAACAAATCACATATTTGAGTATTTTTACCTCCCTCCTCTCCCGTCCTCAGATTACCTGGCTTAATTATAGCATTGTCTGTTACATGGAAGATTTTAATTGTCTGTTTTGGTGGCAATCCAAGTTCTCGGTAAAATTCCAATATAGAGTCAGATTTCTAGAGAGAAAAGCAGCACACATAAGTAACACATTAAACAGCACGAGTGGACTTGAATGCAGAGACCCAAATCAAGTTTGAAACACCCAGAAAAATAAAAATCAAAGCACGCTCTATTTACCTACTGAGCCAACAGTATCTAATACCCACTGTTCATAGAACATGAGATTATATCCATAACCTATTATATACCCAAGAACAAATAACCTACTGCTTAGGAGCCAGCCCTGTGCACAAGTCTCAAAGAGAATGTATGCCCTTGCCAGGCTGACAGCATATGTGACACTGGTCCTTGGTCTAACCAGTCACTCTGTTTACAAGGCTTTTCCAATAAATTTATGGATGACCTGCTCTCTTAACTGCTCAGGTCTCTTGAGTTACTGTCTAAAACAGAACCACTTTTTGTCACCTGCCAAACCCTCAGCCTCTTTTTATTATTCCTTAGATCATTTACCTAAATCCATCATGATACACTTTTTTCTTTCCTAAATCATCTATACCTGCAACTCAGTGGCCTATACCCTCAACACTTAGAACACTGCTGTTCCAGCAGGCTGCGCAGTGAACACTGCTGTTCCAGCAGGCTGCGCAGTGAACACAGCTGTTCCAGCAGGCTACACAGTGAACACAGCTGTTCCAGCAGGCTGCGCAGTGAACACAGCTGTTCCAGCAGGCTGCGCAGTGAACACAGCTGTTTCAGCAGGCTGCGCAGTGAACACAGCTGTTCCAGCAGGCTGCGCAGTGAACACAGCTGTTCCAGCAGGCTACACAGTGAACACAGCTGTTCCAGCAGGCTGCGCAGTGAACACAGCTGTTCCAGCAGGCTGTGCAGTGAACACTGGTGTCTCTAGGAAGCTATTGTTTCCTCCAAAGGACAGATTCTGTTCTCATTTTCATTTCCTCCTTTCTCACTCACTGAAAATACCAAAACCGCGTTCTCACCTTCCCTCTCACAAACAACTCGACAATAGCAAACACAGACGCTCTCTCTACAGGCCCAGTTCCTTGGAATTATTTTCCTGAGGTTTCAAATTCAAATGTACTTCATCTAAAAAGGGTTCAAATTTTCTTTTGACATTCATATAGTTCACTTGATTTATAAAGCTTATTACTTTATAACATTGGATTTAGAGTATGCCAAGAAACTTCTGAGAAAAACTCTTAGGTTTTGGTACAAAATAGATAAAATGAACATCACACCCTAAGTTAACAGTAGACTCAAGCATAAAAAGGATAGGACAACATATACATCTTAATTACTTTTCAATTTCACTGAAACTGGATAATTGCTTCAACTAAAATCGCAGAATTATCAAACTAGGTCTTAGTCATGAGAAAAACCACAAGCTCAAATTAAGCTGAAACCAGAAGCACTGTTGAGAGTCTGGTCGGCCCATCCTTTACACTTCCAAATAAACGATTCAGAAAGGCAATTTAGAGGCGGACAGCACGGTCGCACGTGGGCAACCCTGGCCATGAAGCTGTCTTCCCTCTGCGGAATTCCTCCTCAGCAATTATCCTTCCTACAATGCAAGAGCTGCTCTGCTCCCAAGATGAATTGATTTAATCAACTTTTAGGGCCACTTAATGTTCTTAAGAAGAAACACTATGCACCACATCAGTTTGTATTTATAAGATACAAAAATGGCAAAAACAGACTAGCCTACTTTCTTTGCAAATTAAACAAACAAACCAGTTCCCGCCCTATTATAAATAAAACTATTTTAATCAACTTATTTTGAGTGTCCAACTGCCTAATATTTTATATTTATAGGTCTTCTAAAAAAACAAAACAAAACAAAACAAAACACACTGCTCTACAAAGTGAGTCTGGGACAGCCAGGGGTACACAGAGAAACCCTGTCTTGAAAAAACAAAAAAACCAACCAAACAAACAAACAAAAAAGCAACCCAAAAGATAAAAACAAAAGCCCTCTATATAGTCAGTCTATTTGCAGTTTCCCTGAGGGCTAAAACATATAAGTAGTTGGTACAATTTTAGTTTGGATAACTCTCTTTTTTAAGAAAAACACGTTCCTTATAAATGGTGAGTGCTTCCCACACTGGCAAAGCAACCTTTTCTTCTTAGCAGTGCATATTAGTGACGCACTGTGACAATTCCATACATGCCCAGCACAAACTCTGATCACCTCCCTACTCACTGGCCCCAGCCCTCTAACCCTTCTCTTTCTCTACAGACCTTGGAGAAGTTCATGTAGCTGAGTGGTCAGCAACCACCTCAATGTAAGAAAAAGCACCTGAATCTCCAAATGCCCGCTCTGCCAAAGATTCACTGCAGACAATACTCTAAGGTCTCTATGCAGGGGTGGGGTGGGATAAGGTGGGGGGACAGCAAGCAGTCTTGAGTATAAAAGTGGAAAACTATCATTTCTGAAAAAATTATTAGTAAGTACTATGCTATCTTGTAAATATTGTTAGTAACTGATTGATTATATCTTCATTGTAAAGAGAATAAATTAAATTGTGCACCTGAGTACGTTTTCTTTAAGAACTGAGTCAGAGAATTGATGTGAACTTCAGAATTAGAAAATAATTTAGAGATCTCTCCAAATCCTATTTTTTTATATGTCTGTTTTTAAGAGACAGGGTTCTTCCATGTAGTCTTGGCTGTCTAGAACTCACTCTGTAGACCAGGCTGGCTCGAACTCAGAGATCTGCCTGCCTCTACCTCCCAAGTGCTGGGAATAAAGTTTTGCACCACCTCCACCCAGCTTCCAAATTCTACTTTCATGAGTAAAAAAAGGATATTGAGAAGGCGGGTAAAGAGGAGCTAATGGCAGTTCCCAAGATCAGAACTCAGCCTACAACCCCTGTGTTCCCCACTACCTATTTATTTTTTTAAATAATGTACTCATTTTTATGTATATATGAGTGTCTTGTCTCCATGTCTGTATGTAAATCATATACTACATATATGCCTGGTGCCTGCAGAGAAGAGGGCCCGGGTATGTCCTGGAATTGGAATCACAGATGTAATAGCCAAGTGGTGCTGGGAACTGAACTTGGTTCCCCTGTAAGAGCAGCTAGTGTTCTTAACCACTGAGCCACCTCCCAGCACTGTTATCTACTATGTTTGAGGAATAGCTATCCATACATCTCTTGGAGCAAAGTAAATTGTCCCAATACGATGGCTAATTTATAGATATCAAGACCATAAGATCATGGATTTATATATAAAATTGGTAATGAAAAATTACAGTAGTCATATAAAAAACAAATAAGTGACCCCTGACAAACATTGTCCTTTTTGGTTTGCTCCCTGTGAATTGCATGGGTTCTTCCCCAATAGACCTTGCTGTTTCCAGTTCTGTGTCTGCTGGATTTATGCTAGTTTGTGGGCTGGCTGCCTTATTCATTCCTCTTTCCAACTTGGGGGTTCTCAGGGGTCACTATGTAAGGCTGTGGAGTCTGTCCTGCTCTTACCCGTGGCCAATCAGTCCTGACCAGGGTCTTCACTCCTCTATCCCAGATGCTGAACTGATTACGGGTGACAATGAATGCGAAAACCTTCATGCCATGTTACAGTCATGCAGTAAGCACATACATGTAGCAATTTCCTCTAATGACACATTCCTTCCAGGAGGTGATGGGAGGGTACGGCTCATGAGACCCAAGAGTAAACAAACCTTCGTTTCTTCAGAGCTGAGTCTTACTCATGAGGAGTCGCAAAGCTGTCTGGAAGCTGTGGAGACAGCAGACAGTTGCCCAGGACAGCACACTGGTCAGCTCTGCTCTTCCAGTTTTCCTTGGCCTGGGGCTGTCCACGCCTCATGTGGGGAGCTCCAGCCTTGTTGACCTTATGAGCTGTGACCTAACCTGGGTTGGGCTGAGCTGTCCATTGAACCCCTCACCTACAGTCCTCTGAGTAACCCCAACAAACTCACTGGTTTGTCAAGCTGAGCTTTGGTTTGGTTTCTTTGGTCTGTTGTGGGTCCCCTATTTGGAGTGAGTAGATGTTTGTTCCTGTCTCCACAGGATAAGTCACACAAGAACATGCAAGAAATATTTGCTACCTTTGACAGAGAGTACAGCTCCATCTTAAATTTTGCCCATGTTTATGTCATAAACAGCAAAAAAATTAAGCTTGGAGATAAGTGCTCACCGACGGGTAGCAGCCATCACTCTTTCTAGGTTTTGGTCTGGGCCATGGGCAGAGGGTATTAACTGGGTGCATTTTTCTTTTAATTTTTGGTTTTTCAAGACAGGGGTTCTCTGTGTAGCCTTGGTTTCCTGGACTAGATTTATAGACCAGGCTGGCCTTGAACTCACAGAGATCTGCCAGCCTGTGCCTCCTGAGTGCTGGGATTATAGGCGTGCGTCACCACACGCGGTGGGGCATTTTTTCTAACAAGCTACATACTCAGTATTCGGTTAACATTCTACTTAGGAAACAACGCTTTGTTGAAAAAAAAATCTGCTGTGGGTTCATATGCATCCCAAGTACTGAAAGTTCCTTCTAATCACACAGCAGTGCTTTTTATGGACTTCTGGTTTTAAGACTTAAATTGATTTTCCATAGAAGGGGGAAAAAAGGGTAAAACACAGTTTTCTATACAGAAAAACCTTGTTTCAAATTAAAAAACCAAAACCAAACAAATGAACCCAAGATCTACTGAGCATCTGTGACAGCCCAGGCACACTGGAGAAGCTACACGCAGTCCTGTGACAACCCCACTAGGTAGGCAGTGCCTTTGCTCTCCTTTTAGAAGCTGTATAAGCACTACAGCTTGGTGAAGTCTAGTTAGCTCAAAATCCTCAGGAGTCCAGATGCCTCTGCTAGGCTGCCTCTCCTCAGACAGCGTCCTCAGGGCAAGTCCCAGTGACTACAGAACATTCCTCAAACAGGAAAGCATGTCTAAACAGCTGAAGCTAATAAAATGTAGGATTTTATGAATGATAATACAGACTTACATAGAAGCGAGACACAGTTTTCCCGCCCACTGTCAGGGCTGCTGTTTTTCCATTATGGTCTTCCTTGGGAGTGTATTTTAACACATGACAGTCTTGTACCTAAAAACAAACAAACCTAAGCCTGTAACATGATCCACCAGCCATGAGTGCCTAGGAAGGCCAGGATTTCCAGTTACACACTTCCTTATCCCTCTAACACAAGCTACAACCATAAAATACATACTAAAGCCTTTGAAACTGTCAAATATTAACACACACAAAACCTAAGGATATAGCAAAATAAGTACTTACAAAGAAGAGTTAGCACCCCCAGACTCTGCCTGCCTCTCCTAATCCTCACTCTGGAGCAGGGGTTCTCAGACTGTGACTCTCAATCAGCAAGAGCACCCCCTAGGAAAATGAGCCCAGGCTCCAGTCCAGACCCGACCAGACATTAAACCCTGTGACTAACGAGAGCTGCCATTTACGCAACACTGTATTCACACTTTCTGCTGTGTGTTGCTCTAGTCTGTTCATTTGTACTGTGTACAGACTGTATGAATGGGTCAAGATTTTCTTGTTTTCTTTGATGGACACTTAGGAAATTCCAATTCTGGGGTATTAAACATGAGGCTGCCTGTGACAGTGTTAAAGAACCATGGTGCATAACTGCTGGGACTTCTCAGTGAACCCAGGAAAACTCATGGGTCTAAACTTAACACACAGTAATAAATTGCGTTCTGTGTGCTGTACCACTCTGCCACTACAGAGCCACACTCTCAGACCACAACAGTTCACGAAAGGGCTGGAGGCTCTGTACTGTGTTAGTAGTCTAACCATATACAAGCCTTTATTTTAACCATCATTGCCCCTCTGAGATTAGACCCCAGAGACAGAGCTGCCCAGAGTGACCTAAGCAGTAAAGGACTCCTAACTTCCTGTGCTTTCCCTACAGTGAAAGCAGCTGACGGTTTCCAGACAGTTTGCATTGTCTCCAGGACCTGACATTTGTCATCCCGTGTGGTCCTCCCAATAACCGTTTGTAGTGAGGCATAACTGTTGCTTTGTATAGAATTATCACTTAGAGAAGAGGCAATAGCACCTAGGAACAAATGAAGTGGCAGGGCCAGGATTCAAACTCAGGGCCAAAGATCGTAACCATTTGAGAATAATTGATCTCAGAGAATAAACTGTGGTCTCTGCAGAGGAAGAAGAGAGTCCACTCTGACAGTCAGCAAGAAGACCACAATTACAACCAGGGCCTGAATGAGCTTTATGTGAACATGGTGGGCTTGAGATATTTCCAAGAACGAGTTAAGTGGGAGATCTGAGTACCTACGTTAACCTTCCCCGCCAAGGCACTGCTCCAGGTACTCCAATCCTAGTGTGGGAACACTAGTTTAGGCCAGACGCAAGCTTTCCTGGACCCATCAGAAGCAAAGTTTTACTAGTATCTCTTATATTTTCCTTTACCACAGTTTTCTGTCTGGGATACACATTTCAAACATTGCAGGTTGTGTACACACATATCCCTTATATGTTCTGTGTTTTCTTACCTGAAGTAACGTGACTGCATGCTTTTGACCGTCCTTGGTCCATAAAGGCATCATGCCCAGCTTCAGGGCAATAAGGCCAACTCTGGAAGAACCTGGCAATAAATACAATATATTCAAGACTATTTACAGATGTGTATATCTTCAACTATATCGGGCACGATATACTAATAGTTAATTAATGTTTGTAAAATGAGCAAATGTGAAATAATTCTAACATTTCTGTTCTAAAATAACAGTATTAATGCAGAGCATATAAACCCATCCTGACTCTTTCCTAGTTTCAGATCCTGTCCAGCATTATCAATCAAGACATCTGTTCAAATTCTAAGGCATTAGATGGTATTATACTACACAGATGCCACAAGGTGCCCTATCGAAATATACTCTATTAAGAATGCTTGGGGGTCCAGGCGTGGTGGCGCACGCCTTTAATCCCAGCACTCGGGAGGCAGAGGCAGGCGGATCACTATGAGTTCAAGGCCAGCCTGGTCTACAAAGCAAGTCCAGGACAGCCAGAGCTACACAGAGAAACCTTGTCTCAAAAAACCAAAACAAGAAAAGAGAACGCTTAGGGCTGGGAATGTAGTTCAGCGGGCAGAGTGCCCTGAGTTTGATCTCACGCAGTGCATAAGCCAGGACTGAGGACATATGCCCATAACTCGGCACTCAGGAGCTAGAAAATGGAAAGTCAGGAGTTCAAGGCCATTCTTGACTATAGCGAGAGCTCAAGCCAAGCTGAACTTGGACTCCTGTAACTGAACAACTTGTCTAAATAACTCCAGAGAACACACACTCAACAGCGGATTCTGGAAGTATGCTTGCCCAAACAGTACGCGAGCATCCCAAATGAAAGCAGCTGTGTTCACAGCATCTTTCCAGCCTCTTTTCCTTTTATTTTACACTCTTTGTATCTGAGGGAAGACAATATATGCAGAATGATTTTCCTCTCAACTACAAAACACCTTCGTGACAAGGCCTTTTACTTACTAGTAGCAAATGAGGAGGTTGAAAATAAGCTGGCAAACTGCAGCAGAATGAAACAAACACACTCAAGAAATGAAAATTCGCTGGCTAGTGGTGGCGGATGCTTTTAATGCCAGCACTAGGGAGGCAGAGGCAAGTAGATCTCTGTGAGTTCGAGGCCAGCCTGGTCTACAAAGGGAGTCCAGGATAGCCAAGGTTAAACAGAGAAACTCTGTCTTGAAAAACAACAACAACAACAAAAATTCAAGATGCCAAATGCATAAAAAAACAATCACCATTTTCACACATCCAGTCATACTATAAGAGGTCACAGCTCAAACCTCCCCAAATCACCTGGTTTCCAAGAATGTAAAGGCCATGGTTCATCTTTGAGAGGATTCAGTTTACTTGATAATAGGGCTTTATTTTCATCATGGACCAGTTGCTTAACAAAGGAGGCATTTTCTTCAGAGAGATGCTCATCCCACCAAGTACTACTCTTGCTCTGGAGATTTCTAACAAAGAACCAGACGTTCGCTCTGAAAAACAACAACAAAACCAAAAAATTCAAATCGTTATTTCGATTTCATGTAGAGGAGGCTACAGTTAGATACTAAACTAAAACTGAAACCTAAAGGCCTCAGGGAATGGTGCAGATTGTATATTTTCCCTAACATTTCTTATGATAACCCTGGGCCTTCCACTTTAACCAGGAAAGGTTACCCTGGAGGCTTTGTTTGTTTGATTTCCACACACACCCCTACCCCAGACAGGGTTTCTCTGTGTAGCCTTGGCTGTCCTCCTCGACTTACGTTATAGACCAGGATGGCCTTGAATTTACATGGATCCCCCTGCCTCTGCCTCCCAAGTGCTGGGATTACAGGTGTGTGCCACCACGCCCGTCCTATTTATCTTTTCCATCACGATAAACACACTAGAGGCTACTAACCCAAATGAGTGTGTATTTGACAGTTTTATAACCAATGAAGGTGGCAGCATGTGGTAACTGAATTTTCTTTTAAGCATACCTCCTCCCTGTAATGACATGGCCTATGCTGAGAAACTTCATATGCAGAGTTTTAAAAACAAAATTAAGACCCACAAAACACATGATCTCCACGAAGTATGTTTAATTCTTGCATGGAGTGGGTCTGAACCTGTCAATCTTTGTCAGTCTCCAGGCTACTTTGGTTGGTAGTCATTAAGTTCCGGCTTAGAATACCGGGTGGTTTTCTACTTACTAGCTGAGTTGACTTTGGACAACCTAGTTCCCTCTGATTTTCAGTTCTATCTGAAAAACTGTTATGATGGCGGTCTGCTCCCGGGACACAAGTCCTAACATGGCAACGTTTATTACACTACATGCTGGCTGGAAGATAGTACTGATGCTGCTAACAGGCACAGCTAACCCTTAACTTCTTAAACACTGAAACAAAACCCACCACCCTTTCAAGCCTTTAGACTAAAAGATGCCCTTTTAATCTTCTGTGCCACACTCCTGAACTGATGACCCCTTCCGCTTCTGACAGACCCTCTGCGCCTGGCCAAGGCTCTGTCCCAGGCACAGCTGTGTGGGACAGCTGCGCACCCCTCCAGCCCCTCTCCTGCCCATACCCACCTCCTCCCTAAACCCGGGGCAGCACTTAGGCCTCTGGCGCCACAGCCCAGAATGTGGGCGCCAGCCTGGGGCAGCAGCCTCCAGGCAGGCATGGAGTGGCCGGCCGGGCAGGGCTGGCTCGTGACACCTCCCGGCGCGCCGCCGCGGAGCTTTCTGCAAGTCCCCGACGCAAGCAGCACGCGTGCACAGTATCCACACTACAGCAGTCACGCCGCTTCTCCGCCAATGCCCTCCGCGGAGGAAAAGCACAACCGAGCCACTTCCGGTCCGTTTCTCAATACTTTCCGGACAGAGACTCAATCCCCTTAACTATGGTTCCGTCTCCAAATGGCCCTACAATGCCAATTGCTTGGGGGATAGATGACTCCTTAGCGGTAGGAAAGAACATATTTGGGCTTTAAACTTTGGAAGAACGAGACAAGGAAAGATCAGCTCTTTTTAGGAAGTTAAATAAAGAGGATTAATCTCCAGTAATGCCCATGGTGGGACAATTCATTGTGCTAAGTGACACTTTGGCAATTTTATATAAGAGCAACCTTGAGGATGATCTTTCCTAGGTCCATCCATTTGCCTGCAAATTTCAAGACGTGCTTGTTTTTAATAGCTGAGTTGTATTCCATTGGGTAAATGTACCACGGTTTCTTTATCCATTCTTCAGTTGAGGGACACCTAGGTTGTTTCCAGATTCTGGCTGTTACGCATAAGGTTGCTATGAACATAGTTGAGCACGTGTCCTTGTGGAGCGTTTTTCAGGTATATGCCCAGGAGTGGTATAGCTGGGTCTAGAGGTAGCACTATTCCAAATTTTCTGAGAACATACCAGATTGATTTCCAAAGTGGTTGTACAAGTTTGCACTCCACCAGCAATGGAGGAGTATTCCTTTTTCTCCACATCCTTACCAGCATGTGCTATCACTTGAGTTTTTGATCTTAGCCATTCTGATGGGTGTAAAATGGAATCTCAGAGTTGTTTCGATTTGCATTACCCTCATGACTAAGGACATTGTGCATTTCTTTAAGTGTTTCCCAGATATTCAATATTCCTCTGTTGAGAATTCTCTGTTTCTCTCTGTACCTCATTTTTTAATTGGATTATTTGGGTTGTTGGTATTTAATTTCTTGAGTTCTTTATTAGTTTGGATATTAGCCCTTTGTCAGATGTAGGTTTGGTGAAGATCTTTTCCCAGTTTGTAGGATGTAGTTTTGTTCTGTTGACAGTGCCCTTTGCCTTACAGAAGCTTTTCAGTTTCATGAGGTTTCATTTATTAATTGTTGACCTTAGAGCATGAGCTGTCGGTGCTCTAATCAGGAAGTTTTCTCCTGTGCCAATGAGTTCAAGTCTCTTCCCCACTTTTTCTTCTAACAGACTTAGTGTGTCTGGTTTTATGTTGAGGTCTTTAGTCCACTTGGGCTTTAGTTTTGTGCAGGATGATAAATAAGGGTCTAGTTGCAGTTTTCTACATGTAGACATCCAGTTAGACCAGCATCATTTGTTGAAGATGCTATCTTTTCCCCACATTGTATAGTTTTTGCTTCTTTATTAAAAAAAAACCCAAGTGTTCATAGGTGTATATGTTTATTTTTGGATCTTTGATTTGATTCCATTGGTCCACCTGTCTGTTTCTATGCCAGTCTCATGCACTTTTTATTACTGTTGCTCTATAGTACAGCTTGAGATCAGGGATGGAGATACCTCCATTGTACAGGATTGTTTTAGAGTGAGGTAACCCAGACCCAGAAAGACAGCCATGGCTTATACTCATAAGCAGATATTAGCCACACAATACCGGATAGCCACACTACAATACACAGACTAAAGAAACTAAATAACAAGGAAGACCCTAGGGAGGATGCTTAATTCTCATTCAGAAGGGCAAACAGAATAGACACTGGAAGCAATTGAGAAGGACCAGGACTCAATCTACCATAGAGGTCCTCTGAAAGACTCTACACAGCTGGGGATCGAAACAGATGCTGAGACACACAGCCAAACTTTGGGGTGGAAGGCAGGGAGTCTTATGGAAGAGTTGGCAGATAAAAAGACCTGGAGGGGATAGGAGCTCCACAAAGAGACCAATGGAACAAACAAATCTTAGGAGGGGGAGGTGCTGCAGAGACTGATGCCCCAACCAAGGACCATGCATGGTAAGGACCTAGACCCCCTGCTCAGATGTAGTTGATAGGCAGCACAGTCTCTTTGTGGTCCATAATATGGGGAGTAGGGGCTGCCTCTGATATGGACTCTGGTGCCCACTCATTGATCACTTCCTACTTGTGGGGCAGCCTTGACAGTCCACAGAGGAAGAGGATGCAAGCAGTCCAGCTGAGACTTGATAGGCTGGGGTCAGATGATAAGGAAGGAAGGCTCCCCCTTTCTAAGGACTAGGGGATGGGGGAGGGGAGATGAGGGAGGAAGGGTGAGGCTGGGAAGAGATGAGGGAGGGCCATTATAATTGGGACACAAAGTGAATAAATTAAAAAAAAAAAGCAGACCTGAAAAGAAGTTATTTCTATATATAAATGATAGAACAAGGACTTGACATTTATTTACATGCCAAAAACAGAGCAGGCAGAGTTAACACTGAAATAAGGCTTGCATACATTAACAATAGAGTGATACCAAAAGTATGGCATGCACCTTTCAGAGCTCGGGTACCAATAGTCCCAGGCTGTTCTTCAACTCACTGTGAGTTTGAGTCATCTAGAGAGGTGGCTCATGGAATTGAGACCCAGTGAGATTGCTGCACCAAATAGTGTGATGACAATGTTTCAGAATGGTTGTGATACAGCCACTGACGGCTACTGCATCTTCTATGCCCCAGGTCAGGTCAGGCTAGCCTTGCCTTCCCTGTGCATTCATTTCCCTACTCCAAAAGTCCCTTTCCCAGTCACATGAGTGTTTTGGGAAAGAAGGAATTACATTTGGACTTTTCAGCTTGCTTTTTGTTCTTGTTTTTGTTTGTTTGTTTGTTTGTTTTGTTTTGTTTAATTAAATTAAATATCTGGGTGACCTAGCTTAGAAGGTCCAGGGAGGGATCTAGCTTGAACTTGTAGGCTCAAAATCCTTGCTTGCTCATACAGCCCACTAAGCACTGTTGTGGGTATCTTGGCCACTTCTCAGTAATATATTGAGACTTAGAGAAAAGAGTGCATTGCGTCATCCTGGCTACCTAGCTTCACAGATACTTAAGAAAGGCACTTCCATTGAGTCTTGACATATACTATATATGAGAATAAGAAAAACTCCTTACTATCACCAACATCTAGCGTTCTGTGTGCCTATCATGTCCAATAGTATGTATGGGAATTGCACCTGTCCATCAGTCAATGATAACCAGAGGGACAGTGAACTCATAGGAAGTGAAGTTTCCTTAGCTCAATGCAACAAAGGCCATATACCTGGGGATATCAGTGAAGGAGTAAGTTAGGAGAATCTTACTACAAGATTTGGGCTTGCTCCGGAAGGGCATCGTGGTGCACGCTTTTAATCCCAACACTTGGGAGGCTGAGGCAGGCAGATCAATGTGAGTTTGAGGCCAGCCTAGTCTACAAAGAGAGTTCCAGGACAGCCAGAACTATTACACAGAGAAACCCCGTCTCAAAAAAAACCCCACAAAAACCATACAAATGTAGAGAAATGTTAATTCAGAACATGGCTGTCTGGGAAGAGATCACATTCAAAGACCTTCTAGGTCTGTGTGATCTGGCTGGAATACAAACACACCTTTAATCCAGGAGATGGAGACAAGCAGATCTGAGTTCAAGGCCAGCCTATTATAGAGCAAGTATCATGTAACAAAAAGCTTAGGTCCAGGCATGGTGGTGCATGCCTTTAATCCCAAATGAAGGTAAAGTTAATTTGTAGAAGGAAGCACCCATGTTTGAATGGAATGTCTAATTGAGTGGCAGAAAAGGTAACGAATCAGAGAAGATTTGACAAAGGAGGATACGCCCAACTCTCAGGAGAAGAGAGGGGAAAGGGAAGCTACATAAGAGGCAGCTTTTCAGAGAGGGGAGGCAGTTTTACCAGGACAGTAATAGAGAGATGGGTTGCAGAGAGAACTCAGGTGAAGACAGAACAAGCCAGAAAATGAAAAGAAGCCAGAAGATTAGAGCAGATTGCTGAGTTAATTGAGGCCAAGCAGAGCAATTCTTGGCCAAAGAGAAGCCAGATTAAATAATCTGGGAGAAGAGTTTGAATCAGCCATCCCAGAGCTCAGAAAGAACAAGTAAGGGTGAGCTTATTAAGCAGGAAGTCTCTGAGGCTGAAAACATTCCAGGCGTACATTAGATTGCATGGAGGCTAGAAGCTTCCAGGAATAGGCCTGCCTAGGTTAGCAGAAGGAGGCAGTTAGCCTCCCAGATAATAATTGAGCCAGGAGACTAAAAGTTACTTCTACAAATAAATAAATGAGGAAAGGAAGAAAGAAACAAAGAAAGAAAAACAAACAAACAAAGATAGTTCAGCAATTAGGCTTAATCTTTGTTGTAAAGGCAGGATGATCAAATCAGGGATTAAGAATGATTGATGATTCTGTTAGTCTTATTTCTAGCAGCCTTTATAAATACGATGTTGATGTTCTGTTTGTAAACACAGCAGTATGGTTGGTAAAAGTATGTTTTTCCACTAGATCTTTGTAATAATTTAATCTCTGTGGTGCCACTGTCATTATCCCAACTGAAGACAAAGGGAGGCTACATAGTTTAAATAATGTTACTCAGTTAGTATGTGGTAAAGCCAGTGTCTATGATGTGCGAGTGTCACCACTGTCATGATTAGAGGTGAGATGCCAGGTGACAGATAGGATGCGGAGAAGTTTATTATAGGAGCGGGGGAGAACAGGGAAGGGGGAGGGAAAGATAGACAGAGACAGAGAGAGGAAGGGGAAGAGAGAAGCAAGAGAAGAGCAAGAGAGGCAAGAGAGGGGTAAGAGGTAAGAGAGTGAGAGATGAGGTGGGTTTGCCTTTGTTACATCCTGGGCAGCTGGCCCACCTAGTGGCAGGCAGGTAACGATGTCATAGATTGCTAGGCAGACTGGGGACAGTACGCTAACAACCATAGCATGTTTTCCTAGACATTTTGTTTGTTTCTCAGTAGCACTGTGTTACTATCCTTGCCTTAGAACTACTCTAAGAGTAGAGGAAAATGAATAAGCATACCAAATAAAACGGTTCAGGATTAGGGAGTATTCAGGTTTCTAGTGCCAAGTTTTACCTGATCCAGAGCGAGGACACTGTGTCCATGAAACTGCTGAAGTGCATCGAAGCGGAACTATAATCTGATTGTCTCGATTGACACCCGAGGCTTTGAGTTATCATTATTCTTGGTTTAGTCCTTGGTGTGTACATCTAAGTGACAGTCCCAGGTTCCAAGAGACTAGCCTAGGTTTCCTTACGGGATGCAGGCATTGATCGATTTCAAGCTTCCCATAACTTGTTATGCTAGTCCTAAGAAACTGCCCGGATGCTAGGACCCCAGTGCGCTTTGCCTCCGTAAGGCTTCGTATCTAGTGGGGCAGTGAAAATTGCCCAGTCTCCTTATAATATGACAGTTCTTTTGTTTTTACTAGATCAGGCCCCAGGCGTTAGGGTTTCAAGAAACTATCAAATGGAAATCTATTCACTTTGGAGGAGGAAGTGAAGAGGAAGAGAGTAAGAGGAAATGGAATGAAGGAGGAACAGGAGGAACACAAAACAGGAGGGCAGAAGAGGAGGAGGGGGAAGGAAGGATGAGAAGACCAGCAACAACTAGAGGAAGCCACCACCAAAGTGGCTACGTGTGACATTTTAGAAGAGTTTCGCTGTGTCCCCTTCTGTTGTTCTTAGTGTGTTTGTGGGATTTAATATAATTATATCAATGTGCATTTCTTTAATTTTTTTATTGTTATAAAAATGTTAGCAACAGAAAACAGAGGAACGCATACCTTCAGTCGCAGCCATCCGTCTCCCTCCTGATGCCAGGCCGTTATCGCAACGATCACCTTTTACATTTGTAATTCTTTTCAACTCAGAGGATAGGTAACTTTACCACTTGGCTTAAAAAACAAACAAATGCCCACAACTATTGCAGCTTTACTATTTGGCTGCTACTCTATAATAGTCGGTACTTCGGGGAGCTCGTGGCCAGAAAGATAGGGAAGCAAACAGACAAAGCAGCGTGGGACCACGTAGGGATCGTACAACCTGCTTGAAAAGGATTCGCATAGAGGAGGTAACATGAATTATCCCTTGAGAGAAGAGGATGGCTGTTCAGGAGTAGAGAAAGGACATAATAAATGAAAGGAACACAATTACTACAGAACCAAAAATCCACCTCAAGCCTTTGGGCACAGAACAACCACGACTGTGTTATCTTTATGGATTCTCGCTGCCAGGGTTGGAGGAAGGAAGGGTAAGGATAGCTAGCACGTTTCTTCTGTATGATGAAGGTTGATGCCAGCTGGGGGGCCAAACCACCTTTGGGCTTACTTACTCCACATGCGGTGGTAGGCAGGCAGATGCTGCGTCTGTGGCTGAAACCCTTGTCTGGTCTCTGCTTTGTGCTTCCTCACAGTGCGGTGGTAGTTAGCTTCCAAGAGTAAGCCTTCCGAGTGAACACACATAGGCTGCGTAATCCATTTCAACCTAGCCTTGTGAGACACTGCCACCATGAGCTGGTCCATATTCAAGGGGGAAGTATCATCCTGAAAGGGAAAGACAAACCATAAAAAGGGCATGACGGCTGGAAGGCATCTGTATCTTCAGAGCCGCAGACACTCTATGTCCAGGCAGATGAGTAGGACTGGCTTCAGGTTGTTGTGGGGACAGACTGATTGCTGACTGCCATGACAGAGTGAGCCTGCAAAAACCTTGCAGACTGAGTCTGGATGTTTTGTTTTTGTTTTTGTTTTTGTTTTACAAGGGAGAACATGATTTGAGCCATATTTCCCTTTGCTCATTAGAGAAGTCCAAAGGACAGGAGGTCATGACAATGGGCCAGCATGAGCAACTGAGACTAGGACAAAAATCAGGCAGGGGAGGGCTGCTGACCTCAGGGTCATTTCCAGCCACATCCATGTGCTCTCATGGCAAACATCTGATGTGAGTTCTGGGGAAGTGAGTGAACTACAAAGGATGGAGAAAGGGCTTCCAGGCTGCTCCAGAGTCGTGTGGCAACAGTGGTTTCTCCATCTGTGGCATTTAGACTCCAATCAAGCCTAGAAGCATCGTCATGGCAACTTGCCCATCTGCACTGCTGAGCTGAGACAGGATTTCCTTAGTAACGGAGGAGCTAGGAGACGGTGCTTAAAATAATCTTTTATGGCCAGAAAGAAATGCCTTTGCAGTTTTATTAGCCATGTAGCATCCTGGGGCCTGGCTTTCACCCTCACTTTATATCAAAATGGAACAAAATGGCTTTTTTTTAAAGCAAGGATTTCACTGTCTCTGCTGCACAAAGCATACGTCCCACTGAAGCCAGTGAACATCACACCTAAGTCCCTAGAGTTGCTGGTCACTCTTACACAAATTGCCTCCAAACAGAATAGACAGTCTGCATCCGAAATCACCGGGCTTCATCTAATCTCTTTTCTGTATCCCGCTGAAGTCCCAGCAGTCTCTCTGTGGGGAAAATAGTTATGCTAAGCAAGAGTTTAACACTTAGGCCATTTAGCCTGACAGTTCCTTGAATCTGATGGCCTCCTTGCTTGTGCCTCCTCTCCAATTTTCCCTCAGCTGTGGTTCTGCCTCCTGCATGAGCTCTTGCTTGTGACTGATAACCCCGACTATTAACTCCTTTCCTTTCTTAGCAGTCACCATGTGTGTAAGTGTGTCCTTCCAAGCCTGCATCATTCTTTGTTTTGCATAGTGAGAAGATCAAGCTCTTAAACATCTCTTCTCAATAAAACTGTAGGCTCTTAGGGTGGAGGCAGTAGCTCAGAGGCCGATCTGTAGCCTGGATCCAGCCCTGAGTTTAGTCCCCAGCAAAGCAAAGAGATTGTAGTTCACTGGGAAAGCCGTAGACCCTCCCAGGCCTTTTCTGCTCCACCATCCTTCCCCCACACCCCATATTCACATGTCACAGTTGGTTGCCTTACACGGACACGTCATTATCATCCAATGCCCATATTTTCATGAGGGTTCACCCAATGTTTAAAGGTCCTGTGGGTCTGGACCACCATAAAGGTGTCCACCATTGAAGATGGTGTACTTCTTTTTTAAAAAATATTTTTAAAATTGAAATACAATTACAACACTTCTTCCTTCTCTTTCCTTCCTCCAGCTCCCCTTAGTTACCCTCCCTTGAGCTCCTCCATCTCTCTCTCCCACTCTCAAGTCGACAGCCTCTGTTTCTTTGATTATATTTGTTACACACACACATACACACACACACACACACACACACACACGCTCAAATACATATAAATACAACTTTCTGAGTCCATTTTTGTTTGTGTGTATTTAGTGTCAAGGATGACCATTCTGTGTTACACAACCAATAAGAGGCTAATTCTCCTAGCAGCCAACAGTTGCCTGAAGTCCTTTGTCTAGAGGTGGGATCCTGGAAGATTCTCCCTTTTCCAGGTTAGCAGGCCCACTGACATTGCTGTTGTGGTTTTGCTTATGTCTCCATTTCTAGTTTCCAGAAGAAACTGTTTCCCAGCAGGCTTCCTGGTTTTCTACCTTTTCCAATCTCTCTGTTCCTCTTCTGTGACAACCTTCCTTTCAAATGGTTGGTCAGGGTGGTTCAAGTGACTCCTCAAACAATATACATTGTTGTTATAGCCCTTGGTTGCTGCTCAGGGCTTGATCCTGGGTTGCTATTGCTGAGAACAACACACCCTTAGGACATGGGCCTTGATTTAACTTAGATATGACCTGAAAAGCTCTCTTTCAAAGTTTACCTTTCATGGTTCTAGAAAACACTAAACATGCTTTGAAGGGAGGAAAGCAATGGCACAGTCCTAGCCTAGAATACTACCAGCACGACGAGACATGCACAAAGGTGCAAGGTGGCTCTGACATATCAGTAGCAGCTGCCAGTGCAAGCTCCATGCAACAGGATGAAGACCATGCCATGCCTCGTAATGGAAACATATATTCCTCTTTGAAATGCTATTTTCTTTATTCCTGTGTTTTGACTTCATCTATTGTCCACATGCCTGTGTCCAAGGAGTCAAATAATCGCATCATATCTCCTGGAACTGTAGCTATGGGTGGTTGTGAGCCACCACGTGAGTGCTGAGAGTTGAACCTGGGTCCTCCAAAAGAATAAGTTCTAACTGCTGAGACATCTCTCCAGGGAAACATGAGGTAGGGTCCAAAAGCTGACCACAAGAGAGATCCACCTTTAATGATCTCTAAGCCTGTGACTCTCTGTAGCAATATTGGTGGCCCATTTTGCTATAAATAATCATTTATAATGGCCTGTTGTATGTTTCCGTTTCACAGATGAGGAGGCCGAGGGTCACAGTGGATAATTACATGGTGGTGGTGGTGTCTGTCTGATCTCAACACCTCTCATGGGTAACCATAACGATTCTGCTCTTTTGGAAGGTCAGGCCAGCTTGTTACCTGTTCTTTTAGAATGAGTCAACACACTCCTGGGAAGGAGCTAGAATCTGCAGGATGCCCGGCTCAGCTAAGCTCACGGTGATCCAAAGATATGAAACAAAGAGACTGACAGAGCTGCAGCTATATTTAATGATATTTTTAGTCACTTTCAATTCATTTGCTTCATATTAAACTGTAAATTAATTATAAACTAATCTGAGCGATTATGAAATTATTTTCTCAACCTAATTCAGTCCCAGTGGGCATACGTATTTTTAATATTCCACACTCCAGTTCACCTGCATTTGACATTTGGCACTCTGATTGCTTTCCATGATGGAAGAATTGAGATCCCGGGGGATCCTGGTGTGCCAAGGATTTACCTTTGTGCTGTTAATATATGCAGGAAGTCCTTTTTTAGCATTTTTATGTTACGTGAAGGGGGTTCATTCTTCCCTTTGAAATGTACGAAGTCTTTTAATCACCAGAGAGATAGATTTTCCATTTAGAAACCTTTTCTTGACCATCTAGCTGGGAGGGATGAGGAGGGAGCCAGTGTCTGGTGTCTGCCCATCCTAAAGGGAGCCCTTCCAAATTCAGTTCTGCTTTCAACTTTACAAAAGCAAAGACCTGTGACTATATGTGCATATATACATAAGAAGAGGGCGGTGTATGATAGATGGAACCTGCATGTGTATTTTTAAAAATCTTCTCCTTCCCTTTACAAATTCTACGAAAGATTTCAGAGTTGACACCAAAACTTGAAGCCCTATTTCTTTTTTGCTTTTGCTTTTGCTATTGTTATTCCAGCAGGGAGGTTACAGTTTTAGCATGCTACTCTGGTCTCAGATAACAAATAGCTAACAGTCAGAATGTAGCTTCATCCTTTCTGTAAATTCACACGGAAGTTATTTTTTTTTTTAATATTTATTTATTTATTATTATGTATACAGTGCTCTGCCAGAAGAGGGCATCAGATCACATTATAGGTGGTTGTGAGCCACGATGTGGTTGTCGGGAATTGAACTCACGACCTCGGGAAGAGCAGTCAGTGCCCTCTTAATTGCTGAGCTACCTCTCCAGTCCCTCACACTGGAGTTTTAAAGTTGCAAGCCACTCTACGAGGGCTGGAGATGGCTTAGTGGGTAAGCATGTTTGCTGCTCTCGCAGAGGACCTGGGTCCAGTTCCCAGAACTCACATCAGACAGCTGGCAACTGCCTGTCATCCCAGGTAGCCCCTGAGGGCCCCACCACCACCTACATGGTATGTGTTTACACAGACATATATACACAAGTTAAAAAAAAATCGAAAAGCACCATAAATTTACCTAAACAGCATATACTAACAAAACCTAAGTGGACCTACATGAGGCTCACAATTACATTACCCACTCTCCTCCAAAGTCAGGGTGTGGGATACAGTTAAACATTTCAACCTTTTGGTATGATGATCTGCTTAACTGCAGAAGGCTTAAGCATATTAGAGTAGAAATTTTCCTGGTCAAGGGAGTCGAATCTCCAGCTGGGCCAGGTCATTCGCTTGGCTGAGGGAGGCCTCACATTGCCAGAGTGGTAGATTGAATAACCACCACCTTCTCCCTTATGGACCTCACTCAGATATAGCCAGGATCTTGACTTGCATTGTAGAAAAGAATTTCGGGGGAGGGGGAGGGCATCACTAAGGTTGGGGGGTTATTAAGAAAATGACAGCATCATATACCAAGAGGTATATGGGGCAAGCACCCAAGTGTAGAGGAGGGCAGAAGTGCTCATAGATAAACTCTGGAGAAACCAGGAATGGTAGACATGCCAAACTGTCCTCTCAATGGAGGAAATGCATCTAATTTCCACTCAGAAGGCTGGGAGTGCTTGTTGTCAATGACCTGGTGACCTTTGTAGGGCTAGGCTTCACCCAAATCCCCCACAATCTTCTTTTTATTTAACCTTGTTTCTCAGTCAATATAACCCACCCTTAGGGGAGATGCCACGTGTGCTTTATAGCCTGCAGACCTCTGCACTATCTCGGTCAGAGAGCATACCAGATCCTAGGCCCTTAGGCTGTAGAACCCATCTTCATGGTCACATGTTCTTTGCAAAAAGAGTTTCAGTGTAGTCACATCATAGGCTTTATTATGTACATGGGATTGATAATTATTACCAGGAAGCTTTTCCCCTCAAAATTATATGGTACTTAAATATATCCAAAGTAAATCACCTGGTGTCAGACTCCAGAAGTTTGAACCAGCCCAGCTGTCATGGGGAAGCTACTTTCCTTCTTGTCTTTATGTGGATCATTTCCCAGCAGGCTGTGGTGCTTGCAGGGACCCCCCTACACCTGTGGGGTAGGTGGGGCACACACCCAAGAGCTGCCTGGGAGAGGTTCCCAGAGTCACTTGGCAAGGACACTCTCTAACCTGTTGAGCTGGCTGCAGTGTGCTTTAAGTTCTCAGCTCTTGTGAGCTGTCATCTGTGCTAGGGTGGGCCGTGGTGATGCAGCTGTCTGTGAGTCATTTCTGTTCCTGTAAATAACCTCTCATGTCTATTCACATAAGTAACCCCAATAAAACTCATGGCTCACTAAGTTGGACTCGGGTGGTGCCTGTGCTTTGTTCTTTCATGGGCTCCCTGTCTGGGATGAGTAGATGTGTATGTTGCTTCTCCCCAGGAAACCGTTGCCCCTACCCCAAAATTATACGGCACTTAAATATATCTACAATAAACCTCGTGTTGTCAGACTCCAGAAGTTTGAACCAGCTCAACTAAGTCATGCTGAACCAAGTTTCCTTCTTACCTTGTGTGGATCATTTCTGTCACACAACAAATTTCATTTCAAATGTCAAAACAGAAGTGTTGTCACATAGCAATTTCATCTAAGTACCGATCTTTTCAAGTCCTTGTCCTTTTAATATGCTTTGTGACAACTTGCAAAACACCCAGAAAGTATTTTCACTTCCTTTCCACCTAAAATGGTCCCCCACAAGGAAAAGTAGCAGACCGTTGTATTTGGAGTGAGATAAAGGCTTTCCCTCACAGAACATCACTCTTCCAAAAACATTACAAAAAGGTTGATAGATAAAGTCATCCTGACACAAATGTTTGGAGGTATTTTTCTTGAAGTTGACTGAAGTGAGCTTGTCACTCAAAGAAGAACATCTGACAGGGTTTATTGCCAATGATAACATTTGAGCTTCCTGGTAAAGATTAGGAGTTTAAAAGAAATGGAATGTGCTGCCATAACTTGACAGATTCTCAATACTTTTTGCTTAGATCAAGCGATAGCATATAGCAACAGGTCATGTGATGTTTCATTGTTAAATTAACTGTGTAAGCATTCAGCCTATCCGATACACCTAAGTAGACCAATATCTTCTAAATGATGAACGCATGGCATTACAGACTCTTTTATGAGCAAAGAAGCTCTTGACAAATGTCAGGTAAATTGTCTTCTTTTTGTTTTTTGTTTGAGACAGTCAGTGAAATCACGTAGTATTTATCTTTCTGTGTCTGGCTTATGGCAATTAACATAATGTTCTCCGGGTTTCCCTATCTTATCTCAAAGAATTAGGATTTAATACTTTCTGACCAAACAGTACTCTAGTATAGACTGAACATGGAAGGTAACGGGTATGCTCACTGCTGTGATTTAACCATCGTATAGTGTATTGAAACATCACCCTGCACCACATGCATATGGGCCACTATTATAAACAATATTAAAAAATTAAAAAAACACAAAAATAAATGTAAACACAATACAAGTACATATAGACATGAAATATACTTTCAATAAAAGAAAAAAGAAAATAAACTAATTAATTAAAAAAAAACTGACAAGAGATTGAAAGCAAAGTAGATATGAGAAAAACACTAAAGATTTGCAAAATTAGCCAACCGTGGGTGGCTCACACTTTTAATCCCAGCACTCAGGCAGTGCAGGCTGCAGAGGCAGCAGATCTCTGTGGTCTACAAAGAGAGTCCAGGACAGCCAAGGCCACACAGAGAAACCCTGTCTCCAAAAACAAAAACAAAACAAAGGATTTGCAAAATTAGAAGACTATCAATATCATTCTATTTTTATCTTGAAAATAGTTTTTAATAAAATTAATTAATTTTTTCCATTTTCCTGTGTGTGTGTGTGTGTGGTGTGTGTGGTGTATACATGTGTGTACATGCATCTCTGCATGTGTGAAGTCATGTGTGTGCTTGGGGGTGCTCACAACATGTGTGTGAGCATCCTTGTGGAAAGCTAAGGTTGGTGTTAAGAACTATCCTGGGATCTCTTCCACCTTACTCTTTGGGGCAGGATTTCTGAGTCAAATCCAATATGGCTACTCTCCTTAGGCAGCCTGCTCTGGGCATCCACTTTCCGAGGGTAGATTTATAGGAGGGCTTCCATATCTGCCTGGTGTTGGTATTGGTTCTGGGGATCCAAACTCTGGTCCTCAATCTTCCGTGGCACTTGCTTTGCTGTTTATCCACTGAGTGATTTGACCAGCCTTTTAAATATTTATTGATGATGACATATAATGAGATGACTGCTCGTATTTATTACATTTTCAGTCCCAACTTTCCTCTTTTTTTTTTTTTTTTTTTTTTTTTTTTTTTTGAGACAGGGTCTCATGTAGCTCAGACTGGCCTCCAACTTGCTAGCTAGCTTCTTGGGTCTGTCTCTTGACTGCTGGGATTACAGGTGGACATCACCATGCTTGACTTCTGGTTTCAGTTTCTAATACACCAAATATCAACAGACACTGCTGGGGATGGGCTACATGGTCAATGTTCAGCCATCTTGTCAGAACCTAGGTTCCTATTTCTCCAGCAGTCTGCCATTCACCAGACACCAGCTGACCCTGTCGTGGTTCAGCAGTTAGACTGAAGATAAGATTTAGACGGAGCCACCCTGTTATAGTTTAGCAGTTAGATTAGATAAAGATAG
The DNA here is from genome assembly GCF_903995435.1 of Acomys russatus. Lineage (NCBI taxonomy): Eukaryota > Metazoa > Chordata > Mammalia > Rodentia > Muridae > Acomys > Acomys russatus. The sequence continues at coordinate 31,590,789 of NC_067168.1, read as the reverse complement.
CAAAATATTCGGTGTGGCAGGATGTTGTGACCTGCTTGGAATTCCTCGCATCTTGAGATAACCTACAGCTGGGTTGCCATAGCAATATGCTTCCCTGCCCCCTGCCTTATAAAAACTCTGTGAAATTTCTCAATAAGCGGGGTTTGATCAGAATCCAGACTTGCCCCCTTCTTCGTGTCGTGTGTTCTGTCCCTATACAGGAAAATTCTCCTCCCGAGCATTAGTCAAACCCTCGAGGGCCGGGGCAAGACACAAACTCAGAAGAAAAAAGAAACTCCAAACCCACTAATAGTGCTCAAGAGTTGTGAGACCTGATGGGGCAGAAGCCAGATGAGGAAGGAGGAACAAGGAGGAAGCCTTGTTACCAAATTAGTTCCCAAGAGGCAACTTAAACCTAGAGTTATATTCCATTTGACTGTCATAGTTTACCTTCTATATTATTTTGAAAGATTGTTAAACTGCCATGTTTTTAACATGTAATATTAAAGGGGTTCATGCAAAACAGAGTTTTAAATTATGCCGAAAAGATGGACAGCCAGCACTAGGTGCACATTTCTGCTTGGTCCCCTGAGCTGCATTGTAGCTGCCCTCCCTCTTCTGGAAACATGCTTTCCCATTGCCCCCACCCTCTGCATTACTCACAGGGTTTGCTCAGCTCCTGGAAGCACCCACATATGTCATGCCTGGTCTGTACAGTATCCTTAGTGGTTAGCTGGTCCGAAGAACTGGTTGTGTCCTGAGGACCTACTGCTCTCTTGTTATCAGGGGAAGGAATAGAGCCTATGACAAGAAAATGACATCCTCAGATGAGAGATATGTTTCCAAATTTGGGGCAATGATCTGTTTAAAACAAAAAACAAACAAATAAAAACATATGTCCCTTGACCAAAGAATAGATAAAGAAACTGTGGTACATTTACACTATGGACTACTACTCAGCTATTAAAAACAAGGACATCATGAAATTTGCAGGCAAGAGGATGAGTGAGGTGGCCCAGACCTAGAAAGGCACACATGGTATGTACTCACTTATAAGTGGATTTTAGCTTATAGTACAGGATAACCATGCTACAATTCACAGATGCAAAAAACTAAGTCACAAAGAGGGCCCAAGAGAGGATGGTCTGAGAGGGGGAAATGGAAGAAACAGAGGAAGTGCTTGAAGAGAGGAAACAGGATAGGAGAGGGAGTGCTGAGGGAAATGAGGGTGGGGACCAGATGTGGGTAGAGCAGAGTGTGGGCAGGAGGACAAAGGACTTGCAGAGAGAAGAGAAACCATGGCTTGTGGCATCTCTGAGACAGGCTGGAGACCTATGACAGGGTAGGCTCATGGGAGGATATGGGGATGACGCTAGCTGAGACCCCTACTAACAGCGGACATGGAGATTGAAGAGGCCACCCTCTAACCAGACAGGACTCCTAGTAGAGAGAGGGGAACACCAACTCACCTCACAAAAACATTGACCCAAAATTTACCCTGCCTACAAAATGTGCAGGGATAAAGAAACAGCAGAGATTGAGGGAATGTCCAACTAATGCCTGGTCACACCATGTAAGAGAGCCGGCCAATGACACCATTAACGACACTCTACCATGCTTGCAGATGGGAGCCTAGTATAGCTGTCCTCTGAGAGGGCCCTCCCAGCAGCGGACCGAAACAGATGCTGAGATTCACAAAGAAACATTGGGCTGAGCAGAGAGAGCCTTGTGGAAGGGTGGGAGGAAGAATAGAAGGACCCAGAGGGAACAAGAGCTCCACAAGAAGAGCAACAGAGCCAGCTAACCTGGGCCCGGGGATGGGGGTGGGGGGGCGGAGAGCGGCGCTTGAAAAAACTAAACTAAAACACCAACCAAGGACCATGTATGGGTTGGACCTAGGCCCCCTACATACATGTACTGGATGGGCAGCTTGGTCTTCATGCAGGTCCCCTGGTAAGGGGAGTGGAGCTGTCTTTGACAATGATTTTCTTGCATGCGTTTTTGATCACTTTCCCCCGGAAGGTCTGCCTTGCCAGGCTGCTGTGGTAGAGGGTACCCCCAGACCTGATGTGATTTGATGTGCTTGGATGAGTAGGTGGGGGCTCCCCTTTTCTGAGGGGTAGGGGAGATGGGATATGAGGAAGAGGAAGGAGGGTGAGACCAGGAGGAGAGGAAAGATGGGGCTACAATTAAGAAGTAAAGCGAATAAATAAATTTTTTTTTTTAAAGAAAGAAAAACCGAATGCACTTAGCAAAAAAAAAAAAATCTTTATGTGTGTGTCTGACATGTGCATATGTACGTTTGTATCTGTGAACGCAGGTGTGTGCACATATTGTTGGAAGACAACTTTGGGTGTCAGTCTTCACCTTCCACTCTGAAGCAAAGTCTCTCATTGTTTGCTGATGTGTACAACAAGATAGCTAGCCTGTGAGCAACCGGGGTTCTCTGTCTCCACCTCCCATCTGACGGTAGAAGTGCTGTGGTTACAGACACAAACTGTCATGACTGACTGACTTTAAGTAGGCTCTGTGGATTTGAACTCAGGTCTTTGCTTGCATGAAAAGCACTTTAATCACTTTCTTACAGATTTTCTACTGCTCTGTGATTGATACAGCCAGGAATGAGTGCAGTCCCAAGAGGGTAGAGATGAGGACTCCTCAGTGAATCTGGGCTCAGGAACCAGAGTATCCATTCAAATTCTGGTTTGCTAAAGGCAGCCATGAACATTTCCAGTCTGATGACAGCAATCCTCCATTCCAAGCTAGTTTTTCCCCAAACCCTGTCTCTCTGACTTCTTGCTCCTTCTTCCTTTGACCCACTTCATTTCACAAAAAATATTTCATCAATGTGCCGCTGCACCTGTCAATCAAGGGCCTGGTTTTGCTTTGCTTTGCTGTTTTAGAGAACACGCTCTACTGACTGTTCAGCCTCGGTGTTGCCAGCCCGCAGTTCTGTGCTAGATTTCTTCCTAGGCTCTGTGTGTTTCATATTGTCAATGGAAATCCTTTATTTCCACATTTGCCCGGAAGCCAAAGCTTCTGTTCTGGGTGGTTTGAAACACGTGCCTGCCAGCTGCCAGCTGATTTCAGTTGAAAAAAAAAAAAAAAGGGATGGGGCTTCACTTAAGAGTAAAAATCGTTTTAGTTAAGATCAGCCTCCTTAGCTGACAAGGACAGAGGCCTGGAGCTAGCTTTACCTCTGCTGAACTAATCACTAATGTATATTCAAGTTTTACATGTGTGCCCGCCCTTTTTGTTCTGGCTGTAAATATGTTGTCAATGCCAAGTTCCTTTGGGGTCATGTGATGACTCTTAAGACTTGCATATTTTCACTCCCACATCCTCAAATGCATGTGTGTGTAAAATACATTCATATGTTACCTACATGAGCTTTTAGTTTCTTTTTGCTTGATAAAACTGGTCATAAAGGCTTTAATCCCAGCACTCGGGAGGCAGAGGCAGGCGGATTGCTATGAGTTCGAGGCCAGCTTGGTCTACAAAGGGAGTCCAGGACAGCCAAGGCTACACAGAGAAACCCTATCTCAAAAAAACAAAAACAAACAAACAAACAAAAACTGGTCATAAAACAAGGGAGGGTGCCATTAATATGTAAGGTTTAAGAAGAGAACCAGGGGACGTCAATGTTGAAGCTGGTTTTGGACCAGTTTTATGAAAGAGACCCCCGTAATTGGTTTACAGGATTGAGGGCTCAGTTCCTCTGAGCTATACACTCCTTCCAGCAGACGAGAGTTAGCCAAATGGCTACCAGGGCCTGAAGAGCTGACTCTGCCACATCCAGCTTCAGCAGAGAGTCTGCATGTGAAGTCTCCATTTAGAAGGTATGTCCCCAAAAGGCTGTACTGGGAGATGAGTGGCAGGAGTGGCTCTTCATAGAGAGCCTGATACTCCCTAACTCAGGGATGCTGGGGAGAGGAAACAAGCTCACACACAACAAGGACTTAGGACAGTGCCTGGTACACATTGGCCTCTTGTTGTAGACATTGTGTGTCTGCTTCCACAGTTCAGGGGTGGAAGGTCTGGTGCCCACCGTGGTGCTCTTAGCAGGTAGACACTTTGAGAGATGGCTGGCTAATGAGGAGAGCATTCTTGTGGTGGGATTAGTGTCCTTATAAGAATAGACAGGGAACCCCCCCTTTTTTTTTCTATTTCATGGATGATAAAGCAAGAGGCTTATTGGGGGATGGATTAAAGTATTTTGATGCTAATTACTGCTTGCTGTCTCTGTGACCCACCTTTTGATTAATAAAAAGCCATCCAACCTGGGCAGGGCAGAGGAGATAGAGGTGTGGCTAAGGTGAGATAGATAGATAGATAGATAGATAGATAGATAGATAGATAGATAGAGAGGTAGGGGGTGGGGTGAGGGATCCCGGGAAGAAGAAAAGAGACCACTACAAGGAAGGAGGAGAGGGTCCTGAAAGGAGAGGAGAAGAAGGCTGCCACAGGTCAGATGGAAGAGAAACACATGGATGGAGAATTCCTCCCAGATGAAGAACATTAACAAGTATTTGAGATTATGGATGGGAAGTAGCTTGATAGAAATTTATAAAAACAGATGGCATGGGATTGAGGCAGGGATCCCATATCTGCCCCACTATGGGAAGTAGTTTAAAGGATTAATGTCTGCCCCTGCCCCAGGTTAACTAAGGCTATTTTAAAACATAACAAGTGTCAGTGTCTTAATTGCTAGCCATTACTACTACTAATATTGACAATTAAAAACAATAGAGGCCATCTAACTGTGAGTTAGAAAGAGAGGTCCCATTAGGATCCAAATGGCTGGGACCTTGATCTTGGACTTCCTAGACTTCAAAAGCATGAATAAGACATTTCTGCTACTTAAGCTACTGTGTTTGTGGTATTTTGTTATAGCAACTGGAGATAAGATACTCTTAAATGACTATTAGGTAATATTTTTTACTCTTCTTTGGAGCTGAACTTGAGTCTGGCTATAAAAAGGGAAATGAATTGCCTAAAAGTTTGCTAGGCAACTTCGACTCTCTCCTTACTATTTCAGAATTCCAGGGAGTCCGTGCTGAATGAAGACATCCTAGCAGATAGTGGGGGATGGTGTGGCACTTCATGTCATGGCCCTAAAGGGCAGTCACGAGCACTCAACCCACCTACTAAATCTATCCCAGGTCAGAGATTGATCAGAGGCCACATGGACAGATCTGTTTGTTTATTCACTCATTTTATTGTTTACCTCTGCATGGCTAAACATCTACTGAGTGCTTCCTACACACCAAGTACACAGACAATGACGTTCATACACTGGTTTGGGAGTCAGAAACAGTCATTAATATTTCTGGAATACAGAACTTAACTATTTCAATTTAGAAGCAGTGACAGAAGCACTGGTCTTTCCCTGATGGCGCTTCAAGCACGTGACATACACATCTCACTGTCAGGAAATTGCTTTGAAAAGAGGGACAAGACCACAACTCATAGAAAAAAAAAATTCTGTAAGTACCCAATTTATTCAGAAAACAATACAATTTAAACATTTATGACTTTTTTATGCCACACATTTTTTTATCATCATTCCCAAAATGTTATGCATTTGGTTGACATGTATTTGCAAGATAAGGATCTATAATTATAACTCTGGAAATTGTACATTTGATTTGCTTAATTAGTTATTATTTTCCCCCTAAAAAACAAAACAAAAACTACCTCGACAACAGATTTCTTTTGTTTTGTATACATCTCACCATTTTTCTGACCAAAAATAAGTTTCACTTTGTCCCTTTTGTAGCTTATAAAACATTTGTCATTTGTTCATTTCTCCAAGAGAAGATCATAAAAGCAAAAACAAGTCTTTTTTTTTTCTTTTTTTTGGTCCAAGACTACTTTAGATTCAGACAAAACATCCCCAACCCTACACAACAATTCCAGGCAGTTCTGGTTACAGAAGATGTACTCCAGAGTGATTTAAAAAAAAAGGGGGGGGCGCAAAAGATACCCCCAGAGTGAGCTCAAAGGCCAGGTGAGGAGAACAGAAACCTGGGGCGCCATGTTGTTATTTGGCATGGACAAGATTCCATTCCCCATCCAATGGAGAATCTTGGGAAATAATTTCTAGGAACTGATCTGAAAATGGAAGCATCCATGCAGTGAGCTGTGGTGCCTCTTTTAGCCAAGCAGGAGCCAGCTAGAAGGGACGTTCCTCAGGCTGGATGTGGAAGAGGTAATGCCTACAAAGCAGAGAGACTGCTGTGGGCTTCTGGAACCAGTCTCTTGTTACTTTCTCGTCTTGCCTCGGAGACTGGCCAGCCCTCTGTGCTGCTGACAGGGAAGAGGTGCCATTGGCAAGCAGGCTAGGAGCCGCCCTGTTCGGGCTGATCTCTATGGAGGAAGCCTCAAGTTCAGAACCTCGCCAGTCCTCATGCAGTGCAAGGAACGCATTAGTATCATGGAGGACCTTGCGAGACATGCAGAACCCCAGGCACTGCATTAGAGAAGCTCAATTAAAACAAGATTCTCAGAAATTTGTGTATACACGGTAGTGTGTAAAGATGGGTACTGGGCTAAATGACCCAGACCTACTTCAAAAAGACTACCTCTAGGTAGATAAATTTATTTAGTAGAGAGCCCATTCTCAGCAGGGAGAGATTATAGGTAACAACTGCAAAAACAGTGTAAAGTTATTTTTTAATTATTATTTTAATAACATGCAAAATACAGTCCATGCATCTGCCATTTTTGAAAAGTCTCTCATCCTATAGGAGATTAAGCCAAATATACGTTTTGGCAATCAACATTCAAGAAATGTTTCAAAATGCTTTACAGTGTAAAGATAATAAGAAATTTAGCAAAATTTCAACAAACCAGTATAAAAAATGGATACATATACCATTTTATTCCAAGGCGACATGCTGTAAAGAGTATGTTATAACTGGATTTCATTGTAAAAAGTCTTTAACAATACAAGGGATTAATAGATCCAGGCCTTGGGGCTACACATGCAAAAAAAAAAAAAAAAAAAAGTTAGTTAGAAATCACCGAAACGTGCTATCTTTAAATGTATATTATTGTTGTTTTTTTTTTTTAAAGTACAGGAACAGGAATAGAAGGAACAGTGTCTCCGAGCTCTGTAAAAGTGTGGAGTTCATGGTGCCAATGTCCTGGAAGACTCATACACTTCTGACGAACACTTTGGTTTAATCCCTTTACCATTGTAATAGTCCACGACTTGGTTTGGGACTTCAGCCAACACACTCTTCGCAAGGGCAGCTGGCGATGCCTGCAGGGAGGAAGAAAGGGCTGTGACTTGAAGCAGATGCAGACTGACCCAAAGCCCCGAGCCCTGCTCTGGGCAGATAGTCTCATTTGCCCAGTCAGGCAGCCATCCGTCCACTCAATGTCCTTGTGCTGGACATTGTATGTGTGTAAATTCACACCTGAAGATGAACTGCCCAGAAGGTGTTTGTTTTGTTTAAATTTGCATTCTGTTTTAGACACTTACGACACTATGCCAAAAGCAGTGGAACTACTGGAAAAGGCCAAATTGAACCGTTCTATGAGGTATCGTGCTGTAAATGTTAGCAACCAGTGTATATGCATAGTACGTAGCCAGAGCTCCTGACCAGGGATGCATTTTTAACAGGATGCTCTGGCAGTTCCTATTGAAATCTGAGGCATACTGTTAACAGAAAGTCACAGGCACTGCTAGACAAGGTATTCTAGAAGAAACGACCACACATCTCCAAGAGGAAGCAATATTTAACTTGGGCACATATTTAAAATTCAGGGAAGAGAGAGAGGAGTGCCGTTTTAAAGATGGAAAAGTGTCCAATGGAGTTGAGGGAAGAATGCATGCTAATGTGTGGAGGGTGGGGGGTGGGGGGTGGATGGTGGTGGAGGTGGGAGACTCAGGCTTGGGTAGTCATTCAGTTAGAAGATGAGCTTGCGGTCAGAATCTTGAATGTCCCCATAAGTGCTGATTCTGCAGCAGAGAATGGTTGAGGTCAAGTGCATGCTGGGCCCTAGGGTCATAGAGAGCAGGACCAGACTCCTGGGTCTGCTGCCCCTTAGTACTGACTGCACAACCCCTGCACTAGCAACTTGAGTAGTCCCTGTAACCAGACTTGAATACTTAGTGGGTTCTTCTTTTTCCTACCCTTAACCCCAACTCCATTTCACCCCATAACACTAGATAGGTGAGAAACACGAGTAGAGGGGAGAGAGGAATTTGAAAAAAATCCTGAATCTAATGTCTTCTTTCTTTCTTTCTTTCTTTCTTTCTTTCTTTCTTTCTTTCTTTCTTTCTTTCTTTTTCTTCTTTTGACCATGGCTACTAGCCAACTGCAAGCAGCCTCCCTAAAAGACTAACAATCACAGACCCTGCCTCTCAAGGCCCTTGCTTTATGTACTCTCAGAAAAGCCCAAGAATTCCAAACTTCACACAGTCACAAAAACTATCTGCAGCTGGCAAAACCATGCTTCTGCTAGAGCATGAGGCAAATCATAGTCTGCTGCTGTGGACAATCAGAGCAGTCCCACAGCCCCACCCCTGGGATTTAAACCAAGAACATTCTTATAATATTTCTGTTTGTTTGTTTGTTCTTTTGCTTTTTCAAGACAGGGTTTCTCTGTGTAGCCTTGGCTGTTCTGGACTCTGTTGACCAGGCTGGCCTTGAATGAACAAAGGTTTACCTGCCTCTGCCTCTCAAGGGCTGGGGTTGAAGGCGTATGCAACCACGCCCTGCTTATTTTTGTGTTTTTAAAAGAAGCTAAAATTCCACATGACTCAGCCTCTGTATCAGCTATTGAAGAGGTTGCAAGGTTGGGCAGAGTAACCAGTTAACAAATATCTGAGATTCCTCTGGGAGGAGAGCTGGCCTGAGGGCCTGGGGACTGTGTTTCTAATCCTCTTTATCAAACCATCCAATACTAAGCCTCCATCTCAGAAGCAAAATAAGAAGGAAACAGAAGCCACTCTCTAACAGAGTGTGAAAGTAAGATATCTGAGAAATCAGAAACATCATGAAAAGTTGTGATTTCTAATGGTCTGATGATGCCACAGCTTGTGAGAAATCTGGCCTACAGACACTCCTTTACTTTACAAATGATTGGTTGGGCTTAGACCATGGTCCATGTATACATGGAGGTAGAAAAAAAAAATCATCTTTAACCTTTCCCTGGTTAGAAAGGTTTGAAGGCCAAAATCAACTTGGTTTCGCAGCCCTTTCTACATCTAGAGATGGCCATGTGACCCAATTTGCTCCATGAGATATAAATGGAAAATTTCTAGATGAATTTTAGAACTCCTTACTTCTTGCTTAAAGGGAACAGATCTCGTTGGCTCTGTTTTCCTCATTCATTTTTCTCTTTTTCCACTAAATGTGAATGTCATTCTTGGTAACAGCCCTTTTATCATCATGAAGAACCGTCAGAAGAGACCATACAGTGCTGATTTCCACATTACTGTGTCAGTGACGAATGGAGCGGTTAGAGCCACCATCCTTTAACATTTAGTGACATAAGAAAAAGTTTGCTCACCCTTCATCAAGGAAGTTTCTTCTTGCAGCCTTCAGTTACAGTTACTTTCTAGTCATAACTGGTCAAAACGCAAAGAGCAATCGGGGCCCAGACCCAGTTGATATAATCACAACACAACCCCATCCCCAACTCCCAGGGAATGTCTTGGAAGAGAGATTGGACAGATTATAAGAGCCAGAGGATGGGGATGAGGGGTGGGGTGGGGTCTTCTGAGATGGTGTCTTTTATATATGAGAGGGTAGCTGTGCTCCTTAAGTCTCAACAACTTGGTCACCTAAACAAGAACTGAAGGACAGCACCAGTTGACATGCCAATGTGGATACCGGGAATCTGAGAAGGCCATGTCCCTAGATGAAGAACCACAGGCCATTAATGGCTGTTGAGAGAGGAAACAATCAGTTTTCTCCAGGGATGAGCTCCCCAGTAGGTTATCCAACCCCACATGGTCTGCCCTAAAAACATGTACATGAATGCTAGAGATTGAACTTAGGACCTAGTCTCTGTGCGGCAAGTCATTTCTCCAGCCCCAGTTTTAATGAATCTGAATGAAAATATCCACTAGTGGTAAGTGGCTATCTCATTGAAAAGCACTGGTTCTATGGGAGCTCCTTGCATATCTGTGCTGGTGCAGGCATATGGCTGTAGGAACATGTTGGATGCAAAGAAAAAAAAAATTAAAAAATACAAAATCAGCTAGTAATAACAGTAATATGGGCAGCATACACTAACCACTTCCACAGACCGGGCATCATGCATCAAGTACACTTTCTATCATCCAATGCATTTGTAGCCTTTGCCTCATCTTACTGAAAGTCTGTGTCACTGAAAGGTTAAGCATTCCCACCCAACCTCCTGCCCTGAGCCGAATAGTTCAGAGCCTGAGCCTGTGCACTCCAAGCTCCGTGTCACCATGCAGAGCAAAGGAAGAGAGACAACTCCGTGGGTTACTCGCGAGTATAAAATATCAGCTCCTCACCTCCCTTTTACTTAAGGCTTATTGAATTCTGAGTAGATTAGCTTGGATAATGAAATGTTTTTCAAAATCTAATTTGAAACCCATGAAGATAAGGAAGGTGAAAATGTTCCTGATGCTTTGCCCGTGTCACCCCAGAAAGCCTGAAAATGCACAGCAGGAGCAAGAGCAGGAGCAGGTCACCAAGTCCTTGTCCTGCTTGGGGCAATTCTGTCGTGGACAATTCCCTTGTTTCCAATCCCCCTTCTGTCCTGGTCAACAATCCTCCATTTTCTCCGCCCAAGTCTAGCGTAAGCGGGAACGTTGTTGTTTTGTTTTTTGTTTTCTGTGAGGCTGTCTCTGATCTGAAGTTTCCTCAGGGTTGTTGAACCTGTGAGTTGCAGGCCACATGCAGCTGCATGCAGCTGAGGACAGGGATGAAGCAATCCAACTAAACTAATAAACTTGAAGTCATGAGGGGTTTTCATTGCAATTGTTTTTTGGGATTCAATTGTGTGGTTCTCAGACATAAACTCTGTAGATCACGTATCATGGTGCAATGGAAGAATGTTGGACACAGTTAGAGATGGTTCAGTCAACGAGCGCTTGCCTTGCAAGCATGGGGGCCTGACTCGGAATGCCCAACTTTCACCTAATTGCAAAGCTGTGACGGTGGTATGGTGGGTAAAGAAGGAGGCAGGCAGATCCTTGAGGCTCATTGGCCACTTAGGTCAGTGAGGATGGATTCACTGAGAGACTCTGTCTCAAAAAAATCAGGTGGAAAGTTATAGAGGAAGACTCCATGATGTCAATGCTTGGCCTCCATATACACAGTCCTACCCACTCACACATGCACACATGTACACATACACACATATGCCACATACTTACACAATACACACACATGTTGGGAATGACCGTAAGTTATTCTCATCTATCCACGGACTGCTTAGTATGTGAACTTTTTTTTTTTTTTTCCTGATATCCTTGTCCTAAGCATGCAAGTCTCCAGAAAGTTCTCCAAAGCCCACACTCATGCTTTCACAGCTCTTTGGGGCCTTAGCGTGTGCGAAGCAAAAGACCCTAAGTCTGCGAAGTCCCGCGTCAACGCGCATTGTTGACATGGTATGGCTATGTAAAGCACCCCAATGCTTCAGCCCCCACAGGAATAGGAAAGACTTCCCCAGGTGAGGCTCAGAAGGATGACGAAGCTGTCCTCGGGAACGGATGAGGACGTTGATGGTGTGGACAGAAAACGACGACCCATAGCATATCATGCTGTGTTCACAGCCGCGTCCACAAGAGAGCCAAGTCCAACCCACCCCAACTTCTGTGTGTGTCTGTATGCCTGTGCTTTTCTTCATTCCCTCACTGATCCAGTCAGGGCTGTCTCTCGGAGCCATGCTGGATGAGGAACCAGAGTGTCGGGTGCTTTCCTCCTACAGTACCTACTCCATGAATGTGAGGTGAGTCCCTTCCGTGCCTCAGTGGTATTGCTCTTGTGTGTGTACATGACGAAGTGCATGATGGTTAGTTTCAAATGACAACTTGGCACATCTACTGTTATTTGGCCTGCCTGATAGAAGGCCAGAAAACGCTATGAGAACAGCCTTCCCCCTCCCTCAGGGGCGTTAGAAAGTTGAGCGTGTCATGTGGCACAACTGCAGCAAATTGAGCCAGCCCCAGCACACCCTTTCATGAGGACGATACTAGGCCTTTTTGACGCCACACTTTGACCCCCATAGAAGACAGCTTGAGAGCTGGGGAAGCCTCAGGGACTTGTCTTCAGAAACCTCTTCCCTGGAAGAGTGGAGGATGGGATGTGGGCGCAGTTTCTCTTCCTCTACAGCATTGACCTAAGATCTCACGGTGAGGTCAGCTTCGACTGCAACTTGAAACTGCCCTCTACACTCAGCTTTGCAGCAGGGGATTGGTTTAATGCTTTTAATTACACTGTGGCCCTCCTTAAAAAAAAAAAATAGTATTCACATGGCAGTAGGATGATGAACAGATTCAGGGAGCCCTGGAATATACGATCACTTTTCTTTCTTTTTGTGTTTTTTGTTTGTTTGTTTGTTTGTTTTTGAGACAAGGTCTCTCTGTGTTAGCCTTGGCTGTCTTGGACTCACTTGTAGACCAGGCTGTCCTCAAACTCACGGCGATTCGCCTGCCTCTACCTCCCGAGTGCTGGGATTAAAGGTGTGCGCCATCACACCTGGCTCACAGTCACTTTTCTTATAGGTTAGATAGGACATGGAATCTAGGGTTCAGCCTGTCACAGAGAGACAGAGTGCAGGCAGCCATGCCTGGAGAGCACACAAGAATAGCTCTGTCGCTGGGATTGCCAGTACTAGTGTGGCTGGGGCCCTAGGGTGAGCTCACATTGGATTTGATGTGCTTGGACACAACCAGTAAACTGGCTTTGAAGATGTTGGAAATTCATTTGAGTGAGAGTTGTTGGAGCAGAATGGCTTTTCTAAATAAGCACCCAGTGGCAGAGAGCCTGCACTGGATGGCGTCGCATGGAATTGTGGGAGAACCTACACTGGATGGTGTGGCATTGTGGGAGAACCTGTGCAGGATGGTGTGGCCCTGTGGGAGAACCTGTGCTGGATGGTGTGACACTTGTGGGAGAACCCGCATTGGATGGTGTGACACTTGTGGGAGAACCCGCATTGGATGGTGTGGCACTTGTGGGAGAACCTGTGCTGGATGGTGTGACACTTGTGGGAGAACCCGCATTGGATGGTGTGACACTTGTGGGAGAACCCGCATTGGATGGTGTGACACTTGTGGAAGAACCTGCATTGGATGGTGTGGCACTTGTGGGAGAACCCGCATTGGATGGTGTGGCACTTGTGGGAGAACCTGCATTGGATGGTGTGGCACTTGTGGGAGAACCCGCATTGGATGGTGTGGCACTTGTGGGAGAGCCTGCATTGGATGGTGTGGCACTTGTGGGAGAACCTGCATTGGATGGTGTGACACTTGTGGAAGAACCTGCATTGGATGGTGTGACACTTGTGGAAGAACCTGCATTGGATGGTGTGGCACTTGTGGAAGAACCTGCATTGGATGGTGTGGCACTTGTGGGAGAACCCGCATTGGATGGTGTGGCACTTGTGGGAGAGCCTGCACTGGATGGTGTGGCACTTGTGGGAGAACCCGCATTGGATGGTGTGGCACTTGTGGGAGAACCCGCATTGGATGGTGTGGCACTTGCGGGAGAGCCTGCACTGGATGGTGTGGCACTTGTGGCAGAGCCAGCTTTGGATGACATGGTACTGTGTCTAACTTTCTCTGGCCTCAATAGCAATGGAGCCCCATATAGGGAGTGGGTGCTGTGGAACCTAACAGGAGTGTTTCTGGAAGGGACACACACACATTGGGACATTCATGGTAACCTGTACAGAGGAAATACTCTAAAGGACGCCGAAAACTGTATATTTCTTCCTGCTAGGAGCTCATGTTTAGCACGTCCCCTTAAAATGGTGGCAGCAACAACAGAACAGAATTCATGGCTGTAGTGGAGAACAGGGGCAGGAAATATGTGCTGTTGGTAGACAGCATTTACAAGTGCCTAAGAACTAAAGTATACAGGATACTCTTTATGGCCACATATAATACTTTCACGGTCTCCCAGACACATTCTGGCCATCTCTGAAAGGGCCTTTTATGAACCCAAGAAAGTCTTAATGTTGGCTATCACAACTTCTTTTGGGGTGGGGTTTGTGGAAACTCTAAAGTAGCCCTGACTATACAGACTTAATAATTATCCCCAAATTGGTGCATCTTCTCAACAGCATACTAAGGAATTATCTAGAAGGTTTCCCCCAGCCAATGAGAAAGCACAACTCTGTTTTACTGTTTACAATGGATAGTGGCTCACGACTGTACAGGCCAATAGAACGCAGGTGGATGAGCAGACTAAATCGCCAAGGCTGTACACTATACTGGGAGGGCTTAAGTGTCTATCAGCTTTTGCCAAGCAGAGATAATCTGCTGCTGGCAGGGCCAGGCTAAATTTTAGCTTATCCCTGTTCCTTTTCCAGGTATCCTTGGGCAACCAATATGCTTCCCAATTGGCTATGACAACCCTAAAAGGACTAGAGATCCTAAACTTCATGAGTGAAGGCGAGCTTTAAAAAAAATTGTTTTGGCAACTATAGTCACCATGGCTTCTTGTTTGTAACTCTGCATGTGCCTCTTTCCCTAGATAGCTATGGTTGTAAATCCGTCCTATAGGACGTGCTCAGCCTAGACAGGGTCTGCTGATGCTGCTTCAAGGATAGCAGGGTCACTACCAACATGTGACGTTGCCCCCCACGACCTCTATGCATACGTGTTTGAAGTTCCGGAAGGGCACAAACTGGACGATGTCTCGAAGGACAGGCTCTCCCTTAGGTGACCTTAGAATTCCATCATCACCATCCAGCATCTGCATGTCGCTGAAGTCGGCATTCCCCACGCCCACGATGATGACGGACATGGGGAGGTGGGAGGCATGCACGATGGCCTCTCGGGTGTCAGCCATGTCTGTGATGACACCGTCTGTCAGGATCAGCAGGATGAAGTATTGCTGGGGTCAGCGGTCAGACAAAAGTTGAAGGGCGAGGGACGAGGCGGGAGAGAAAACAACAGCACAGTGTTAGGTAGGTATCTATGTCTAGGTGGCCTCCTTGCAGAATGACCATAGCAACAGGGAAAATAGACATTTTTGTCTGTTTGTTTCTTTAACTTTTTATTAACCTGGGCACCTCTGTGGGACACATTATGAGGCATCAAGAATTATCAATGTGTGGTCAATCTTGCTTTGTTTATTGCCCTCAGTTATCTAATTTGTTTTATTTTTTGAAGCATGTTCCATATGTTACAACATTTCTATAAATAATATGCATGAAGATGAAAATTGTACTAATAAAATAATATCCTAAATGTGAAACTAAATTTATAGCCCACTGAACAAAAGTGACAGGATATCTGCGCTTTGCTGTATACAAAAGCTTCCTCATTTCATTTCTATTTCTGCCTTAACTACAACCTACTGTCTCGAAAAACCATAGGAGCTCATTCTCTGATGACTCACATTTCCCAAGGCAGGATGTTTTCCTCAAAGGCTCTCCAAAGTAGATTTTAAGCTATCCTCCAGCAATCCCGAAAGTTCTGGCTCCTTTAATGTTTCCTGGTTATTCTTCTCTGGCAATTTGGTCCCTGGGTCAAATGGACTGGCAGGTTTGTCTCTGGATGACAGCCACGCCTTCACTCCTGGACTGTCACCTCCCCAGCCTCCCCAGTTCTTCTGACCCTCACATCAACTTCACAATAGCTTACTCAGCCAAACCAGAGCTGGCCTTCGTTCAACGCTACCCCACTTAGGACATTTGTCTTCCAGTGCCCACCTTTTAGACAGTTCCCCATCTTTCCAGCCTACTGGACCTCGCTCTGTCTTCCCATTAACTTTAGAGAGACGTCAAGACCTTTGTTGACTCCATATATTTTTAGGTTCTCAGCCATTACCTATACGATCTGGGCTTCAGGTCAACAGTAGATAGATATGCTTTAAGCCTATGCCAGGTAGCCCTAATGGCTTAAGGTCATGATGAGTGGAGGAACAATAGCTGTAGCTTAATTCTTTTTTAAAAATGTATTTATTTACTTACTTTAAATCCTTATTGCAGCCTCTCTCCTCCCAGTACACCCCTCATATACCACTTTCTCCCATTCTCCCCTTTCCTTCTCCTCAGAGACGTAGAGGTCCCTCACGGGTGCCAACCCACCCCAGCACATTAATTTGCTGTAGGACTAAGTGCACCTTCTTCCACTAAGGCAAGGCAAGGCAGCCTAGTTAGGAGAACATGATCCAGAGGCTGGCCTCAGAGCCAGAGAAGGCCCCTGTTCCAGTTTGGGGGGGGGGACCCACATGAAGATCTAGCTGCACATCTGATTGTAGCTTAATTCTAATAATATTTTTGCTGACTATCACAAAGCTCAGTATAGGTAGATAGCAGGAGACTGGAAGTCAGGAGAACTGGCTTCCAAGCATTCTGTGAGGCCTGGAATATCCTTTTATGCTGTCATCTCAGCTTTATTTTCCAAAAGACAGGAAGGGACAAGATCATTTATGTGGTCTCCTTCAGCTTGGAGACCTTTGAAAATTTACACGTGTTGTTCAGTGTAGTAGTTACTAACCTCGTGCAAGTATTGAGCTTTTTAAATGTGGCCAGGGTAAGAGAGGATCTGAATTTTAAGTTTAAAAAATAGATACCCAGTTCAGTTATTGGACACTTTTAAAGTATGCTTAGAACAAATCAAATAAATGGATTGATGCTTTCATCTATCAACTTATCCAAATAAAGATCAAGTGTTTATGATAACTCAGCACCCAAACTGAGATGCCATTAAATGTAAAATACAAAAATATTTTAAAGTCTTAATATAAAAAAAATCCCCAAAGTATAATTTTTATATGAATCAGATGCTAAAATGACAATACATTGGCTAGTTGGGACTTTATATTAGTAAAGCATATTAAAATGTATCTCTTTGTTTTTCTTTTACATGTTTGTTTGTTTTTTTGAGCCAGGGTTTCTTTGTGCAGGCTTGGCCATCCTGGACTCACTTTGTAGACCAGGCTGGCCTCGAACTCACAGGATTACAGGTATGTACCACTGTGGCTGGCTTCTTCTGATTTTTTAAATTGTGGTCACTACAGAATTTACAATTGTGTCTAGGATTTGGATTCTATTTCCTTTGGGTTATGATGGTGGGGAACACTGCCTGGATGGGCAGGACTTGTTACATGTCAATGTGATGGTTCTCCTAGCATGCACGTGAAGGATATCCTGGCATTTGCTTTTCAGCCTCCCTGTTCCCTCTCCATGTAGAGAGGCTGCCACAGGGCTCAGCCGAGATGGCGGTCAGAGTGAAGACTGTACCTGTCAGTGCAGAGAGACCCTTTGGAACTGAGTGCGGATGTGGTCCGTCATGAATACACTACCCTAGCCTCACTGTGAGATGGGAGGGAAGAGGTTTAGGGAGATGAAACCCAGGCCGAACCCCAAGAGAACTTTCCACACAGTCCCCCAAATATGCCTGATCATTGCAGGAAGTAAGCGTGGGAGATTAAGACGTTCCAGGCAGAGGAATTAAAATTTACTGGTGGAGCACTTGTCAGGCATGGGAGATCATGGGTTGGTCCTCAGCAGCACGAAGACTAGTGCGTGAGTAAGAATGAAGAGAAACACACTAACTCACAACAACATCAAAAGTTAAGAACTCTCTGGAGTCAAGAGAGTGGAGAGTGCAAATATTCTAGAATCTGTTTCTTCCTGGTTTAATGTACTAACTTTAATAAGTTATAGACTATGGTATTGAACCAGATGGAAATTTCCAAATAAAGCAGTAGCAACAGCTCATTCCAAAGTCAGCTTGGGGAAGTGCTCATGTGTGAACTATTATCATCTATGAGGATACCTGAGGTCTATGGAGAGGCATGTTCACCCCTAGAAGAATTCTACAATAGCAAAACAATATCAAAAAGAAAAATCCTATTGCAAGATCCCCTGACACAGCTTGTCTAAGGAGTATAAGTTCATGCCCCTCATTAGGGGTAACAAGGAAGCCCAGGCCACAGTGTCCAACAGCGGGAGAAACTGCTAGCGAATATGTAAATTCACACATATCCAGGAGGTGTTATTTATGTGGCGTTTTGTTTATAGATGATTTTTACATGCGGTTCTGCCTTTTGACTTATCTCAGTCTCTTCAAAAGCAGACTCACCTGGCCTTGGAGTCGTTAGTGGTGGCCACAACCTCATGCTGGCTTATATTGGCACAAAATCCACACCTGTATCTTTGCTGTTGTCCCTTCATTTTTGTAGGCCTGGTCCCCTAGGGGGATTGAAAGCATCTACTCTTAAAGTTAAGCTGCAGGAAATTGCAAAGACGTATGAGATACTCTCGCACACAAAGAAAAGGAGCCTGGCCTTCTCAGCTTCCCCTTGCCCAGTTTTGGCAAGAATGCAATTTTAGTTTAATTTTTAAGAATCTATTTTAGGGGCTAGAGAGATATACTTGCGTGTTTCAGGGTAGCTGAGGATGACCAGAAACTTCTAATCCTCCTGTCTTCACTTCCCGAATGTTGGCATTACTTATATTATGCCATCGTAGGGATTAAGTCCAGGGCTTTGTGCGTGCTAAGCAAGCACTCTGTCTACTGAGTTACACTGCCAGCCCCTTAACTGTCCCCCCACCCTCCAAAGATCAGTCTCATTTTTTTCTGCATGAAGCACACCAAGGGAAAGGTGAAGTACAGAATCCACTTAAGATTTGCTTTGATATCAATGAAAACAGTGGTACAGAGCAGACCGTAGCCATGTAGGTAGTAAGAAGTGGTAAGATGGGAGTTATAGCTTGAAGATAGATTAGCATCACAATTTGCTGATGGATTGGAGCGGGGGGGGGGGGGGGGCAGGGGTAGTGTTAGCAGGATTTCAAGATGGCATCCAGCCACTTTTACTTCCTGGTTTATGTCCTTGTGTTGGCTTTCCTCATACTGAATTGGAATGGTCCAGGGTATTATGAGATGATGGAGTGAGTCTTCTGTGGTAAGTTAGGAGACACAGTTATTCCTTATTTGTCTTCTCTTCAGTAGACTGGGAAGGGCGAGCTCTGTGCTACGGGAGGCTTTACTATTCTCTTGGGCAATGAAGGAATGAGGTCTCTGACCAGCAACCAGCATCCACATGCCAGGCATATGACCAAGCCATCTCATTAGCAGAGCTTTTAGCCCCAGGCCACCCTTCAAAGGACCTCATCCCCGGCCAGTATCTTAACTGCAACCTTGGGAGAGACCTAAGCCTGGGCCACACCAGCCAGCTCTGCTTGAGTCTCTGATCCACAGAAAATGTGAAGGTAATGAACGTGTATTGTGGTTTTATGTTGCCTAGGGCTGTGGGTCATTAGGCAAGAGGAAACAAGAAGAAAAGACGCGAGGTAAGCCAAGGAGCCCAGGTTACTTCAAGGTGATCATTTGAGCAACTCGGTGCATAGTGATAAAGCCCAGGAAGACAGGGATTCAGGGAGGGAAGGCTCAACAGGTGTGTGGGGGAGGAACTAATGGAGAGAGATGGGGGGGGGGACAACAGAGGGCTCTGAGTTGGAGAGGCTGCATCTGTGCTTTCAACATCCAGATGGACATGTTGAGAAACAGTTGAATGATGGATCTGAAGTTCAGAGGCAAATTGGGCGAATGATACATATTTGAGAATCATAGCATACAAGAAGCTGAGGCCACAAAAATGAACAAGATCACCCCAGAGAGAGAACAGAGGAGATTCAAAGGCTGAATTCTGGAGATTCGGCATGGTGATGTGAGGAGCCATAGAAAGAGGAGGTGGGGAGGAAGAGGAGAAGGCAGACTCCATCTCTATGGAGTCTAATGGAGTGGTCAGTGAGACATCAGGATGGAATGTCTAGCTTTGACAAGTATAGTCTTCAGAGGAAATAGGGGAGGAAACTCCCACAGGCTTGTGGAGAGAGGCCAGCATGAGGAGAGATGGAGACAAGCAAAGCAGATGACTTCCAATGAATTGGCTGCCTAGGGTGATAACACCTTTAACAGTTGTTAAAGGGAAAGTGAGACCAAGCAGGCACACCTGTATATTAAATGGGAGATACTATGGAAATGCCCATGTAAAAGGGAGTGAGTGAGGACAAAGAATTGTCACATCTGTCTCTGGGTGACTGAGAGAGGACATGCTCCAGTGCACAACAGTAGTGGCTGAGATTTGATAAAAATCTGGTCCTCAATCCATCCTAACACAGGGAATAGGGGTGCAGTGCAAGCAGGTTAGGGGAGTTATTGCAAGATAAGGGTAGAATGTTTTGGGTTTTAAAAAAAGATTTATTTATGTATTAAGCATACAGTGTTTTGCCTGCAGGCCAGAAGAGGGCACCAGATCACATTATAGATGGTTGTGAGCCACCATGTGGTTGCTAGGAGTTGAACTCAGGACCTTTGGAAGAGCAGCCAGTGCTCTTAACCTCTGAGCCACCTCTCCAGCCCGAATGTTATCTTCTTTATGAAAATGTGGCATCCTGGAACCCATGATCAAGTTACACAGAGCTTTTTAGACAGCTGTATCTTGTAGTGTGTACTCCATCTGAAAGACATCATAATGCTAGGTAGAGACATACTGACACCATTCAACAACACGCAGAAAAGTACTGGGAGATATATTTACTTCTAAAATGTTAAGAGAAAGGCTCCAACTTTTTTTGGCTTTGTGGACGTAGTTTGCATTTTTCCTTTAAAAAAAATTGAAGCAAATGCTTGTTGTGGTATTTTGTATACACTTAAAAGATTTATTTATTTATTCTGTATACAGTATTCTGCCTGCCCACCAGAAGAAGGCACCAGATCTCATTATAGATGGTTGTGAGGCACTATGAGGTTACTGGGAATTGAACCCATGACCTTTGGAAGAGCAGTCAGTGCTCTTAACCTCTGAGCTATCTCTCCAGCCCCTGTTCACTGGAGTATGAGAGTGCATGCACCAATTCACACACATGTGGATGGAGGTCAGAGCATGATATTGGGTGCCTTCCTCTGTCTTTCTCCACTTTATTGTTTTGAGAAAGCCTCTCACTTACCCTGAAGTTCAAGGTTTCAGCTAAGCTCCATGGCCAGAGAACTCTAGGTATTAGGCTGCCTCTGACTTTGAGTGAATCTGGGCTTGTAGGCATGCACAACCATGCCTGGGATTTTATGTAGGTGCTGTGGCTTGAAATTCACTTTCTCACGGTTACAGCGCAAGTGCTCTTTCATGTAGGCGCAATAACATGTAAAGAGTCAAATGCTGATTTCTGTGCCCCTTGCATCTTGTTCCAATGCTTGTTCTGAGAATCCCCTGTCTCAGTGTTGTGTACGTTTTGCTCCCCAATTGTCCCCTGGTATGCCAATAAAACAGCTTAGCAGCCAAACTGAGTAGGGGAGAGAAAAAGGGCTGGACTTCCTGCCAGCCAGGGAAGGAGAAAAGAAAGAGAGGAAGAGAGGATTCAGCCACGGGCAGGGTTCCAGAGCAGCTGAGCAGAGAATGCCATAAAGTGTGAGTAACTCAGGGATGTATGCTGGGAGGAAGCCAGACTTGCATAGAGAGCTGATACAGGCTCACATTGGGCAGTCGTGGTGCCGTAAAGTATGTTAAACAACATAATAGTCCCGTCTCAATTATTTGAGTTTTAGCCAGGTTAAGAGAGAAACTGTAACATTTCCCCCCTGAGCACTTCCCCAACCCTTCAACTACTGTTTTCTTTATGTGGCAAACGCTGCCTCTATCTGTAGTCTGTGTCAGTTGGAAAACAAGCTTATTGTTAGACTTATATCTCCTTTCCTGAGACAAGAGGTGTGCACGACAAAAATCTAGTGAATTTGGTAGCTTCCACTATAGAGTTCAGACAAAGAGAGACATTTGTGTCTACCCTAAGCTTCACCATGCCAGCAGATTTGGGTTAAATTAACTTCCTCTTTTCTTAGATGAAGATATCGAAGACAGAGAAAAAAACTAGAACTGATTGTCAGGCTAGCATGGGCATTACAACCAATATCTGAGCGAGGCCGGGTAAACCCCTGTCCCTCTCCTTACCGAGGCCTCCTTAGTGTTTGTCTCCTCTGAGGCTGACTTGGCCACCTTCTGTATGATGGGAGCAATGTTGGTGGGACCATAAAGCTGGAGCTTGGGAAGACAGCTCTGATAGGCTTCGACGACTCCTTGAATCCCTAAGGTGAGATTAGAAAAAAAATCAACAGTTCCATAGTCCCCTCATATATATTTTCATTCACACAAAAGCAAAACAAACAAACAAACAAACAAACAACAACAACAAAACTTTCCCCCGATAGTCCTCATGCATACCACAAGTAGAATCTTAGCTCAAGAGGAAATACCAGGTCAGTATATTGCTGCCTCCCTTCCCCCACGGAAATCAAATCACAGTGAGTTGTCTAAAGCAACTGTTTCCACGAACTGCCACTATGGTGTAAGGAGGCAGAGGCTGCTCCCATTTTACAGGTGGAAAAGCAGAGGTGCACACAAGTTACACGGACTGCCCCAGGTCCCAGAGAAAGTGAGTTGCAGACTTAGCATGTAAGTGCAGGTGTTTGAGCTCAAAGAACTACTAAGCAAGGTGGCTTGAGTGGGCTGCTTGGTTTGTTTGTTTTGTTTTTTAAATAATGTTGTCGATTTTAGAGTAAGTATCCCTGGATTGCCTGTAACTGTCACAGGCATGTGTGACCATAGCTCTATCTATTACTCCCACTAAAGCCAAGGATCATGACTCATTCATGTCTGTATCCCTGCAAGGAGCTCACAGCAGCGCTGAGCACACAGGGGTGGGCCTTGAGTGTGCACACAGCCGGCACGCTCATAGCCTGGTAGTTATGAGATGACTGATGTCAACCATTCACTTAAAGAAGGACATTCACCCTGAGGTCACATGAGCTCAGGACATAGAAAAGGCTGGGATTCTGCTGGGAGAGGCAGTTCTGTCAGCCCCATTACAGTCTGTCCCCACAGAAGACCATTATGAATAAACTGCCATTATAAATCCATTTTATTCACGTGGATGCTGTTGCTGCCTATATGACTTTTCTATCTCATATTTCTATTCTTCCTGGTACCAAAGCAGCACTCTGCTCTTGGTTTTGACCATAGGCAGTCACAGAATTGCTTTCCAAAGCCATCACATGCTGCAAATCAGCTTATGGACAATTCGGATGAGCAAATTTTATTTTGTTTTCTCTTATACAGGTTTCTAACCTTATTGGAAATACTCCGCCCACCTTGGCCAGCCTGAAGCCTGTCATTCCAAAGGTAGACACCAAATTATTTTACTATGCAGAACAAAAGCAAAGGGATGCCAAACAGAAGCTCTTTCTTCTTCTTCTTCTTCTTCTTCTTCTTCTTCTTCTTCTTCTTCTTCTTCTTCTTCTTTTCTCTTCTTCTTCTCTTCTTCTTCTTCTCTTCTTCTTCTTCTTCTCTCTTCTCTCTCTCCTCTCCTCCTCCTCCTCCTCCTCCTCCTCCTCCTCCTCCTCCTCCTCCTCCTCCTCCTTCTTCTTTTTTTCTGGCCTGAAAACTTTTGCTTAAGATAAGCAAGTTTGATTTCCTTTCCAAAGCTAATAGGACTGTGACAGCGTGAAATGGCGAACACCAGGGTGTGTACTCCAGTCTCCTTTGGTGGGAAACCACCTTACTGTCTTGTGACAGAGTCTAAACCTGACCTGGAAGCGCAGGGCTTCAGCTAGGCTACAGATGTCTGGAGACTAGAGGAGCCCAAATCACAGTAAGGTGGGGTTCAGCAATGGGGAAAGGAGTACTAGGATAATGGAGATCGTGACTTGAGGTCACTGTGCTCAGATGCAGTGATACTGATGTCATAGTGTCATAGTGACACTAAATGCCAACTTTGAGAAAGGAATATGCAGAATGTTCTCCACCCTCCACCTACTGTGGTGCAGCCCACTTTTTCCTCAATAAGAAGGAGGAGAGAAACATGGACACTTATGCCCTAGAAATGTCTGCCCTCCCAGCCCCAAAGGCACTTGGCTCTGGTTGCTACTTATTCGAAGGCAGAACGTATCATAATTCTCATTCTTCTTTCAGCATCATTACTTTGTGAAAGCATGCTCAGGAAATTCTAGGAAGGAGAAAACAAAGTAAAATGGACTAGATTGAGCCTTTAAGTCTTTGAGCGTTCTCTTGCACAAAACCATGAAAGTTCCTATCTTTTCCTCTTTCTGTAAACCTGCCCAGAGAGGAAGAAACTGGGAAAAGTCCAGGTGAAAAGCAGAGAAGGAGAGAGAGGAGTGTTTCATCTTTCTCAATCATGGGCCATTCTCCCATTTAAAAAAACAACTAGAATTTAATTTTGAACAATTATCATTTTAGCTCCTTTTATTTTGTTTAACTTTATTTTGGCTAGGGGAATCCAGGGTGTTGGTCAAATCCCGATTTCTTCCTGCATTCTGTCTCTTGCAGGGTGCACAGACCCACTCTGTAACGTAGCACTCAGTTCTCTGTGGAGCGGTGTGGCTTAGTTGGATTCTCAGAGCCTATTTCTGAGCTGTGGCCACTAACAACTCAGGCGCTGTGTGTTAGTAGGAAGACGCTGAGCCTAGAAGAGTGCACACAGTTAGGCTCCAGGACGCTGGCTTTCTTTAGAGTTATGACTTACCTGCACACTCTGGGTTGTCTTCATTAAAGTTGATTGCAAAGTCATGAGAGACCTAGACACCGATTAAAATTTTAAAAGAGGAGGAAAGGAGAATTACAACTTGAATCTAATAAGGAGGTACTGGGGCTTGGGAAGGAGGCCTTACATTCATGAGTTAAGCCGCAGGCACCATTTTAAGCCTGTATGCAATCAATCTGAGCCAGAGGGTGAATTCTCAGCTCCCTGTGGAGCTAAGGTGACAGGAAGATTTTCTAGAATCAGATAAATGCTGGCAGGAGGGGGAGAGTAAAACATATCTAAAGGGGGGAAAAAAAGAGAGAGAGAGAAAGAAAAAGGAAAAAAGGAAAGGTTTAAGAAAGGGTAACTATAAATAGTTTCTAGACTCAACTGGCCATAGACTGAAGGGTTAAAGTTGAATCAGCTTTTACTTGCACACAGAAATTAAAAAACAACAACAACAACAACAAAAAAACCAAAAACAACCCAATTAACATAAGCTGTTGGATAGACTTGGTGTTGCTTATGGAGGCACCAGCTAAGCGTTTGACATTTAAGGATCATCCTGACACACAGAATTACAGTGCACAGGGATCTTGATGTGCACTCAGGTGAAATAGAATGCCTGCTACTTCTGAAAAGATAAACAAATAAAGCCATATACCCTGTAATCTTCCACCACAAGCTCCCCTGCCTGGCGGTGCCTAAGTGGAAGGACAGATGACACACTACCTGCGATTTTCTTTTCCCCTAAAATCTGATAAAAGAAATGGGCGTAGTCTGGCATCTGGACAGTTTTATGGAATTTCATGGAAGATTCCATTTCAAAGGCTATTTCTGACCACCGAGTCTCTTTGGGTGCTAAAAAATAGGTCACCTCATTAAAAGGCAGACACTTCCTTTCTTAGTGGGAGGCCATAGGTGAAACAGCTGGTGTGTGCCCACTGTCTCTTCATCCTCCTCAGGGTCAAGGCAAGCGAACTCACTTCCAGATGCCCTACTTGGTTTATTTACCTCAAGTGTTTCTTTAGCCTGCAAGATCTTCCTTCGTGGACCCAAGCTACATACTAGACACACTGGCAAATGCAATCCCTAGGGAAGATCTGAATGGATTTTGTTTGGGTCCCTTGAGTTGAATGTTTTGGGTGTTTTCTCAGCCTCTCACCATATTGACAATGAGTTAAATCAAGAAACTCTGTAATTGGACCTTTGAAAAACATACCCAGAACACCCTGAACTCTGGACTGGACCTTTATAGTTCTATCGAGGATAAGCAGGAAGAGACTGCAGAAATG
Organism: Acomys russatus; assembly: GCF_903995435.1. Taxonomy (NCBI): domain Eukaryota; kingdom Metazoa; phylum Chordata; class Mammalia; order Rodentia; family Muridae; genus Acomys; species Acomys russatus. The sequence goes on along the minus strand of NC_067168.1, from coordinate 31,564,810 downwards.
AGATCACCTGGACCACAGTGCAGGACAAGATGCTACCTCCACGCACTCACCGTGTACTCTGGGGGTATCCTGGCACCAAACCCAAAAGCCGGGAACATTTTGTCACTGGAATTAAACAAACAAACAAAAAAAGGAACTGCTTCATCCATTGGTCTAAGAAGGAAGGGAAATACGAGCCTGCCTAACCTCACTAGAGCACGCTGACTCATGCAATACCATACATAATCAAAATTAAGAAACAGTCCTTAATGTTCATTGCTCATTAGTAGATAGCCTCTTCCCTTAAGGCTTTTACTAAATTCGATGGCCAAGAGGACATGGATTTGCACACATCCCACCCGCTAATTCCGATTTTCTGTTTCCTGGGGGGAATTTGGCAACTAAAATCATAGGCTGAATTAGGATTTTCCAAATGTATAATTTAAAAAATTGAAGCAAGAGATTTATTATTATTATTATTATTATTATTATTATTATTATTATTATTATTATTATTACTATTATTTTATGTAGGCAGACACATTGAGGAGAAATCACTCAAGACCATACTGCTGATTAGAGGCAGGGTTCTAACACAGACAATCCAGAATCTGAGGAGACATGAGAAAGCAGCAGGAATGTTGACAGGCGTTGTTTCATTACAGGATTCGCTGAGTCCTCCACATTAACATTTACACCAGCAATGAGAAATTGCTCGCATGCCTTTTTTTACTTCCTCAAGTCAAAGGGACCCTGACTTCGGTGTTCATATCTTTTTGTTGTTGTTGCTCACAGGTTTCTTAGGCAGGGCCTCGGTTTGAAGCCCAGATGGATCTAGAATTTGCAAATTAGCCCAGACTAGCTTCTAACACGTGGCAGTCCTTCAGCACCAGCCTTCCGAGTGCCAGGATTGTAGACACGTACAGCACGTTCTGTATTAATATCTTACACTCCTGCCGCCATCCCACCCTGACCGTGCGTGCTGTGCCCTCCTCATCTTCATCACCGTAGTTTTCCTTTCTACTCAATAAGCAGCCAGTGATAGCTAAGCCATGCATTTAACCCCATAAGCCATGGATCTGTACAGCATAACTCTCATGAAGATCCATGAGAGTCACACTTGCCCTTTATTGGTCTTGGTCTCTTTTATGATCACTAGAATTTGTCTCTTAAGTTGTGTGTTCATGCGTGTTGTATATGTTAACCCTAGCTGTCCTGCGCTTGGAGGAGAAAGGCGTTAACATTCAGAGCACGTTCCCAGGCTCTAGGTATACTTATATACTACCCTGGGCGTTCTGCTAACTCTGTTCTTAGAAAGACTGAGTAAAAGTCATCACCAGAGAATTCCAGGATTCCTAGGCTCAAGGTTTTCTAACTACCATTGTAGTTTACTAACCATATGTAGTATTACACATCTACTGGCAATTCTAGTAGCTAGGTCCCCCCCTGCCTGCCCCCCCCCCCAGCAGCAAACACCAAGACTTTTCTTAAGCAAATCATGTGCTGCGGTGGTACTCCGGAATACTGATCTTGGCAGATGCCATGTCCTTCTTGTGCCATTTACCTTTGTTTGTTTGTTTGTTTTTCCTCTCCTATTAAGAACACAACTGAGGTTTGTTCTTGGAGCAATTTCTACATTTTTCAGTTCCATATAGAATTAGTCAAGGGGAAAAAAAAAGGAATTCAGATTAGAGTTCCCCTCTGAATATCTTCTGCAAGAAAAGAGGGCATCAACCCGGGCCATTCCCCACCTTCTGGGTGACTTCAAGAAATTCAAAGCAACAAACCCAGCTTCTCAGCCATCCCTTCCTAGCTGATGCAGAAGTCGTTAGCAACTGACTAGAGCTTTGACAAAACCTTCCAACACACAGTCAGCTCCACACAGATGGGGTTACAGAGCTAGAGAAACCAGAGGTCTCCAAAGTGAAGGTTTAAATGCTCTGTTAAAAACCCACACACTCCCTCTGTCTCCTCATTTCTATGTCAAGCCAGGCTCTGCTGAACACCTCATCCAGCATGTATTAGAGAAAGTATTATCGCTGAGAAAGAAAAGTACTTCACTGTAGTTTATAAAGGCTTAGCCACAGCTCTAAGGAAGAAAAACAACAACAAAACAAAACAACAACAAAAACAAACAAACAAACAAACAAACAAAAGCCTCCTGGTCCTTGGAAAGATTAAAGACTTTGCCTCAGCACTTCCTCCAGGTAGTTTAAAAAGAGTGGTAGGCAAGGCAGGAGCCTGCTGGCTAAGGTAGAGGAGCAGGGGTCTCGCACTGCAGCCATGCCTCTGGAGTCAGAACCAGGAAGCCTGGAGGAGTAGTCACATCCTTTACTTTTCTCTTTGGTGAGCTTTCTTTTCTTTCTTTCTTTCTTTCTTTTTTTTTAAGGGGGGCAGAGCTAATGTTGTATCTGCTTCCAATCACTAACCCAGCGCTTTAATGATATTCCTTTTATGCCTGCTAAACCACCCTTGGGGATTTGGAGTTTGCTGAGCCTCATGCACTGTTATGCTGTTATGTAATTGAGGTTTGGCAGTAAGGTGGTAGGGAAAATGCCGCCTACAAGGAGAATAATTAATGAGCCAGAAGGGCTGAGTCCTCTGAAGTCAGCCACTAGAAAGCCTCTACCTAATAAACATACCGGAGAGAAAATTCCAAGCCGAGCACAATAGACTTGAAGCCAGTTCCTCCTGTTTAAAAATAAAAGCAGCCAGAAAGGACTCTTACGCAAGGACTAAGGAAGGGAAGTTGAACAAAAGAAAGCTTTAATAGGAGAACACTTCAAAGAAGTTACAAGTAGACCCACCAGGCACCTAGCAAAAGGGCCATTAGCAGCCTTGGCCCATTGGAAGTTTCAGGAGCATGTTACCATACTGGTGACAACAACATTTCTTACTGTCAGAATAAAACTGCATAAAACACAACACAGGGTTCGTGTTCTCCCATGGTGACATTTCATTTGTCCTTAGAGTCATAGGAGATGGCTGTGTCCAAATGCCTCCATTTGTGAAATTTGATTTTTTTTTCTTTTTCTTTCTTTCTTTCTTTCTTTTTTTTTAACGATTCATCTTTTTTTTTCCCCATGAAATTTGATTTTTAAGCATATTTTCCCCTCTTTCTATTAAGGAAAATCACTGAGCTTAAAGCATGAGCTAAATATGTCAAGGGAAATTACCCAATCTACATGCCAATGGAAGACAACACGATGGCCCTTCAGTATTTGATGAAAATAATTTTCCAAACAGTCATATTAAAACTGAGGTCCATGGATGGAAAGTGGGGACCTGAGAGTGAAATTTTGAAAAAGGGAAATCAGTGTTCAACTCCTCTACTTCCACACATATCCTATGCTGACGCTGATCTTCTGGGGACATCTGTGTTGGTGATGCCTGACCTTGTTCACACCTTTCCCTTTATAATCACTCTTTTCTTTACCTGCTCTGAGTCTCCAATGCCATGCTACATTGCTTCAGAGAATAAAAACTGAATGCCAAGTAAAGGAACTACTTACTCTATGGGATTTAGGTACCAGGTACGGAGTACCAAGATTCAAACATCATACATAAGATTCAAACACTGAGTAAAGGAAAAATTCTACAAAATTCAGTAGCAACGCAATCTTCTGCAACACGGGTCATTGTCAATTTTCACTTTAAAGATTGCTTAGGGGTGTAGCTCAATCGTAGAACACCTAGGCACCATGTAGAAGACTTTGGGGTCCTATCTCTAGCACTGTGTAAAAGGAAGAATTCAGGACATGTTACTGTCAAAAGCATTTTGTGTGGGGTGGCAAGACAGCTCAGTGGGTAGCGGCGCTTGACACTGAGTCTGATGGCCTGAAGTTGATTGATTCCTGGGACACACATGGGAGTGGCAGTGAGGCAACTCCTGAAAGAGGTCCTCTGACCTCCACATGTGTACCATGGCACAAACATCTGTAATAAAATTTTCAAAGATTTTTTTTCTCTCTTAACAATGTGTGTGTTTATCTGTCTGTGGGCATGAACATGTGAGTGCAGGTGCCTGTGGAGGCCACAAGAGGGAGCTGTCTTGGAGCTGGAGCTTTAGGTGCTTCCAGCTTCCTGATGTGGGACCGGAACTTAGATCTTTTGCAAGGGAAGCAAGTGCTCTTAACAGCTAAGGTGTCTATTCTTAATTGCTGAGCCATCTCTTCAGACTCTATACCCTGAATAGTTGTTGATTATTAACTGTTATGGGATATTTTTTTGTGGGGGGTATATCTTTGAAAGAGTTGAGCAACACTGTAGGTTAAAATCCACTTTCACATATTTGTTTATAAGGACAAATTTCTTCGTATTATATTGACAAAGAAGAAGATGAGTTAGAGGTTATGCTAGATTCTGCATTGTGAGCAACAGGTAGCCCTCATCCATAGATATATAAACAAGTTGGAGCCCCCTCACATACACTATTTCATTGAGTGCTGATTTGTAAAATCTTTATATACTTCCTATATATAATAACTAATTACTGAAATTCTCAACGTATGAATGCTTTTTAGATCAATAACATTCAAATGACACTTATAATATAATCCAATCCAGAGATATTTTTAGAATAGTTTGAATCTCTTCATAATGAATCAATTTAGAAATGAAAAATTACATGCATACAATATCCTTGTTTTCCTTACAAACATATGTGATATAGGGGACCAGCAAAATGACTTCAAAATAAATTGACAAAGATACAGTGAGGTCTGGAGAAGGAATTTAGAGAGTGGAGTGTCTGGCATGCACGAGGCTCTGGGTTTGATTCTCCCTGACACTAAATTAAAAATATGTTACATGGGTTTAAAAAGGATACACTGCAGCCAAATTCTATGGAGGATGGGGACAGAAAATGAGTTGGTATAGAGACAAACTTTTTATATGAAACTGAAGAGCTGATTCAGGTATTGTTAAAAAAAATGGTGGTCAAGATCTAACCTGCACGGCATATAGATTCTAATTCTATTCTAATGGACAGTTACAGCCGTTACATGAGAGTTTATTTTTTAAATGTTCATATTTGTAACACTACAGAATTTTCAATTCTTATCAATATTTAAACTCATGATGAAGAAAGTTAGATGTTATCAATGAAATAATGTGTGAGGCCTGCACATTTTTTACAGAATTCTTTAGAGGCAAATGAGCAAACCAAACAGTCAAAGGAACAAAACCCTAAGGGTCATTTGTCCAGCATGGCCCTTGGATATGGCACTATAATCCTTTCTCTTTTTGTCATCAGTTTATTTTTAAAGATTGAAATTAGAATCTTAAAGATAATACCTCCCATCATTGATTATTTACCATAAGCAGAACTGCCTGGGGTCTGCAAAGGAAATTTTCTAAAGAAAATTAGATGCACATTTGATTTGCCATAAGACAAATAAATCTCATGAGAACAAAGGTACAGAGCTGGGAGGTGAACCCAGACCTACCTGTCATTAGAACCTCATACTCTTTCTATCACCATTGTGAACTCCGCTCTCCATAGCAGGCTTGTCTGGTCTAATGAACAAGCACATCTATATTCTAATAACGTCTGTGTGTGTGTGTGTGTGTGTGTGTGTGTGTGTGTGTGTGTGTAGAGAGAGAGAGAGAAAGAGAAAGAGACAGACAGACAGACAGACAGACAGACAGAGAGACAGAGACAGAGAGAGAGAGAGACAGAGACAGAGAGACAGAGACAGAGACAGAGACAGAGACAGAATTCTGATTAACCCCAGTAACCGCTGCCAAGATTCTCTTCCTGCCCACCCTCCTTTCAGCAGGGAAGGTGGGGCCCTTCCTTTCCGTACGCACTTTCCATCCTTACACAGGAAGGGTTCTCTAGGCCATGCTGATCTGGGACTATGCTTGTTTTGTTATTTTGAGATATAGTCTCTCCATGTATCCCAGGCTGCCCTTGAACTCCTGTGGTCCTCTGGCCTCAGCCTCACTAGTGCTGGACTTTCAGGTATGAGGCACAACACCTGAGTCACCACAATTTATTGACATACCTCTGTGTTCCAGCAGACTGTGAACTACATGGAGAAAATTCTGCCATTTAAATTTTTTTATCTTTGCTGACCTACACAGGAGAGTGATACCTAGGACATGCTGCAGGGACCTTGGGATTCTAACTGACCCAGTGCTCCTGACTTAATGGGTGGATTTCAACTCTGGATACCCATTACTGTAACAACAGCACAATCAGGATTTCTGGATGCACAGAAGACAATGAAATCAGCCCATGGAGGCGAGGCCCAATCAATAGCATCTTTGAAAGCTCCTAAGTGGTTTTTGGTGTGCGAAGATGAGAACCTTGCTGGGACGAGCTGGAGTATGGCCAAGGCTATACTGAGAGAACCCCCATCTTCTGCTGACCAACCCAGTACCCTACACTTCTAGACACCTGTCAGCTTGAGTTTTACTTCTAAGATGTCCTCTAATATAGGACCTATCACCCTCCTGCCTTTCTTTCTGATGTCCCAAATTCATGTTGAGACGGCCACTTCTTCAGACCGGCACTCTGTGCTTGCAGAACGATGCATTTGGTCTCTGTTCTCTAGATCACAGACAGACAGACTGCCTTCCTTTTCTCACTCCTTCCCCTTTTTGTTCACGGTATTAGGGACCAAACTCAGGGTCTCATGCTTGCTAAGCAAGTGCTCTTCCACTGAACTACAACTCCAGCTCTGTTTTTATTTTTATTTTTATTTTTAAAATTTGAGACAAGGTATGACTAATTTGCTCAGGCTGGCTTTGGACTTGCAATCTCCCTGTCTCACATTCCGAAGTTGCTGAGATTGCAGACCTGTGCTAACAAAGCTTGTTTGTTCATTAGAGGACAGTTCAGGTGCTCTGAGACCCATAGCCGTATGGTCCCAAGGAAAGTATGCTACTTTGACACTGAGGTGGGGGAGAGTGGATGCTGAGAAATGGAAACTCTTGAACAACAGAAGCTGTCTCTGCACAGACTCACTGATTGATCATGATTTCAATGCTGTGGAGAGATTGGAAAGCTCAGAAGCAGAGGCTAGTTGTGTTATCCCAGGCTAGTGTTAGCTCCCAGGAGAGCCAGTCTGTACCCACCTCTAAGTTGACACTAATATCCTGTGACTAGTAGATAAAAAAAAAAAAACGCTTGGAATCTATTGGTTTAACAGAACCACTGGCTTCTACCAACCCCAAAGCAAAGAATTTTATCAGATAGCATCTTGGACCTATAGAAAAGTCCCACCCCCTCCATCTTACTGTACTAGCCTTGTTGATGTACCCACAGGTATATTTTAAACTTGCCTGGATTTATGTCTTTTTGTTGTTGTTGTTGTCCAGTAAAACTATAAAACTTTATGAAGTTGCTTCCACATTGGAACCTGTCATTTGGGGGGACCTAAATCTGTGTTCCCAGGCCATTCAAAATGGCTCCAGAGTAAACTCTTATTCCCTTTAAGATGGGAGCTGTAGGTTTTGCCTCAACAGCACTTACTGGAAGAGTGCTACAGCAGAGAATGTGTAAGTGTGTATGCCCAGGGGTGTGTGTGTGAACATGTGCATGCATGCATGTGTGTCTTTGTTCCTGTGTGTTTGCAGGAGAGGCAGATGGGCTGGTGAATGACCTTGCAGATGGGGGGGGGGGGAGCAGAGTAGTGTGGGCCAGCCAGCAACATTTGATTTGGGGATGGCTATTTTGTGGTTGGGGGAGCCTCCCTTCAAGGCCATTTGGAGAAGAGCTGCATGTACCCCTCAAGTTGTTCTGCTCAGTGGGTCACATGCTAATGATCTAGTACTGATGACTGTACAAGGCAAAGAGAAAACCCGTGGCTGTCAGAGGTAGAGAGGAGTTGCTGAAGCTCATGGGAACTGAACACCTCTTTGGGGTTGGGGGAGGAGGATGACGCCTTCTGTCCGTTTTAATGGAAGTGTTTCTTTTTAAGCACCAACCTCTCTGACTTTGAGGCAAGAATAAATTAATTCCAGAACCTCAACTTGAAATTTCCTGACTCTGCCTGTCTACTGTCTATCCACCCACACAAAGGAGAAACTGCCGAGCCTTGTCAGCTTTCATAGGAGCAGCTTGCTTTCTCCACTCTCCCAGGGAGTCTCTTAAAAGAGCATGGAGTTTTTTCTTTTTCAAAACCTCCTTTTCTTCTGTAGAATTTGCCCATTTTAATGTTGAGCTGCCTTCTTTAAACACAAATAAAATGTTGCTCTGCTGGCCTGCCCAAAGTTGATTTTCTTGTTCAGCTGGGAATGATGACTTCAGACTTACACTACTAAAATGTAAAAGGAACCATCTCTAACAACTCCAAATAAGTCCTAAGATGACATATCTTATGTTTATATTGAATCTGTGTTTTTGATGGAATCCAACACACCTGTCAACTCTTGTCTGGTTTGCGTTTTTAAAGGGACAAAAACTTTAAGAGATGTCCACGTCGCTCTGGCTAAGGTGTCTGCATTCTGCATGTGAGGCAGCCAGGAAATGGACACACCCCACATGGATTAGCCAATAAGTATTTCCTGATGAGGGGGGATTGTCCAGATTAGCCAATGAAAGCGGCGCCAGATCATGATGCTGACTCTGGGCCTTGCCAATATCAGTTTCTGAGAAACTGACCACTCCACTCTTTGGAATTCAGTATTGGATGCCTTCTTCTCAGCGGGTTTGTATGTTATTAACTTTTGTTTTACATGGAGCCCTTACTATGCTGCATAAGTTGTGCCTAAGCACAGTGCGTAGCACTCCACTGGGAAAGTTACCTCCTCTTATATGCATCTTACGGTCCAAACGTTAGGGACTCTGAAAATAGTCTCTCCATTCCTTCTTATCCCTTAACATGTATACACATGGTTACACTAGATCTTTAACAAGCCTGTGTGGGAGTGAAGGAAGAGAGATGATTCTCACTCCTGTGTCTTGAAGAAGTCTCTGACACAGTGTAGGTGTAGCATACCAAACTCTTCCCTCCCTAGTAAAGACTCCATCTGATACAAACCTTTCTAGAATTCATGCCTGAATTGGAGCCTGACAAAAATCAGAGCTGAAACTCATTGTTACAGTAAGTATCTCAAGGTTAGGTATTCAAAGTGTCACTTTGTATTAGTCAGGGTTCTTTAGAGGAACAGAGACTATAGAATGAATATCTGTCTGTCTGTCTGTCTATCTATTATATCTCTATAAAGGGAATTTACTAGAATGGTTTGCAGGCAGTGGTCCAGCTAGTCCAACAATGGCTGCCTACCACAAGAAGGTCCAAGAATCCACTGCTGTTCAGTTCTCAAGGTTGGATGTCTCAGCTGGTCTTCAGGAAATGTCGGAACTCTGAGGAAGTAGACTCTAACGCCACTGAAGGGATGGACTTGGTGGAGAGAGCAAGCAGGCAAAGAGCAGAGGCTCCCTTCTTCCACGTCCTTTATATAGGTTGCCACCAGAAGATGTGTGCCAGATTAAAGGTGGATCTTTCCACCTCATAAGATCCAGATTAAAAGTGGGTGTTCCCACTTCAAATGGTTCAATTAAGAATGAAATCACTCACAGGCATGCCAAGCTGCTTGGGTTTTAGTTGATCCCAGATATAGTCAAGTGGATAGCCAAGACCGGCCATCACACTCCTCAACACAGTGATCTAAAATGATTAGTGAAGTTTGCTTTAGGTGTGCAGCAAGAGCCATCAGGGAGTTTTGTGTATACTTATTCCTGCTTGATTTCACAGGATCTAGCAACCCACTTTCTAAGAGGCTATCTGCCACATTGGAGTATTTTTGCTGATCAGACTGAATACAGAGACCTCAGCAGGTAGGAGACTGGACCTTTCTCATAACCCATGCTGCGGGTTTCACAAAGATGTGTCCTTTACTGTGCTGTGGCAGTAATGGGTTTTTAGTATGGTCGTTACCAATAATAAACTCAGGATGAACAGAAGTCATGTTATGTGCTGAAGTGTCTGTAAACCCAGAGGATAGAGCTGCCTTGTTTGTTTTCCTGGATTAAAAGGTCAGTAGCTTACAGCTCGTTACTAACTAGCCTTGTTTCACAATCGCACCAGGGTGTCCTCTGGGATGTCTCTGTTTGTGTTTACATTGGTTCTACCTCAAAATGCCTTAAGCAAACATCTGTGTTCCTGTTCCTTCCTCTTGTCTGGTGACACTGGAGTGACAGCACAAATGCAGCTTACTGTAGTTTATGTTGATCACTTCTCTTGGGGGAAACACTACAGTGGGAAAGGCCAATATTTGTCACCAAGAAGAAAAAAGTAAAAAAAAAAAAAAAAAAAAAGAAAGAAAAAAGAAATAATACTGATTGAATCTCAAGATCATCTCTGTATACATGTGAATACACACACACACACAACACACACACACACACACACACACTTACTTTCCTGGCCACATGGATGTGCACCTGGGCAGACATATTTCTCTGCTAATGTTACCAGTAGCTTCTGTGATCAGTAAAACACAGTGATTTTGAATTCAATGTGTAGAGTGTGAAGGGTCGAGGTTCAAATATCGTCTTTGTCCCTGTGACAGTATATACAAATGACTTATCTTTTCTACAGTTTCATTCTTTTAAAGATGACAGCTATTACATAAGATGCTTCTAAAACTCAGATGTGTACACCAGACCTCCTAGAAGCTCCTATTCAGCAGGTCAGGGTGATGCTGGTTCATGAACAAACTGTGAGGGGCAAGGACACCATCACACTAAGTCCACACAATGAAAGTTAGATTTACCATCTAGCGACTTCACAAACTTAAGAGCAGAAAGCCGAGAGAAGGAGTTGTCAGCTCACCCAGGCGAACGTGGCACCAACTTAGTTTCTCTAGGTGGAGAGGATGACATGTTTGGTGCAAGGTTTTATCCCGTTCTTTCATGAGTCTTTGCATGAAGAGTTGCTGGAATTTCTTGCTGCTTGTCAGTCAAGGGCCCTGGGACCCCCAACCCCCCCAAGAGATAAGACCCCAGCTGATGCTGGAAGTCTGTTACCTGTCATAGTCTTGGCAAATCTCTCCCACAGCCACCAAGGCCTTTAGGTACTCATTGGGCTGGTAAGGGTGGATATAGTGCAGAGAACAGCTGTTCCTTGGGTCTCCATTAGAGGCAGTGAAATCTATAGCTACCTGAAAGAGGAGAAACAGAAGAAAAGTTGGTTTTCAGCCAAATGCATTGTTTAGGAACCATGACTAACTTGGAGAGAAACATGGCCTCAGACAGAGAAAAATAAAAGTACGTGACACATTTGGCTGATAAGAAAAGTAAGAGAAGTTAATTAGTTCTCTTAAAAACTAGTAATTCATTTGACTCAAGCCAGTTCTGTGGTCTTTTATAGGCCCTGTCTCTTCCTGTCCAAATGGTACTTGAGATTGTAGTTCAGAAAATCTGCCGGGCGTGGTGGCGCACACCTTTAATCCCAGCACTCGGGAGGCAGAGGCAGGCAGATCGATGTGAGTTCAAGGCCAGCCTGGTCTACAAAGTGAGTCTAGGACAGCCAAGACTACACAGAGAAACCCTGTTTTGAAAAGCCAAACCAAACCAAACCAAACAAAAAAAAACCAAACCAGAAAGCCCAGTCACTCTTGATCCATGTCACCAGGCATCAAGGGTAAGGACAGAGTATCTGTCTCCAATTTCATGAGCAGCTAAGAAAGGGCTCCTTGGTTCCATGGGCAGGACAGCCCCATCTGTGAAGGATAGTTAAGAACCTTATGGCCACACTCTGTGTAGCGAATACTGACTACTGGAGGAAGCTGCTGGCAAGTTTCCTTGAATAGTCAGTTGCAGAGATGTTCTGGAGTGGTTTTAACAATGCTGTAATGGATTCCTCCCACTCACGTGAGAACTCCTGCCTGCAACAAAGAACACACCTGGCTAGCTTGTCGTCACGAGTGAGAAGGCAAGCCTCTGTCTGGCCATCACACGGTCTTTCTCCTTCAGCCTCCTGAGATTACTCTGATTCCCAACTCGATTTCTTTAAATTTATATTTTAAGTTATCATAAAAGGCAATGGGGCTGTTTAATTAATTGTACATGAATGTTACCATATTTATTCTTAATTATTCTTCTTCCACACTGTCCTTTCCTGTGCTCTGTGCCCCTTCTGGCCGGTTCCCATCTCTCCCCCAGACAAATGATCATTTGTTCCTTTACCCTCTTTCCCCCCTATCTCTTAAGTTCTAGTTTCAACACACACACACACACACACACACACACACACACACACACACACACTTTTAAATCTCAGTTCCATATATAAAAGAAAACATAATATTTGTCTTTTTGAGTTTGGTTATTTCATTTCATGTAATGATTTCCAACTTGCATCCTGCTAGTGTTTTGTTTCCACTTTATGGTTGAATAAAATTTTACGATAGATCCCACTTTTTTAGTCCATTGACTTGTTGGGAAGCATCTGACTCTATTGCCCCGGTACAACTATTATCACGGGGATGTGTGTGGGGTGCGACACCTCGGTGGGATGTTGACTTGGAGTCCTTTAGGTATATTCCCAAGAGCAGTATAGCTTGGTCTACTGTGGTTCTGTTGTCAGCTTTATGATGGGCCTTCATACTGATTTCCATAGTGACTACACAATTTTACATTCCCTGCCAATAGTGAACAAGGCCCCTCTCTTTTCACACCTTCTGCATTTGTTGTTTTCTTGATGGATATTCTGACTGGGATGAGATGAAAGCTCAAAGCAGTTTGAACCTGCATTTTCTTGATGGCTAAAGATACTGGATAGGTTTTCAAATGTTTATTGGCTACTTGTATTCATTTGTGTGTGTGTGTGTGTGTGTGTGTGTGTGTGTGTGTGTGTGTTTTATATGGTACTTGTGTGGGTTCATATGTGTGTGCATGTATGTTATGTCCAGTCCAAGGTCAATGCTGGATACTTTTCTTGATCATTCCGCACCTAATATATTGAGGCAGTGTCTTTTGTTAAACCCAGAGCTCGCTGTTTGGCTAACCTGGCTAGCTAGCTTGCCCTGGGAATTCCCTATCTGTGTCCTACGCACTAGGATCTCAGCGATACCCATTTGGCTTTTGCATGGATTCTGGGATCTGAACTCTGGTCCTCACAGGTGTGAGGGCCTACTGGGCCATTTCTCTAGCTTTAGCATTTCTTCTCCTGAGAACTCTCAAGTCAGGCATTGGCCCATTTACTTATCCCACGATGTGGCCTTTGGCATTTTATTTTTGCAGTCCTTCATGTCTCCTAAATACTAACCCTTGTCTGATGTATAGCCGGGAAAGGCTGTCTTCCCATTCTGTAGGTTGCTGTTTTCTCTACTGTGCAGAAGCCTTTTAATTTCATGTAACTAGACTCGTCAATTCTTGGGCTTATTTCCCATGCCACTGAAGTCCTCTTCAGCTAGTTCTTGGCCATGGCTACACCCAGCAATATTTTCTCTATGTTTTCCTTTAGCAGTTTCAAAGCTTTGGGTCTCACATTAAGGTCTTTGATCCACTTGGAAATCGTGTGTGTGTGTGTGTGTGTGTGTGTGTGTGTGTGTGTAGGATGTTTCATTCATCTGCATGTGGAAATCGCAGTACCATTGTCAAAGAGTCTGTCTGCTTTTCACTGGGTGGTTTTTGACAGCTCTGTCAAACACTGGGTGACTGGGACAGTGTTGGCTTTTTCTCTGGGTCCTCTGTCCTCTTCCATTGGCCTACTTGTTTGTTTTTGTTCAGTAGACCACGTTGTTATTGCTGCTGTTGGTTTCCTCCTCTAGCTCTGTAATGTAATTTGCAGCCAGTGATCATGGTACTTGCAGCATTATTCTTTCTGTTAAGGGTGGCCACCATTTGGCATGCTTTGTGCTTCCATATGAAGCTTCACTTCTGTGAAGAAAAGGCCATTGGGATTTTTACTGCATTGGAGCTGTAGACCTCTTTCATTGTCATCTTCCCATTAACAACATTAATTCTGAAAATCCATTAGCATGGGGGGGGGGTCTTTCCAAATGCTATTTTCTTCTTCGATTTTTCTTTTCTGAAAGCTCTTTAACCTTTCTTAGTTTTTTCTTAGTAATTCTATTTATTTTTAACCTACTGTGAATGATATCCACCTCCCACCTCATGATTCTTTTTTTTTTTTTTTTCACCTCATGATTCTATATGGTCAAGTATAGACAAGTTACTGGTTTTTGTGTTAGAATTTTTGTATCTTGCTATCTTGCTGGAAGTGTTCATCATGTCTAATAGTTTCCTGCTGCCATACTTAAGATCTCTAAGCTAAGGACAGGATCATGTCATCTACAAACCAGAAAATTTGACTTCTTCTCTTCCTACTTGTATCCCTTGTCTTACCACTCTAGCTAAGGTTTTGAGCACTGTATTAAAAAAGTGGGTGGGCCCCCTTGTCTCATTCCACATGCTAGAAGAAATGGTCTCAGTTTTTCTCCATTTATAGGTTTGTTTTGAAATAGTTCTCATGTCATATTTTCTATTTCTAGTTTCTTAAGTACATTTATCATGAAGGAATGCTGGGTTTGTCAAGTTTTGTTTTGTTTTGTTGCCTTACTTGAGTGATTTATAACCTCAAGTCTATTCATTCATTTGCTGATCAGACTTACTGATTTGTGCTTATAGAATCAACATTGCCTCCCCAGGATGAAACCAACTCCTTGCTATGCTCCTGAGCGCAGTTTGCAAACATTTTTACTGAGAACTTTTACAGCAATATTCATCAGGGTAGTTATCTGTAGTTGATTTGTTGTGAGCATGTCCAGTTTGGCATCAGGGTGATATTGACTTTTAAAAATGTGTTTGGTAGTGACCTTTGCCTTCCTATTTCATAGAGCTATTTGAGAAATATTGGTATTGGCTCCTCTTTAAAGATTTGGTAGAATATGGCAGTGGCTCTGCCAGGTCATTTTTTTGAGAGATTTTTTTTTCTATTACTGCTTCCATCTGGTTGATGAACCCCCAAGAACTGGAGTTACAGGTGGTTGTTAGCTACCATGTAGGTGCTGGGAATTGAACCTGAGTCACCTAAGATGGTGACTTAACATCTTAACCACTGATCCATCTCTCTAGCCCCAAAAGAGACAAACAACTTTTTTTTTGATGGAGCCTATGCATTCCTCTTTATCAAATACTCCTTAACAAATGATAGAAATGAATACTTAAAGCCACAAGTGTTAAAATGGGAGGAAACACCTCAAATTTCCAACAGCACCACCATCAAAATAATAGTTAACCCGGCAAACACATCTCAAAAACTATTCAGCTTAGGGTAGGGGAAGTTACAAAGTGAAGTCATAGGGAAGAGTGGAACATTCATGTTGCATCATATTTTCCTTCTGTCCACACTGTACTAGAAGGCACTCACATGTTCCCAACAGCAAGAAAGTTCTATTTTTCCTCATATGATCTTGGGGATTATGAGATGGGAATTGTTGTGTGTGTTATATTTAGAAAATCCTATTATAACCAATGACTGAGAGGCTACCTGGACTTTAAAAGAAGTTGGGGGGCATACTGGAAGGAAAAAACTATAATTAGAGACTATGTTGTTGGAAGAAATATATGGCTTTCTTTGAGGTTGTGGTTCTCTAATGAATCAAACCAAAGAGAATAAGCTAATTGTAATTTGCTTGCAGCCTCTTTTGCTTTCTTTCATGAAGGTCTTCCCCCTTCCCCTTGTTCCTTACCTCTCTACAGGACATAGTTAAAATTTAATTTAGGAAAGATTCAACTTTATGTTTAGAATACCTCTTCATTTTTTTTTTCACAAGGGCTATCTACTGATCAGATGAAAGTACAAAGTGTGTGAAAAGGAAGATCACAGAAAGGAAATTTACAACCCCCCAGGCACCCTGACTTTGAATAATCATGAACAGAGAGGAATAACTTCTGTTACAGCTCTGTGCAGCTGCTCTATGGCCATTATTATCCTTGCATGAAGCTGTAAGGTAGAAATTATTGTTCTTTTTCTTATTAATAATCAAGGAGCCCGAAAGTGTTGAAGGTCACATAAGTACTATAGGGTGGAGCTGGGTTTAAAGCTATGGCTCTACGCCTCCAAAGATAACGCTTCCTTATACTATTATACCCTAACCAAGCATGTAAGTCTGTGTTTAAACTACATCAGCAGATGAACGGATAAGGAAAATGTGGTGTATGCATACATGTATTCAATGGAGTCCTTTCTAGCCGTGAAGAAGAACGCAATTATGTTTTCTGCAGAAAATTGGGTGGAACTGGGTTAAAGTTCATCATGTCAAGCAAAAAAAAAAAAAAAAAAAAAAAAAAAAAAAAAAAAAGGCAGCCACATATTGCATATTTTCTCTTCTCTGTGGATCCTAATTTTATATAGATACATAGAACCACTCACACACATGGTATAGGAATTGAGGTGAGATTGTCTGTCTTCTTGAAGGAGGATGACTACTGCGGGAAGAAAGAGAGGGAGTCTGGCCAGTGATTTGATTCTGTCAAAATACATGCTCTGCATGAATGGAAATGTCTTTATGGCTACTATCACCAGCACAATAAGAATATGACAGTAAAAAATTTAAAATTCCTAAAATCTCCAACCTCTAATATAATAGTTTCCATTAGAAAAATGGAGGGGTCTGGCCAGGAGTAGAGAGACTGTGAGGTAGGGGGAAGGATATAGCTGTGACAATTCAGGGGAAGTGGTCTTCAGTCAGTCAGTTCTCTGTAACTAAACAGATGTGGAGATCAGGGCAAGGACAACCAAAATGTGTGTGGCAGACAGATAAGAGTGGGAAGAGGGTTTACTGAAGATGGGTGCAGGTGGCCCCAAAGGGACCATAACACCTCTGTCTTCTGAGATGGGCTTCACCCTGAAAGTGAGAGCCAATCTTCGCAAAGAAAGAGAAGGCTCCCTTCAGGGAAGCACTGGGATGCCAGGTGGTGGTACTTAAAACCTCCATGAATTCTGAGCAAGAGACAGGAAGCACCCTGGGATCCACTCATGAGGAGCTTGTTAGACAAACATGGTAAAAATATATGCAGACAGTTCTAGAAAAACACTTCTAAGAGGAACACGCAAGAGGTGCTCAGAGACAGAGTGTGGTGGCACATGCTGTTAAGGCGGCTCTTGTGAAGGCAAACTGATGCATGAGGGTTGCAAGGCCAGGCGAGTCTGGACTGCAGGGTGGCAGATGGCATTTGTCATGCCATGGTAGACCCCTGGGTTAATTACACTCAGCTCGGATATTCTCTAGTCTCAGCCCTTTTCTCTCAAACAGACAAATTTTGGAGATGATAGGACCACAGCCCTGGGAAGGCCAAGTGTGATGTCACCCCTTTCCCTCCCTCTGAGAAAAGTGTTTAAAAACTATGGATAACCCAAATCTTGGTGTGATGACATACACCTATGATTTCTGCGCTTAGATGACCGAAGCAGAAAGACTGAGTTCTAAGGCAGCCTGGGTTATATGAGATGAGACCTTGTCAAATCAAAACCAAAAAACACACCAACCAACCTACTACCCAACCAACCCAACCACCTAACCACCCCTTTAGGAAATTCCAGAGACTATTTAAGTGTGTTGCTATTACTTTGATTGTATTTTAATTGAAAAACTAAGTCACTGGGAAAGGTTAACTTTTTAAAAAATTATGCTGAGATTGAACAAGGTCTCATGCCTACCAAGCTACCTCCCTTCTGTTCATGGTACCCTCATCACAGAACTCCGCACAACTGGAGGCATCCTATCTGTGCCTCCTGATACACACGTTCACAATGTATCTTAGGTCTTCACTACTCAACTGAAAATTCTGAAATGTCAAGAGCATTAGGTGACAGCAAACACATCTTGGTGGCTTGGTACAGAGTTAGGAGCAGCAGCTAAAGAAACAGAAGCCTCCCCCCTGTTCTCCCCAGGCAGGCTGGATGCTCCAGGCATGCAGCTGCAGATGGCTGGTGTCTGAGCCTGGGTGTGCATCATCTAGATGGGTGCCATAATGTGCAGATAAGGGGTATGGACCATATCTAAAAGAGCAGACACAGAATGTTTATTAATAATATATTTAAAACTGCTTTTTAACACAACCTGGAGCTGGAACTGGGGTGCAGCACAATATATGTTAATATTGTAAACCCCAGAGAACCCTGCTAGGCCACTTCTATGAATCTTTCATCCTCAGGCTTGGGAGAGCATTATTATTATTATTATTATTATTATTATTATTATTACTATTATCATCATCATCATTATTAATCTTTAATAAGTTAGGGTGGAACAGAGATGGGGTGACAAGGAGATTAGTACTGAAAGCATCAGGGTGGCAACTTGATAGGATTTGGCCATGTATTTAATGTGGAGTTGGGTGTCCATTAGGAAAAGAAAGAGGCAGACTTCTTTGGGGCAACAGGAAGATAATATACCCGGTGGACAAAAGAGCAATATAAAGGCCACAGTTAGAAGGCGAGAACTGGGCTACTGGTTTTTCAGCCAGCCTTTGGGGTTTGTTCATTTCCTACAGAATTAGTACCTGTATCTATCTGTGCCCATCAGAGAGGCTGCCCCAGCTCAGGAGGTCCTGTGACGGGCTTTAAAATACCAACTGGTGAAAAAGGAAACAAAGCAATGACCTTCATCACCACCTAGTATTTCCTGTAGTTGCTATAAAGATTTTTTTTCCCCTCACATGTCTACACAGCAACGGACAGTCTTAAGCACACAGCAGCTATTTTTTTTTTCCTCTGCTAAGCAACAGTTTCTAAAGTGCCCCTCCGGAAGCTGGAGATAAAATACCCCACCTTCAGGAGGTGGCCTTCCACCAGCAGTTCTGTGCTCTTTAAAGTCAGCTGTGGTGGGAAGAGAATGCGATGAAAGGTTAGATTTATTTTAGAAAGCAGGAAGGGCGGGAGGGGGGAGCAGCGAAAGATGGGATTAAGTTGAAAAAAAAAAAAAAAAAGACTGAAAATGCCAGTCTGTGGAGGTAGCTGGAGACACATGGGTTCCTAAGTGCCAGCAAGCTAGCAGAACCTCTGAGTTTTCATTTTCTGATTGGGCAGCACTTAGGAAAACCTGCTCTTCTGGCCTCTGCTCTACTCTTCTCAGTGGTCAGCCGAGACCAGGCTCCTGGGAAGCAGCTCACATTTTGAAGCAGATGTGTAGTGCAGCTGTGCAACCAAAAAAAAAAAAAGAAAAGGGGGGGGGGCGCACAGATAGAACTCCAAGCTCTCCCAGGAGGCTGCCCATGGAGCTGCTTCTGGGCCAGGGTTAGACATGAAGGACGAATGTATCTTTGGACACTTAGTTTTTTTATGCTAAACAACCCTAACTGGTCATTAGGAGGAATCTGTTGGACACAATGCACTGGGAAGCAGACCCTAGTTAGTTACCGAATCTCTTATTACCAGGAACGCACGTGTATGCTGTCACATTGTGAGGCAGCCACACAGTTTGGACTTAGGCAATAAAAGCCTTATAAGAGAAGATGTGGACTTTGGTCATTTGTTAAGTGATAAGCTAAACTCTTCTTCTCTGTTTCCATGAAATTCCATGAGGTGGCCATTAAATTTAAAAAACAAACAAACAAACAAACAAACCGTTGCTACTTCCCTGAAACCACTTGGTCCATTTCCTGCAAATGCCAATACATTTCCCTCCTCAGCCCATTGTACCCTGGCTATGTGTAGGAGTTCAGCGGGGAGAGCTCACTCTTGTATCTCAGAGTTCATGAGTGTTTAACCTGGGGCCTAAAGTAAACATAGAAACTTAAGCCAGGGTAGGCAAAGATTTCCTGGGGAGGATCTTAAGTAGATATTCCAGGTTTTAGATTTGATGTCAGGATGAGAGGATCCACATTTACCTTTATATATAACATACTACATTAGTAAGCAGGCTCTAACATCAGAGGGAAGTGGGAAACGTCATCTTCAATTTTTTACAGCTACAAATCACACAAATGGCCATGGAAAAATATTAACAAAAATTACTGCTCAGGCTTCTATAGCTTGGTAAGTAATTATAATTTTATTTTCTAGCTGTTTCATCCAATGTTTTCTCCTTTCATTTTTCTGTGCTGCTATAGAAGACTACTATAGATTGGCTCATTTACAAAGAACAGAGATGGAACTGGTTCATCACTGTAGAGGCTGGAGTACTCAAGAAGGCACGGCTGGAACCTGTCTAGGGCTGTTTCACTATGACCTTTCATCATGGAAGACAGAAAAGCATGAATGGGAGGGAACACAGATGCACTCTCTTTTATAATTCATATTATAATTCACCAAGAGGCCAAACCACTTATGACCTATAAGCCTCCAGAGAGATCCTGGACCCCGCTTCCCAATTCTGTTGCCCTGGGGATTCAACACATGATCCTGAGGAGACACTCAAGATATAATATATGTGTATACATATGTGTACACACTATGTATGCCTCACATAGAGGCATGCTGTAGTGAAATCTATTACATAGTTGGACTCAGAGTCATTCTGGTTTTCTTTTCACTCAGTGCTATCACAGACATGGCTCCACGTGATTACCTAGCCCTCTTAATTGTAATTTAAAACGGAATGGCTTCATCGTAGTCTGTTTAGATGACAAACTGTAATTTGCACAGTTGTTAGTTTACTGTCGGGCATTTAAATTGTAGAAGCTCCTATCTGTCTAAAGTCTGTGCTACAATGAACATCTTTATGCATATATAAAAGGCACAGCTTTCGAAGGAAGCTTTTAATTCCTCTACCATCTCCTCTCCAGACACCTTACAGCATCTTTTCTCTTCTGCGCTATAATTATATTTTGTCTATGAAGTTCTAGTATCTGGCTTTATTTTTAGCCGTGGTGCCATGTGTCAAACCGCATGCTTCCCTTGTCTTCTGTTTCACCTTCATTCACCTCCTCCAAGACTTTTCTTTCCACACTGCACCTTCTCTTGCCATCACACGAGGTTACCTTCCTGTCACACGAGGTTACACCTTCCTGTCGCCCTCTACTGGTTCTGTTGCAATGGCTTTCACTGTTGGGCCCGTTGCATCTGCTGTGACATCATGCTTCATCTTCTGTACCCCTTCCGTACATCACTTGATTTTGATAAATAGTGTTTGCTAGACACTTCCGGCTTTATTCCTGTAAAGCACATGACTATTGTTTCCTGCACTGTTCTTGAACCATTTGGACATTCCATTATGTGCACACTAAATAGACCTTGCTATTCACATTAACACAAGAATGCTTCTGGCGCCTATTATTTTAATTTATGCACATAAATGCTTAGTTCATGGAGATGTTTTTCAAACCAAATCTCTAGGGCCATATTTATTTATGTAGCTTGTTCTTTCACCTAAAGCTGATTATTTTTCTAGAAGATTTAGGGCTAAGTAAAACTATTTCAAGAAGCCCAGTGTTGGGAGAGGTCTCCTCAGCTTTAATCCTCTTAGTTTGAACCAGAAACCCCATGGAAGAAACAAAAGTTTTTCTCAGTCCCTGAATGTCACATGAGATACTCAGAGTCTCTCCAGGAAACAGCTCACTCGGAAGAGGTGACTGGGAAGAGTTTTTAGAAAGGGACAGTCCACAAATGTATGGAAAGGTTATATAAAGCCAATACTGTTTCTAGAAGTCAGCAAGAGGAGTACACGAAGGACAGGGCATGTGCTAGGAATGATGACCTTCTATAGAGGAACAAAGTCACCATGGTTCCAGCCTGGAAAGGAGAAATCTAGAAGAGCAAGTCTTCTGCATTGTTTTTCCTGTTTGCTCTCTGGCTGGTGCCCATCAATGGACAAACCCAAGTAGCAGCTAAAAGCAGGAGAGCCTGGCTGGCATAGGTGCTTGAGGCTCAGAGGAGAGTTGGGGAAGGAAGAGTGGGTCTCTGGCATAAAGTGGAAAACATTTAGAACTTTGTGTCACCTCTGACCTCCAAATATCACTCTTTAGGACCCGAGTTTCTCATGCCTACAGCAAACCGTCTTGCTCAGCAGTCATCGGCCAAATTCATGAACCAGAGAGAATCCTTGCCTCTGGGTGATGAGCAAGTGTAATTACTTCTCTCTCTCTCTCTCTGTAGTCTTCTCCCTCCCATCTCCACGCCAGGAACTCTCAATGGCCTGGCCCCTTCTCAGCATCATCTTCTTCTCATTTATTATTCCTGACTGCTCCCTCCATTCATGTCCCTGACAGGTCTATCAGTTGGCACTGGAGGAGGGGAGAAGTTAGGACTTGAGGTGCTGTTGGTGACAAAGATCGAGGTAGCCTCTACCCAGCTGGGGAAGGCTAGTCAAATAAGGAAAAAACAGAACAGGAAAGGCAACATTTCGAAGTCAAGCAGCCACAGGCCTATTCAAGAGTGTACATCCTGGTAAGCCAACCAGTGCAAGGCCACACATTCAGAATGACTGGGTAGCGCAAACTGTCTTTGATTGGGAAGTGTGACACACAAAGTTGGATGGGAAGGGAAATGGGTTGAATCTGGGAGGAACTGAGGAAGGAGGGTAAATATGATCAAAACACATTGTATGAAATTATTCAAGAACTAACAAAACCAGTCAGGCTGTGGTCTGGGAACCCTGTGGGGTGGCTGATGTTCTGCAGCATAGCCCCAAGGGCAAAGCAAGCCTGTGAAGGTTAAATAAGAAGTTGTTCAAGAGCCTAGGATCTATAGAATCCAAAACAAACTGAAATCAATAGAGCTTTCCCTTGAAAGCCTATAAATAGTTTCCTGACGTCACTCCTTTGCCTAACATTTTGGAAAACTAGTTCAGTGGCTGCCTCTCTCCTTGACAAACTTCACTACTGCCTTAGACCAAAAGTAAGTGTTCCACATAGGTAATGTTGGGGGTGTGCAGCCACAGGACATGTTTTTTATTGCCTTCTTTATATACCAGTGTGCCTAGAGGGGGTGGCCAGGTGGGTCCATCACTGTAGCAGCTTAGACTTTAAAGTGGTGACTGGCTCCTGTATGTACTCAAAAGTAAGTGGGCAACTGTGAGTTTAGGCAGAACATAGGTTGACTTTTCTGACATCGGAACAGACACAAGTTGTAGACCAAGATGGAGAACTCTCAGCTCCTTCTCCAGCACCATGTCCATCTGCACGCCGCCATGCTTCCCGTCATGATGATAATGGATGAAGTCTGACTGTAAGCCAGCCCTGGTGAAATGTTTCCCTTTATAAGAGTTGCCATGAATATGATGTCTCTTCATAGCAATAGAATGCTGACCAAGACAACTTGTTCCTGTATGTCCACAAGCCTCCAACACCATTCCCTCGCCTCATTCCTCGGATAAAGATAAACACAGAAACGACTTACTGTAAACTGGATTTGACAGCCACCCATGATGTAGTCCAAGAAGGAATGCATCTTGTGGATCTGCACGGGAGAGGGCCTGGATTAATAACTATACGCTCTTCTTTCCCTGCACACCCAAAGCCCACACTTCAGATAGGCTGCTAAGCCAAGGAAAAGAGCAGAAAGAGACCTGCAAGGAGTCCTCAATGTCAGTACAAATGGGCCCAAGACATCTGCAGACTCCTCCCTCCCACTCCATGTTATGTGGCTCTAACCCAAACCACAGTCTCAAGCATTATTACTATTTTAGAATAAGGAATACTCCTATGTTCGGTCACTTGTCCCACACCGCCTTGAGAATCTTCTTCTAGAACTCTCCTGTGCACAGAAGAGCATGAGTTATGACCCGTACTTTCTTGTCCATTCGTGTAAGACTGTCTCTGGGAAGGAGAAGGTGGTACTGGGCTGTCACAGCTTTTAGGTTGCTCATGACTGTATTTCATTTCCTTTTGCTCAGTGCTGCATTGATTTTATGAATTTGTCTTTGAGAGGGTCATTCCATTGTGAAAGTCTCCCCCCTTTGAATACGTGACTTGAACTCTCCCCTGAAAGACGACTCTAGCATTGTGGTCCTGGCCAAGAGGTGGGCGGGGGGGGGGGGCTGTCTCACAAACCTTACACTGATTCAGGATCACCATGCCTGAGTTCTTGTAGTTCTTCTTCTTGGCCTTGTACTTGGGGTTGATGCATTCCCACTGTACCTGCACCAAGACGGGTCAAAAAGAAGTCAAGTCATTCAATGAGGTCAAGCTCCTGGATGCTTCTGAGAAGACAGACACACATAGAACTGGATGGCTGGAAAATGCTCTCTAGGTGGTAACTTTGGCAACCAGGAGAACATTAAGGGAAAGTGGTCATTGTCAACAGAGACAATGGACTACTGCCTGGGGCATAGTCTCATGCTTTCCTTTCCCACCTGTGTCCTTTCACAGGCTGCTTATCTTCTATCAGCCTTGAATTTCTCTTCTCTAAGACTTATGATTCCTCAGTTCTCAACCCTTCCCTTGGTTCTGTCTCCAGAGGACATCTTAGAAGGATGGGAGCAATGCCTCAGGGAGGGCTAAGAGCTGAGGGGTTAGCTGTTAGCTATCCAGAGTGATTCTCAGCTTTTCCAGACTACAGAAGAGTTCATGAGGCAGAATCAGCTGTGAGTCAAAAACCCAGAAGTCACTGGACATTTCTCTTCATGATCATGAAGGACTGGGACCCTGAGGCTTCCACTCAGGAGACAAAAGTTTATTCCTGACAATCAAAAGTGCCCCAAGAAGCAGCTTTGGAGGCAGATGTGAGCAGGACAGACTGACATTTCAATGGCCTCCAATGACCTCAGTGCCCCTGAGTTAGTCATGCTACTTGTTTTGGCCAATGGGACATTAAAAATGTCACGAGAACAGAAAGCTGGAAAACTACCAGTATTCTGAAGCTGCCTTTTCTTGCTTCTAAGTTTTATTTTACTACCTTGTAAAAAAAAAATCACTCATCAGAGGTTAAAACTATCACCACTGGGCCGGGCATGGTGGAACACGCCTGTAATCCCAGCACTCAGGAGGCAGAGGCTGGTGGATCGCTGTGAGTTCGAGGCCAGCCTGATCTACAAAGTGAGTCCAGGACAGCCAAGGCTACACAGAGAAACCCTGTCTCAAAAAAACTTACTACCACTACCATCATTACCACCATTATCACCACCATTATTACTACTGCTGCCACTGCCACCACCACCACCACCTCCACCATCGCCACCACCTCCACCATCACCACCACCTCCACCATCACCACCACCATATCTACCACCACCTCCACCACCACCTCCATCACCACCACCACCTCCATCACCACCACCACCACCATCTCCACCATCATCACCACCATCACCACCACCATATCCACCACCTCCATCACCACCACCATCTCCACCACCACCACCACCACCTCCACCACCACCTCCATCACCACCATCACCACCACCACCTCCATCACCACCACCACCACCGCCACCACCTCCACCATCACCACCACAATCACCTCCACCACCACCACTACCATCACCTCCACCACCACCTCCACCATCACTACCACCATCTCCTTCACCATCACCACTACCATCACCTCCATCATCACCTCCACCATCACCACCACCATCACCTCCACCTCCACTACCACCATCACCTCCACCATCGCCACCACCTCCACCACCTCCACCATCACCACCACCTCCACCATCACCACCACCATATCTACCACCACCTCCAACCACCCCATCATCACCACCACCACCCCAATCACCAATCACCACCAGCAACACCAATATCCACAATCCATCACCACCACCATCTCCACCACCACCACCACCTCCACCACCACCTCCATCACCACCATCACCACCACCACCTCCATCACCACCACCACCACCGCCACCACCGCCACCACCTCCACCATCACCACCACAATCACCTCCACCACCACCACTACCATCACCTCCACCACCACCTCCACCATCACTACCACCATCTCCTTCACCATCACCACTACCATCACCTCCATCATCACCTCCACCATCACCACCACCATCACCTCCACCTCCACTACCACCATCACCTCCACCATCACCACCACCATCACCTCCTCCATCACCACCACCATCACCTCCTCCACCACCACCACCATCACCTCCACCATCTCCACCACCATCACCTCCTCCACCACCAAAACATACATTGAGATAAGCATTAGCTATCTTTGCTGCTTAGGCACTAAAATGTGAGCGTTTCATGGCCCCATAAGGGGCAGAGAGGAGCTATCCTGGGTGAACCCAGATAAACTTGCCAACCAAGGAAATGTCAAGTAATGATGGTTATTTGGGGGGCAGGACCAACAGATAGCAGTAAGTGTTTGCCACCCAGGAGGCCCTAGCAGCGGCCCTGAACCACTTCCCCGGCCACCCTAAGACTCACACATCAGCATCACTCCACATCCTGGTCTCCCAACCACCACGACTCCCTCCAGGGGGACCTTCCTATTTGGTATTGTAAAAAAAATTCCCGTGATCTTCTCAAACTAAAGCAAATTATGGGGTGCTCATAAATTAATGATTAGTTAAGAGATTAGCCTATTCTTCTAGTGTCATGACCCAGCCAGAGAAAGGGAGCTTGAATGATGAGGCTCCCCATTTTCCCTGTGATGCAGTACCCTGGGATCCTCAGGTGTAGAAGGAATATCTTGTGTATTGTATGGTTTGTATGGTTGCAACGCCTGTCAATTTAACATCCGGTAGGCACAAAGGACTCTGGGAGAGAGACAGGTACACGGGATTTAGCCGGCAAGGTGGGAGGAAGATGGATACATGGTACCTGAGCGCAGGTAGCCAGCCATGGGGTAGAATGTAAATTAACAAAAAATAAGCTGTTTTAAAGTTATGAGCTAGTCAGAGAAGAGCCTATCTATATGTCCCAGATAGTTGTATAATATTTAATGAGTCTCATGAGTCGTTATTCTGGGAGCTTGGGCCAGGAGGAATAAATAACCTATTACACTCAGGTTTAAAGTTCCCATCCCCTCATCTATCAGATTGAGTGGCCTCTTCTCTCTATTTAAATGATACTTACATAGTATCCAAAGCATTCTTTGTGTGCATATGTGTGCATATGTATGCATATGTGTGTGTGTGTGTGTGTGTGTGTGTGTGTGTGTGTGTGTGTGAACACGTATATGCAGGCCAGAGATCCACTTCGGGTGTTGGTCCTCGGGAAGCAATCTACCTTGTTTGTTGAGCTAAGATCATTCATTAGCCTGGAGCTCTGTAGCTAGGCTAGGCTGGCCATCAGGTAAGCCCCAGCCAGCCTCCTGCCTTCACCTCCATAGCACAGGAGCATGGCACCACGGCTGGCTTTCTAACATGGGCTCTGGGGACCAAACTCAGGGCTTCGTGCTTACACAGCAAGCACCTTATCAGCTGAGACATCAGCCCAGTCAGCTATCAGAATCTTTTAGCAAATTCGAACCAGTTTGATCCTCTTCAGCATCACCCAAAAAAAAACCTTCCTGCAATGGTGGGAATACACTGTGTCCTCATTGTCCGATATGACAGCCACCAGGGGCATGAAGCTACTGAACACTTGGAAAGTGGTTAGCTTCACTGATAGATAGGTCTAATTGTGTTTCTTAATATAATTTTAATTAATTAAAATATAGTCACATGTGGCTGATGGCCAGCCATATTTTTGTAGAGCACAGTTTGATTGTGTCCTCACAAAATTCGTAGGACTCTATTAGCATCAGTTGTTCCTGGCCTCTGCCCTGTCTTTGACCACTTTGCATGCAGGGTCAGCCACCCTCGCTGCACCCTATATACCGGTCCCTTTCCAAGCCCTCAAGCACAACAGGCTCTTTCCTGCCCCAGGACCTCAGAATGCTCCCTCTGCCTGAAATGTTTTCCCTCTTACTCATTGCCAGGCTGGGCTCCTTCTCATCTTTAAAGGATCTGAAGTTAAATGTGACCTTTTCCGATAATACCTTGTAACTCACTTTGTAATTACAATGTTTCCATCCTGTATTTTAGGATGTTACACTACCCATTTGTATGTGAGTCTGTGTGTACATGCACATGTGCGGAAGTAAGATGACACCTTACAGGAATTGGTTCTCTCCTAAGTTTTTTTTTGGATCTCAGGCTTGACAGCAAGTATCTTTATCAGAGGAACCATCTTGCCACTCCATTTTTTCTTTTTTTAAATAACATTTGTCACAAGTTGTAATTGCCTCTTAATTTTTTGTTTGTTTGTTTACTTGATTCATGTTCAGAATCTACTTTGGCTCTGATCAGTCTTTTAGCTTCAGGAGAGCAGAGACAAATGTTGACAGGATTGGTCACAGCACACAGTAGATGTTATAAAATGATGGAAAAATTGTTCCCACCATATAAATGTGTCAGCACAAGGCTTGAGGTAGAACTACATTCTACTGGTATCTCACAGACACCGAAAAGTACAGTGGTATGCATGCCATGGTGTCAGTGGGAATTACAGATTTATCTCTGTTTCTCTGGAAGCATCCATCCTTGGTGGTTCCTTCAACTGTGATAGATGTTATAATCTTACTTTTAATGGACTCTTGGGAACCTAAAGATGAAATGTTTCCCATATTTATTGATTTGACTATTTCTCTTTATAGAGGAGAGCAAGATACAACTTTATGAGACGCTTTAGAATTGCAGCAGGTGGTACTGGCAAGCTGGCATTGACTTATTAGCTCGATAGGGCCTGGCTCTGTATATTTAATGGAACAGCAGTTTCTCTAGCTGTGTTCCTTATTATCCAGGGAGCGACTGCTTATAATTTACAGTTGACTTTAATTGTGGCCTTTGGGAAAGTAATACTGCTTTTCCAAGATTGCATAGCTAAAGGAAATTAGACATCTCCTCATTGAACCACTTCATTTTTCCCATGGAGAAACTTCTACTTCAGGGCAATGTCTTGGCAAGGTCATAGAATGGCTTTGGCTTGGGGTTGTTCTAGAATCAAGTCCCACCATCCTCCCTTTTCACCAGATTCAAACATATATAGAAGATTTGCCTTTAGCAATTCCATTTGTTTAGCTGACAGCGCATCCTAGAGAATGCCTGGGGCAGCACCACCTACCTGTTTTCCTTCCATGGCTCCTCTCATCTCCTTGAAGGTGGAGGTGAATTCTCCAATAAAGTCGTGCTTGCCATTGGAGTCCCAGTCCCACACTATGCACTGCAAGACAAAAGGATGGGTGTTTTCCCCCAAGGCTCTTAACACAGCAGCTACAGGCAGTGCAAACGCTCTGAGGAAGAGTGTGTGAAAGATGTTTGGCCTGTAACAAAGGCTTGATGTAATACCCCTTCAGTTTCTATAGATTTTTACTTGGCTATGTTAGCCACAATCTCCAAACAGTGGCAATCAGTCATTGTGATAGGGTATCTGTGTCTTCAGAAGTCAGTAAGTCCTAGAGGAGAGAGGTGTGACTCTCTAGAAGGGCCATCTTGTGAATGGCAGCCCAAGTCTTGAAGGTAGCTGTCCTGGCTCCAAGTCAAATGCCTTTTCTCCCCAATTCTGATAAACAAACAAACAAAAGACAAACAAACAAACCATCAAAGATGGTCTCTGGTTAAAAGCTAGAGAAAATGTCTGAGGTCAGGAATTTGTAGCTTCCAGAACAGGAGCATATTAGTGATTTTTGACTGAGCGATGTTGTTGTTTTTATTATTATTGTTGTTGTTGTTATTGTTATTATTATTATTACTACTTTCCTGATGATAAAAGTACAATGCAAATAAAAAGGATATAAAGTTAAATTTTTCCTGGTACTAGCAAGATAAGTGGATGCATGATAAAGACCAATAAACTACACAGGTAAACATCACACATCCATCACTCAGACGTGGCTGTTCTTTTTCTCACAAGGGAGTTCCATCTATGACTGTGAAGGCTAGATTCTGGTTGTCCCAGCAACACTTTCTACAGTGACTAGATTAAGTTAGCAACAAGCTCTATGATTGAGGGCATAACTAGGTGAAGGGGAAAGTCTTGACTTTTTTTTTTTCTAGAGTGAAGTTTAGACTATGGTCTTTAAAAACATCAATTTACATTTTAAGTCAATGGGACACCACAGAGCTGCTTATTTAAAAAAAAGATTTATTTATTTATTATTATGTATACAGTGTTCTGCCTGCATGTAACATCTGCAGGCCAGAAGAGGGCACCAGATCTCATTATAGATGGTTCTGAACCACCATGTGGTTGCTGAGAATTGAATTTAGGACCTTCGGAAGAGTAGCCAGGGCTCTTAACTTCTGAGCCATCTCGCCAGCCCCACCGCAGAGATTCTTAAACTTTAATTAGGTCAAGAGAACAAAAGAGCCTTTTACTCGGAGGTACCTTCTAGAACACCCGTATCCTATAGTTATCCTGATCTTCTCTCAGACTTCTGATTCCTACTATATAGTCTGCCCAAAAAGCCCAAATTGCAGACCTGCTCCTGCATCAGGCAGGAAAACCCACACATGTACAAAAATATGTCTGACACCCAGATACATCCTTTCTCACTTAACTTTTCTATTACAATAAATTGCACCTACATTCATGTAGTTACTACAAACTGAAAACGAGCACCATCCCCAACATTTGTCTTTACCATCACACATCGCACATGGTCCTCTCTGTGGTGTCTGCCTCACATTGCTCAGCTCCAGTCCTCCCTTCTCTTCTCTCCCCTCCCCTGCCTTTCCTTTCTTTCCCTTCTCCTACCCCCTCCATTCCCTTCCTCTCCTGTCCTGTACTCTCCTCACCTCTCCTCTCCTCTTCTCTCCTTCCCTCACTTCTTCTCTCTTTCCTCTCCTCTCCTTTCTTCTCTTTTCCAATTTCTAACTATAATAGCCACCCAGCTAGCCTCCTGGATACCACTGTATTTCCCCACCTTTATGATGCATTAATTATGCTATTACCTGCTTTTAATGAAAATAAGTATCAGCTAATAGGTCTTCCAAGATCTTTTGCGACCTGATTGCCTTCAGCATTCCCAAATTTATGCCTTATAATCCACACTTACAATATTTTAAAAACTTTTTTTTTTCAATAATAAAAAGTGGGGGTTGGTGGAAAGGTAAAATACTTGTTTTGCTAAGACTTTTATTTTTCTGTTTGAAAAAAAAAACTAATTTCTCAGCTTTTCTCGCCTTAAGCATGGAGGATTTGGTGGGTAATCCTTCTGCTTAGGAAACAGTAATAACACTTTCTGTGAGGAAAGAGTGCACCAGCACGGATCAGAACAGAAGAGCTGAGGACAAAGGGGACTACTCTGCTGAAGCAACAACGACACCCTTAGTTCATAGCTGGGGACGCAGGGGTGAGGGGGAGATGGACTGATGTGCTGGGGACGCAGGGGTGAGGGGGGGGACGGACTGATGTGCTGGGGATGCAGGGGTGGGAGGGAGACGGACTGATGTGCGGGGGACGCAGGGTGAGGGGGGAGACGGACTGATGTGCTGGGGATGCAGGGGTGAGGGGGAGATGGACTGATGTGCTGGGGATGCAGGGGTGAGGGGGAGACGGACTGATGTGCTGGGGACGCAGGGGTGAGGGGGAGACGGACTGATGTGCTGGGGATGCAGGGGTGAGGGGGAGATGGACTGATGTGCTGGGGATGCAGGGGTGAGGGGGAGACGGACTGATGTGCTGGGGATGCAGGGGTGAGGGGGAGATGGACTGATGTGCACTGGATCTTGAATGTTCTTCAGAGAGGCAAGCATTGAATACACATCTTATGTCACTACTGGGACATGGTAGAATTTTCAGGAGATCAGGCAGAGAAGAAGGTTTGGTGATTGGGGTGTGCACTGGAAGTAGATACTCGGATCTGCATTAGGTACTTTTTTTTTTTTTTTTTTGCTTTGATAAAATACCATGACCAAAAGTGACTTATGAAAGACTTCATTTTGTCTCATAGTTCCGGAGGGAGAGTCTGTAATGATGGGGAGACATGGTAGCAGGTAGGCATGGCTGTTGGAGCAGGAATCTTGGAGATCACATCTTTATCCATACACAAGAAACAGAAAGTAGGGCTGGACCTGGGACAAGACTAAATACTGTTAAAGCCCTCCTCCTGTGATGTGCTTCTTCTGACAAGATTCCACTTTCTAAAAGATCCACAACCACCCCAAACAGTGTCACCAACCAGGGACCAAATGTTCAAATATGTGAGCATATGGGAGACATTTCTCATTTGGTCAAGCATAGGACTGCAGGTCCTTTTTTTTCTTTTTGTTTCCCAGCCACCTTGAGATGAGCAAGTCTCCTTGGTCACATGCTATCACCAGGCTATTTTGTTTGGCCATGGGCCCAAAAGCCATGGGCCTATGGACCATGTGTTGCAGACTCCACAACTGCAAGTCAAACCAATTCTTTCCTCTTATGTAGTCATCTCAGGTACTTTTGCTGTAGTGACAGAATATTGACTAATATACAGATCCAGCAAATGAGGTGGGAGGGGCTAAAAAAGCCCCAACCAACACCAACCAAACAACAAACCTTTGGAAACAACGATGTCGGATTCCTTAGCACCCCCACCGTGTCTTGTCTTTGGTTAAACCAGGGGTTTCTCTAAGCATTCTACCCCAACAGCATTGTGATAACGGCAACGTGTAGAATAGAGAGCATCACACTGATGTTCTGGGAACAGACCAGAAGGCAGGATGAGGTGACCTACAGCAGTGACTGAGGCTAGAGTGTGGAGCTAGGGCTGGCAGGTGAGTCAAAGGGGTGGGCTAACAAGTACTGTAGGGTCACTGACTTTTGTAGTGGTATAGATTCTAGTTCTTTATGTGTGGCGCTGTGTGTTTACTTCTGTGTATACACGCTTATGCATATGTTGCGCATATATTAAGGGTGTGTATGCACTGAGTGTGTGTGGTCCAGAGATCATCAACACTGAGCATAACTTTCAACTTTAATTGAGGGAGATCTCTCACTGAACTTGGGGATTTCCAGTTTGGCTAGACTGGCTGGCCAGCAAGCCCTAGGGAATCCTCCTGTCTCAGTCTCCCCAGTACTGAGGTTATCAATACGCATTGTTGCACCTAGGTTTTTATACCTGGGTGCTGGGGATCAAACTCGTGCTTGCACATGAAGCACTTTATTGACTCAGCCATTTCTCCAGCCCCTCAATTTACTTTACTTGGAGTTTATCATTGAAACATATTATGCATATGTAAGATATTATAATGAATCCATAATTATTCATAATTAGCATATGCTGATAAAAGTAAGAACATTTAGGGATTGTCTAAATCCTATATACGATGATTAGAAACAGTCAAGTGTGACTGTTCTTTGAGAGACCCACATTCATGATGTCTGTGTGCTTTATTATTTCTTTAAATATCTTTCTTCTCTATTTTTTAAAGCATAATACTGGAGTAGATTTATTATCACTACCCCAAATTCCAGAGCAATACAAAGAGCACAGAGTTAAAATGCCCCTGGTGTCCCTGAGCGTTTTATAGTAGCTGTTTAGTCCAGAATTTAAGGGGAACATCCTAACGCATCTGCTTCTCTTCAGAGACCACACTTATAAAGCGTACATGAACTCTGGCCCAAAGTGTCTACATTCATTAATTCAAAGTGAGTACCATTAAGATGCTTTGCACGGATACGTGAAAGGAAGGCAACCTTGTGTGAAAAATTTACTCTGAGAATGTTAAAACTGGACAAGTGATCATAGGTAAATTAGGCTGGCAGCCATAAAATTGCCACATAGGAAACAAACAAAGTTCAGACAGGCTACTTTAAAAGAACAGAGAGGGTTGAACTCTGGGCTTCTTGGAAGGTCCTGCTGCTCCACCTTCCGCTGCTCCACTGTCTCTCAGAAGAACCAAGGCACTGTGCTAGCTGTTTCTGCTCATCAGGAAAACAAACCTGATTTAAGGCAGCCCTTTTCAGCAGAAGGCGAGCGTGGCCTATGTGTCTCCATTTAGGATGGCGAGGCAGCTCTGCGGCAGCTGGCGCTTCAGTTCTAGTTCTGCACCGCCCACTAAATTCTTTCTGAGTGCGGCAGCAGCTTCTCTTGGCTATCAATTTTGGCTTTGTAGATTCAGATAATTTTCAAACTTCTTACAGGACAACTGTTGGGAAGTTTTTAGCCTGTAGAATGTCTTTGTTCTTTGCTCTGGCCTTGTCTAGTGCTTTAGTGGCATTTCTTCTTCTTCTTCTTCTTCTTCTTCTTCTTCTTCTTCTTCTTCTTCTTCTTCTTCTTCTTCTTCTTTCTTTTTTTTAAATATTTATTTATTTATTATTATGTATACAGTGTTCTACCTGCATGCACACCTGCAGGCCAGAAGAGGGCACCAGACCACATTATAGATGGTTGTGAGCCACCATGTGGTTGTTGGGAATTGAACTCAGGACCTTTGGAAGAGCAAGCACTACTCCTAACCTCTGAGCCACCTCTCCAGCTCCCTTTGTTGGCATTTTAATAGTCCACCGGTAGCCCAGATCTATAGAGGAGGTCGTTCAGCTTTTTGTTTCCATACGTTTAGCCATTCTGGACAGGCTCTCAAGTAGTCCAGGATGGCTTCAAGCTCACTACAAGGCTGAAGATGACTCTTACCTATTTTAAAATAAAGCCCACTTTTGCTACAAAACAAAACCACTACCACAACAAAAAAAGAGAACCCCACAATGAAAAATTCTGCTAAAAATAATTTCTTAATTTACACTAATGTTTTGGCCTTTCAGTTTCCTCAGTTGCCAAATGCTAAAAGTAAATTACTATCACAGGAAGGCCTGAACAATTTCTTAATTAAAGAAAAAAAATGACCCTGGCATTTATTCAGTTTGCCTATGGTACTGTGACTCTACCTGGTTTTCCTTCCCATTACAGAGTAAGGCTATGTTTCCTTGTCCCCTTGGGTTTGGGGATGGCCACAGGGCATGTCCTGGGTGGAAAGTACAAGGAAAAGTCCTGAGCATTTTCAGAAGGAAGCGTGAAGGACCAGACTGTGTCTTCAGGTTTTTTTCTGCCGATGCCTTAGTGACCAACACGGTAGCTATTGTGTTGACCCCGAGGCCCTAACTGAGGATTCCACAGCACAGCTCCCTGGTGATGTGCAGTAAACATACATGCTCCCAGGAAACAAAACTCTGCTGCTCTCTGACTCTGAAGTTACCTTACAGTCTGCTGGGAACCACTTAAGGCATGGCCATACAAAAGGGACTTGTAATTGACCGTGACTACAAAAGTAGAAAGAAAAAACCCAGAGGTTTGGAAAGAAGGCAGCAAAAATATTTACTAACAATTAAATTGGCTCACAACCCAAGTAATATGTTTACAAAGATTTTGTTTCATTGCTATGGATGTCCAAATAGAAGTGTGTGTGTGTGTGTGTGTGTGTGTGTGTGTGTGTGTGTGTGTGTGTTCCACATACAGAACCCTAATGAGGGAAGCAATGAGGAACTTTGGGGATACAGTTGAGCTCTCATCTAGCTTGGGCACGGTAAGGTTAGTTCTAGTAGCAGGATGCAAAATAAACTCAATGGATGGCTTTGCTCTGTTTGGTTGAAATGCTAAGTGTGTTCATCAGTTTGGCCTGTAGGCAAGTCTGTGGGAAATTTTTCTGATTAATGATTTATATGGGAGAGCCCATCTCATTGTGGGGTGTGACACTCCTGGGCAGGTGGCCTTGGGTTGGGTAGAAAGGCAGGCTGTGAGCTGTGGGGAGCAAGCCAGTAAACAGCATTCCTCTGTAGCCTCTGCTTCAGTTCCTGCCTGACAGAATGCTTAGTTTCCTTCTCGCTAAGCCTTCCTGGTTCCTTCTTGATGGACTGTGATCAAGACATAAAAGCCAAATAAGCCGCTTTTCTCCCCAAGTTACTTTTTGGTCACGGTGTTTATGACAGCAAACTAGGACACTAAGAAATGCAACGTAGCTTTGGGGAAGAATTGTGAGAATTTCTTTTCAATTCTTCCAATGAACAAGGGGAAAGCTCAACGATTCTGTTATTCATAAAAAGGATTGGGATCATCACATTTGTACAATACTGTGGATTCACCCTCCTCCCTCTGTCTGTCTTTGCCAGTCCCTCCTTGATGACAATCACGTATTACATGGAGCAAGAACCAGAAGGAAGCTTACTGGGCCCAGACATAAAAGAAGGGAGGCTCCTGGGACTTTTGCTCAAGGTTTATAACGTCTGCATCCAACCTCATGCCTGAATCTGATAGTCAGAGAGTTATTCTCTGCCTTTAGCTCATTAATAGGCACAGAAGACAGATGTAGACAATGGAAATGGAGGAGCCCTTTTAAACATTTCCTTGCATGGGCAAAGAGGACCCAGAGTCCTCTCTTTGGGAAGTGGCACAAATACGTTACTCTGATTTCTCATCATGCTTGGGTAACTTTCCTCTTCTTTACCTGCCAATCACAGCACCCCAGATGTCTATAAAGTGCTCTCTAGCTGGCAAAGAAAGTGAGGACCACTGATCCTTTTAGGGAGGATGAATAGAGCTTGAGAGACTTCCTGTCAGGGTCTCTGGGATCAGGCACACAGCCTTTCATGGGGCCCTTTCCTTCTTTCCTTCCTTCCTTTCTCCCTTCCATCCTTCCTTTCTTCTTGTCTGCCTGCCTGCTTCCCTACCTCCCTTTCCTTTCTCTCTCTCTTCTTTTTGGTTTTTTTGAGACAGGGTCTTATCGTGTAGCCTTGGCTATCCTGAAACCCAGGCTGGCCTCAAACTCAGAGATCTACCTGCCTCTGCCTCCCAAGAGCTGAGATTAAGGGTGTGAGCCACTGCCACCCAGCTTAGCCCTGCTTCTTAAGGTAGTAAGCTTGTCTTATTTGTGGCAGCTGTGAAATTTTGTTTTGAACAGTCTCAGAAGAGGTTCCAAAGGAATGAAGACACTGAGGCATACAGATAAAGTCACCCACTATCGCCTGTCTCACGGCTCTGAGGCAGCTGAGAAGGAAACACTTCTTGGTGAAAAGCAAACAGACCAACCCTCCTCAGAAAATCTGAGGCAGAGGTGATATGCTTTGGTGTGGCTCTGTGAGGAGGCCTGACACACCTGGGAGAGCTCAGCCTTGCAAAGCCATCTGCAAGCTGGAAAGTTCTCACAACTCCCAAAGGAGTTGAGGCTAGAATCTGAAAACTTGCAATCTCAGCAGATGGTCTGATTGATCAATATTCTTCTTACAGACAAGGAAATTGATGATTGCATTAGTTTCATTTCCCGTGGATGTGATAAAATACTAAAAAAAAAAAAAAAAAAAAAAAAAAAAAAAGCAGCTTAAGAGAGAAAGTTGTTTTGTTGTTGTTGTTGTTTTGTTTTGCTTTTTTTTTATGGCTCATAGTTCAAGGCCACAGTCTATCATGGTAGGGAGTCCTAGGGGAGGAACCAGATGAAGTAGCTAGTCACATCACACCCACGATCAGGAAGAAGAGAGCAGAGGATGCATACTGCCTCTTGGGTCCCTTTTGTCTCATGTACAGACCAGGGATTGTAGAGTGGGTCTTCCCACCCCAGTTAACACAATCGTGATACCCCCATGGGCATTCCCAGAAGCCTATTTCTCAAGCAAGTCTAGATTTTCTGCCGGGTTGACAAATCTAACGATCACAATGGTCTAGACATGGCTTCTACAAATCTGCTCAGTACAGTGGGGAGCAAAGCTCAGTCCTCCTAGAACCTCACTGATCTCATCAATACTGCACAAATCACAACATTTTCATGACTAAAAAGCATAGGGCAGATATATCATACTGTTGTTCGGTGTCATGGAGACCCTGCTTTGGATTTGTGGGACTTCACATGCTCCAGCGGTTCATAGAAGGAATAGATGTTGGGATGGGCCAACTCAGGACAACAACAGTATAGCCAAGTGGATTCTCAGTGAGAAGCCAGCGTTGATAGCGTAGCGGAAGTCAAAGGCCTAGAACCAGACCTGTGACTCATTGCAATGAACATTTGCAAGTAAAGATGTGTGGACAAAAGGGTACACTGTGTGACACACTGTGACAAACTGTAGCTTCAATGAGATTTTTTTTTTAATTTTTTATTTTCTTTTGGGGGTGGGTTACAAGAGTAGAGGGTGGATACAAAGGTCCAGGGAGATGATTGAGATTGAAGTGTATGTATGATGTGAAAATCACAAATAATAAATAAAAAAAATTAAAAGTATAGAACTGTTACTATACGTCGTTCATTGTTGTGAATGCATCATCATATTTATCAGAGCTTTATACCTCAGTGTTGAAGAATAAAGCTGGACCCTTATCTCATGCAAAACCAGAAACTAATGTTTGCATCGATGACTTAAATGTGAGGCCTTAAACCATGCAGTCCAAGAGGAAAACAGAGAGAATGTTTTATGACACTGGTCTTGGAAGTGACTTCTTAGGTGTGACATCAAGAGTAGAGCAATGAAAGCAAAAGTGGGCAGACAGAAATACAGCAAACGACAGTCCTGTCCAGCAAAGGGAGTGATGAACTGAAGGGAAAGATGGCCTGTGAAATAGGGGGAAACATTTGCCAACCACTTAGCTCTTAAGTGTTCATTTCCTAACAGAGTAACTCACTCATAACACGAGAAAAACAAATAAGCAAAAGTAGCAACAAATCAGAAAACAACAAGGAGTATCTGGGTTTCTGAAAACAGAGTCATCACTTCTTTGGGCTTTAGTCTCATCGTGAAAAACAAATGCTTCTGCTCATCTGCCTGGATTGTTCAGTCATAGTTGTTGAGAGCATCAAGATGGGACAAGATATCTGGCAGCCCTGGAATGGTTATAAATGACCCCACAAAAGAAGTCACTAGAGAGATCAGTCAGTAGGCTGTATCCGAGCTAAGAGAAGAAGTAACACTATTATTTTGTGGTGTTGGTTTAAGTGGTTTTCCTCCCACACTTTTAATTCTCTTATTTTTAATATTAGAAATCCAAACTGAAATGATTCATCAATTGTGACTGAGCATAAGATACCAAAAAAAAAAAAAAAAAAAAAAAAAATTGTGACCAACACGAGGCAAAATATGGTTCCCATTGAATAAACCAAAGAATACCAGCTTCCTTAGGGCACCCATATGAATAGTGGCCAGTTTTTATAAATCTGTAGCACATAAGAACAGGGTATGTGAAATACTTTGTCCTCTGGCCTGTGTTATAGTTGAATGTGTTGGCAACATTTCCATAGCCCTCATTATGCCTGGTAGATCCAAACAATTGGCCAAAGCCTTACAGAAGTTGGCTAGGCTAATTATTTATTGATGTAGCTCGTCAAAGGCTTTGTGGCGAGGGCTAATCTCCCAGACTCTCATTCTCCTTTCTCTTTTATGCTCTCTCTGTTCCTTAATTCCTTACATATTTATACATCTTTAATTCTGATGAATTCAAAGTTGTACAGATTTGACTTCACTGACCCATCAGTTGTGAGGCAACAGAAGGACAAGAAGATGAGTACCAACCCAGTTCTGCTCATAGGAAACCTGAGCCCACAGACCCAAAGTGAAGATGAGAGAAGAAAGATACTAAACTGCCAGATCTGCTGCTGGGCCCATTTCTGGCTGTTTGTATTGGATCAGTTATTTTTATCCCAATGAATTTGGCTTATCTTTAGTTTAGGAGGTGTAAAAAAAACCACCCAAGGAAAAGAGATGAAGATGGGAATTTTGCCACACTGCCTGGGTTCCAAGAACAGTCCAATAGGTTATGTATTAGCAGAACTCATGAAGTACTTTAGATTGAGAACCATTTAAAATCTAGAGTGTCTCTAGCAAGTGGGTCATCTGGTCAACCTCCCAAGCAGGAAGGGCTCACAATTATTCTCGTGTTCTGCTATTATGATAACTCAGCTAGTCACCCTGTGCTCTTCAGTTCCTGTTACAACCAATTATTTTATTTCTTCTGCCTCAAGTTCTGATTTGCCCAACTAACCTTAATTGAACATGATGAATGATGCTCTATACCGAGTCACTCCATAGTCTCCTCGACAACCTTAAGCTTGTGTATGCCCACTTCTTATTTTTTTAAAAATAAAACATAATATGTATTTTTTTTTGTTTTTTTGAGACACAATTTCTCTGTGTAGCCTTAGCTGTCCTAGACTCATTTTGTAGACCAGGCTGGCCTTGAACTCACATTGATCCACCTGTCTCTGCTTCCCCAGTGCTGGGAATAAAGATGTGCGCCACCACTCCCAGCTTATAATATGTATTTTTTAAAGATTTATTTATTTATTATTATGAATACAATGCTCTGCCTGCATGTACACCTGCACACTTGAAGAGGGCATCACATCATATTATAGATGGTTGTGAGCCACCATGTGGTTGTTGAGAATTGAACTCAGGACCTCTGGAAGAACAGTCAGTGCTCTTAACCTCTGAGCCATCTCTCCAGCCCCTATAATATGTACTTATTACTTGAAAATTTCATGCATGTATGCAATGTAATTTGATCATATTCACAACCTAGTATTTCTCCATAACTTCCCCTAAAGGCTTCTAGCTCATCATCATTTCACTTCCATGTCATTAAAAAAAAATAATGATGATAATAATAACAACTTCTTCTTCTTCTTCTTCTTCTTCTTCTTCTTCTTCTTCTTCTTCTTCTTCTTCTTCTTCTTTTTCTTCTTCTTCTCCTTTTCCTCCTCCTCCTCCTCCTCCTTCTTCTTCTTCTTCTTTTTCTTCTTCTTCTTCTTCTTCTTCTTCTTCTTCTTCTTCTTCTTCTTCTTCCTACTACTACTATTATCCCATAAATCCAGTTAGTGCTGACCACATGTGCATGGATATGGAAGGATCTATTGCAGATTGGGTAACCTACCAAGAACAGCACCCATAAAGAAAATTGACTCCCCGTCCCTCATTAGCCATCAACTGCCAAAAGATCCTATGCTAGGAATGGGGCCTCAGAAGCCCCTACTTCTATTCATGATGGAATTTTGTTGTTATTGTTGTTTTATTTTGTTTTGTTTTTCAAGACAGGGTTTCTCTGTGTAGCCTTGGCTGACCTGAACTCACTTTGTAGATCACACTGGTCTGGAACTCACATGGATCTGCATTCCTCTGCCTCCTGAGTGCTGGGAGTAAAGGCATGTACCACTACACCCAGCCCATGATGGAATTTTGATAGGCTTGATCTAGTAGAAGTCTTGCGCAGGCAAACACAGCAACACAGCCATATCATCTCCTTTTATCTGTTCTCAAGGAAGCATGGGAATGAGACACCAATGGCAACTTCCAAATAGGGAACTCTTTGAAAGGGAGTTGTGAGAGTAATAGATGTTTGGAAGCTTTAACTGTCCATAAAAAGGTGCAGAGTTAGTGCATTAGCAGAGCCTGAGATGCCAATATAAATCAAACTGTTTTGCAAGCAGAAAGCTACAATCAATGAAAAGAAATTCTGCCTTCAAAATACATAAGTAAATGTTTCAAGAGCTCTTTTATATACCATTTCATTTTTTTATGATCCATCTTATATCATTTTACTACTCTGGGGAACGGTTTTTAATTGTTGGAGTTCCTGAAGTACTAAAAGACAATAAAATCTTTTTTTTAAATCTACTTTAATTTTTATTGAAAACAGTTTCTTCTCTCATACAACACATCCCAACCGTAGTTTATCCTCCCAGCTCCCTCCACCTCCCTTCTTCAGATCCACCCAATCTCCCTTTCCTCTTCAGAAAAGAGCAGTCCTTCAAGAAACAGCAGCCAAGCAGGACAAAGCAAGATGTAATGAGACAAAGTAAAGGCCCTCCTATTGAGGTTGGACAAGGCAACTCAATAGGAAGAAAAGAGTCTCAAGATCAGGTAAAAGAGTCAGAGAAACACCTGCTTCCACTGTTAGGACCCCCACAAAAACATCAAGCTAATGGCTGTAACATAATAGCAGAAGACCGGGGGCAAACCCATGTAGCACTGTACTTACTGTTTCAGTCTCTGTGAGCCCAGGTTGGAAGAGGGGGAGGAAAGACTGTAGGAGTCAGAGGAGATGAAGGACACTAGGAGAACATGGTCTACTAGGTTAACAAATCTTTCAAAGTTTAGTTGTTGCATCAATTCTAAGGATCATCTGTTGGACAGAATGAGCACATAATGTCAAAAGATTGTAGTTTGTTTAGCTAATAGTATTGCCATAGTATGATCCTTCTGGGAATATTTATTATAGCACTGAGAACTTTTGAGTATATTTCAAGTGGCCTGAGCTTATATGATAAACTGGGGATATAAACTCTCTTTGCACTATTATTGCATCAAGAAAAAGAATACTCTGAATATAAATAAACTGTTAGCAAGAGGCACACCTGGAATATTTTCATTTATAAATTGAGAGTAAGTAAAATTTTATCCAGGATTTATCTCATCACCTGGAAGTGGCATCTTTGATGATACCATGACAAAATACCTCAGAAAATAAGCTTGAAAGCAGGAAAAATTAATTTTGGCATCTGGTTTTACTCCACAGTTGCTTAACCCTTACAGCTGTAAGAAGGCAGCACATTACACTAGAAGGTTATGGGTTTGGTGGTGGTAAAACAGCTCAATACATGACTGCCAGAAAGCAAAGAAAGGGAAGAAAGGAAGCTGGGTTCCTA
The DNA here is from genome assembly GCF_903995435.1 of Acomys russatus. NCBI lineage: Eukaryota > Metazoa > Chordata > Mammalia > Rodentia > Muridae > Acomys > Acomys russatus. The sequence continues at coordinate 31,522,453 of NC_067168.1, read as the reverse complement.
ACACCACCTTCAGGAGCATGCCCTCAATAACTTCCTTCTTCCATCCTGGCCTCACCCACTGTGTCCCAATGACACCATCATCTGAGTACCAAGCCTTCAACACATGGTATCTGGCAGGGAAACACACCTTGGACCTAAACCATAACAGCATATAATGCTGATGGACACCTAGGTTGCTTCCATATCTTGGCAACTATTGGAAGTGCTGCAACAAACATATAGGTTTAGATGACTCTTCATTCATAAAATTTGTTTTCTTTAGTTATATACCACATGGTGGAATTGATGGTAGTTAGATTTCTAGTTAAATGTAAATATTAATGTGCCTTAGTTCCTTTGGTTGTGATGATGTTTGGATCTTTAACAAACATTTTGTGGGATGGTGTCTCAGGGCCTCAACTCATGGGGTTATAAAGAGCCTGCCAAATAACTGACTTGAGTGTGATAAGAGCGATCCAGAGAAGAGTGGTGGTCTGTTTGGCAATGCCTGTGTTCTCAAATCTTTCAGCTGAACTAGATTATATTCTAAAGTGTAATATATTCTCCCAAAGTGGCCACCTAGCGTTACTCACAAATTCCTTTGTGAGCCATTTGCCAAAGCTATCAAAGCAATACGTAGTTTCCAGATCACATTCCAGCCCAGATAGGTGACTTTGCAAATCTTTGCAACACTATGCAAGGTTCATGTTTTCCAATTTCCACCCCTCCGCAGATCAAAGATCCAGAGAGCATGAGCTTCTTTTTTCTTTTTTCTTTTTTCTTTCTTTCTTTTTTTTTTTTTCTTTTCTGTAGCCCAGGTGGTCTGGAACTCACCATGTAGTCTGGCTGGCCTCAAACTCATGATCATCCTACCAAGTGCTATAAATACAGAAATAAGCCATCTCACCAAGACCCAGAGAACACTCTAAAAGCAACAACAGCTCTAGCTAGGCATGATGGTGCATGACTGTCATCTAGCACTTGAGAGGTTTGAGGAGGAGCAACATGAGTTTAAGGCCAGCTGGGTCTACTTAGAAATACCATGTATCAAAAAAAAAAAAAAAAAAAAAAAAAAAAAAAAAAAGCTGTGCTTCTAGATAAAGACAGAATAGAAGGCAGGAAGATGTCTAAGGCATTTTAGGAACACACACTGAGGCGGCTGAGCTGTGGGGTAGGGAGGTTTTGCATGATGAGTAGGCCTTGCTATTTGCTTCCTAATCGTTTGTCTTTAGTAAGATATAAAAGTAGGACTTGCTATACAAAATGCATGGTTTTGTTAAAAAAAAAAAATCAGGGGAGGGCAGAAGGAGGGAAAGGAGAGGAAGAGAGCCAGCAGGGCAATTTTGTAAAGAAAGTAGTTTCTTGCTGTCCCATTATGAGTTCTTGATAGTCTTGGCAAGGTAGATAAAAGGAAAGCCACCATGTTGAGTAAAAGAACACCCAAGGTGACTGATTTGTCAGTAGGAGACGTCTCAGAATGAGAGAAAGCTGCTGAACCAAGGGATGTATATCTGCTAATTAGCAGCCTCAGGTGTGTTTATTTTCATAGCAACCCAGCTCCCCAGGTAACTGACCCAACTGTACCTTGTGGGCCAGCTATGACAAGCCTGGGTATGGAAACCCAAACCACTAAAACCGCCAGTGAGATCAAGGGCAAAACCAGCCCAAGTGTAGCACAAAGCTAACATGATGTGATTTACAGGGGAGGCTCACTCTTCATCCTTACAGCTCTGTACCGGTGCCTAAGGGGATGCCGTGCAGGTAGCTCTTTCCCCTCCTAGCACCCAGCCTGCTGTCAGTGTGTCTGTGGCATGCACGCATCCGGACCTGGGACCAGCCAGAGGAAAGCTGCCTTAGCTTTGATTACAGCTTTTATCAGTGGATAATGCCTGGCTAGGACTCAGAATCGAGGGTGGCAGAGCTGATTTCTCACCGAGGAAGGGTATGCTTGATTGGTAGTATCTGCAGGGGGGCAAAGTAAGAGAGTGGGCAGGAAGACGTGTGGAAGGGGAGAGTAGCAAGACTTCTTTGATTTATTTTATATTGTAGCTAAACCTAGTTCAGAGATGCTGAGAGATCTGAGGGGAGGGGAGGGAGAGAGGGAGAGAAGGATGGGGGTGGGCACAGCCTCTTGTAGCTTTGAAGACTTGGTTTCTCTTCCATGAGGGATAAGTAAAATAGATTTTCCTCACATCAGAGAAACACACACACACACACACACACACACACACACACACACACACACACACACACACACACAGAGGCCTGATATGTGAGAAGATTGCACAGCAGCCTCACAAAAGAGTCTCATACTAACAAGGAAATTATTATTCTTTTCTCTCTGAAATGAATTACAGCCATTGCGTTTGACCTTCCTTGTGACCACACAGAACTTGGAAGAGTCTGAAGACACAAGTAATTATCCTGGGCAGAGCAGATGGCCCTTCTGGGCCACTGTACATTTTACAAAACAGCCCACGAGAGGTAAGGTCTGGATCGGTCTCATCCACCCTCGCTCATAGTGAAAAATCATTAAGAAGCATTTATCATTTTCCATCAGCTACAAGAGAGGCATTTCCCACATAGGCCTAGGAGTGGAAACGATTACAGAGGATTACAAACTGCTAGTGTTCAAATAAACCGCAGGAAGAAAATGCAGTGGAAGCAGGGGCTGGTGGCCAAAGGCAAAGCTCACGAAGTGTGAAAACCTGCAGAGAAAGCCATTCTAGACAAAGAGGATCTTCTTTGTCACCCCCACAAAGGACATAGTAAAAGATCAAGATAAACAGCGGGGCCGACTGGATACCAAGAGACTACAGGCAACTTAGACCTATAAATCGAGTCTCTATGACCACTGGCCTCACAAAAGCTCAGAGCTGTGATCTAGGCAGAAAGTGCCAAAACATCTTAAGTCACCCTTTACCTCCCAATTGTACCCAGTGACATGTGTTTATACAATATGATTGATTACCCTGCACTGGCCTTGTCAGTCAGCCACAGAGTTAATTACACATTATTCTTGGGCTCTATTATACATAATGGTATGGCCAACAGTGATAAATGTAATGGTCCTTAGCATTCAGCTATTAATTTGACTACACGACCATATCAGCAGTGATGGACATGGGCCTCCCCTATCAAGGGTAATTTATATCACCGAGCATAGTGGCTGTCCCATTCCCCTTCTTGCCAGCTCATTATTCACTTGGGTGTAGGCAATGACTCTGTCAATAAGGGAGAGATAAGTGGAGTTTGTTTTTTTTTTCCTTTAATCTTAATAAACGCTGATCACGAAGCAATATGAATTTCATAGCACTAAGTAAGATACAGCCCAAAAGAAATGTGGGCAGACTGTAAACTTTGCCAAAATGGAAAGATAAGATGGATGTTGTCAGTCACTTGCACGTGACAGTGGTCTCTCCAAAAGGATACTAGATCCTTAGCCCACCAGCCCCAAATCAATCTTATTTCCACCACCCCACTGCACCTGAGTGACTGCTCATCTGTCAACATGTATCTTCTGAGAAGTCTTCCCGGGACACTGGACTTGGTGAGGTGTCTGTCATGTGCGTTTTCCTCCAGAAAACAAGCCAAGAAAATGATATGTGTAAAGGTATTTCTGGAAACAACTTATGTGACAGTGGAGGAATAGGTCAGAACGGGAGAGGAGGTAAATAAGCTTAGCAAATGAATTTTGACTGCATCCCTCTGGTATACCTGAAATCTGTGAACTCACACTTTGCGGGGAGGGGAACAAAACACGGTCTCACTGCGTAGCCCAGGCTGGCCGCAAACTTAGCTCAATCTTCCTGCCTCGGCCACTCAAGTGTTAAGATTATAGGTATGAACCACCAGTTCCAACTTAGGATGGGACACATAAGCTTTGGTGGCTGTCAGTCACCGACAAAGGGCTGCTCCAAGCATTTCAGTTCAGTGAGACTGTCTTGGCAGCCTCACTACTGAGTGTTAAAAGAGAAAGAATGAGCTGGGAGCAGTGGTGCACGCCTGTAATCCCAGCACTCGGGGAGGCAGAGGCATGTGGATCACTGTGAGCTTGAGCCTAGCCTGGTCTACAAAGTGAGTCCAGGACAGCCAGGGCTACACAGAGAAACCCTGTCTCAAAAAATCAGAGAGAGAGAGAGAGAGAGAGAGAGAGAGAGAGAGAGAAAGGGGGGGGGGATATGCAGGTGTGCCACCAAATAATAAAACAATCCAGTGTGACATGGATAGGGCATATTGATAATACCTTCCTCACGGACGGATCCTGAAAATATTCTTACAGCACTTGAGGATGCTCCATGATAAGACTTATCATGATGTTTTTTATAATTGCTTAATTATCTCTCTTTCCTATAGATTTTAAGACTTTATCGTGGCAGAAGCCATGGTTTGCTCATCATTTATCATCAGTAAGTGATGCTAACCCTGGTACTGCTTAGTCTTCATTGTCTTCAAAAATATCTGTGGAGATTCCAACTGGGAGAGGGATGGGGTGTGTGTGTGTGTGTGAAGGGATGGGGCAGGCTGGCTAACTAAAATGAACTGAGTATACTTAGATTCTTGGAAAACTACTGTTTGGTAACCACATTTAAAAACCAGAAAAGAGAGTTGGAAGGCAGATCTCCTGCAAGACTAGACAACGCCAGTCTTAAAAGGAATTGGTCACAAGAAAAACAAACAAACAAACAAACAAACAAACAAACAAACCCTGGTGCCAGGTGTGGGATACCTCTGTAGGAATTGATGATCATGGAGACCCTAAGGGACCTTCAGACAATGCGGGCTCTTGCCATTTCTTGTTTGCCTACAAGAACTAGCCAATAAGATCCCAACGCTGAGACTTCTTACACTTTAGATACAAGATATAGAGAAATGAAGCCGAGGCTTATCTGAAAGCTTCTGCTTTTCTGGCTAGTTTATACAATTCATGTCCTCTGTTCCTTTTATTATGGACCTTATTATGGCCTGTTTAATGATAGTTGGTCTTAGTGACGCTTACATTTGTCTCTTCTCGCTGTCTCAGGGGTCATGACCAATATCATGCAGGCCCTCAGGCATACCAGGTCCTTACACCTTCTTGCAGAAAGCACACATTTGCTGTTTCCTGGAATGTTTATTGTCCTTTCAGAGTCCAGGCCTCACTGTAACCTTTATCCCAAATTGAGCTTTCCTAATCAGCTCTATTACAAATGCCTTACTATCTTCCCTTAAACTCCTGGCTGAACCAAATGGTGAATACTCCAGTCCCACAGTTCTCCATGTTAAATGTGACTTCCAGCATAGCGCTTACTAGATTATGTGCTTGGTTTTTGGGCTAGGTTGACAGAAAGCGATCTCTTCACTTTCATATCCCAATACTATGTCATTCCCCGCCCCCCCCCACACAGCAGACACTCAATAGTATTAATTGAACAAACAAAAAACTCAACTTATTTCTCGAAATCCTTTGCACGAGACAATCTCATGGCCAGTTGCATCTAAATGCAAACGTACATATACAAGTTCCTTGTCCAAATAATATGGGGGAAGAGCATGGATTAATATACCCCCCAAATTGAAAATTACTCACTGTACTTTAGTAGAAAAGCGAATAGACGAGCAGGGTGAGGACCTGAAGGGAGCAGTCACCCTCATCTTCATGTGTGTGTGTCAATTCTGTACTCAAGGCACCCTGAGAATGAGTACCTACTGAAGTTGGCAGCTGGTATTCCTCCTCCTATTAAAGTGATCTGCACATGGACATGTCAAAAGTTCCCAGTTCCTACAAGAGTCAAATGGCTTGACTTCTATTCCAAGACAATCCAAATGTATTTGAAGATACAATCCTTCCCTGCTGTTATTAACGCCTATTAACCTACCACAGAATTGGCGCTTTGTGAAATGAACTTTTCAAATGCATTGCTGCTATATAAGGTGAATACATTCTGATCGGTTTTTGTGTCTGCAAATGGTCGCTTTGATGTAGGCAGTGGAATTTTGGTGGAAATGTGAGTTTATTTCTCAACACTATCTTTGACAACACACTGAATGTTATGACAGCCAGGAAAAATGCCTAATTAAGTTTCCATACTTTTGCTGGCAAAGTAGTTATTAAAGGGACAAGCTTCAGGGAGGGCCATTTCCATTGGTCAATGGATGGGTTTTCACCTCTGGGCAAACAAGATGTGTTCTATATCCTCAAAGACAAATAAAGCTATTGGTGTGTCCAGTAATAGGAATTGAATGAGAAGAAAAGTTCAATTACTGGGGTAATGGCCTGATGAGATAGGTCAGCGACCCTACTTAACACTGTCAAAAGCTTGCTCTCTACTTGTCTGTCTTAAAAATATGTGTCTGACTTTATCTGAGTGGAAGGAATGGGATGTCTTCCTGCTGGTCCATGGAATCAAATCCTTCTATCACTTAGAGAAGTATTCTTTAGTGTTTGCCTGTAATAAGAGAACTGATTCCTTTTGACAAATAGAGAGTCCTTGGTAGAGGTTTCAGGCTAACAACTGAGTGTAAAATTTGACTAACCTCCCAGGACTTCCAAACTATCTTACACACACTAGCTAAGGAATCAGCATAATTCAGTAAAGTTGCCCATGAATGGCTGAATCAAGACAGGAAGGCTATGGGATGAAAAGACGCCATCTCAGTAAATAAGTAAGTAAGCATTTAAAGAGAGTATTGGGGGCTAGTGAAATAGTTAAGTTGGTAGAGTACTTGCATGGCAAACATGAAAACCTGACATTGATACCCAGAGTACACTAAGGAGAAAAACAAACAAACAAAACCAGCCAGGTGTTGTGTTGTGCATTCATCTTAGAACTAAGGAGACTGACACAGATGGGTCCTTGGGGTTTGCTGACAGCCAGGCAAGCCTTCTTGGAGAGCTTCAGACATATAAGATCCCTGTCTCAAAAATAAAATAATAAAATAAAATAAAATGGATGGACAGTTTCTGAGCAGCTGAGGTTGACTACTTCTGTCTTCTACACACAAACACAAGTTCATCTGCATACAAACGCACGCCCGTGTATACATACCCTTCCAAATAAAGTAGTATTGGATTACCCTAGACTTCTATTTTTTTTTATTATTTAGAGAGTGGGTGGAGTAAGTTTATACAAAGCCCAGTCTGTCATTCTCAATTAGACCCAACGACTCATATCTTGTTATATAAGGTTGCAACCCTGGACATGGCTTCAAATGTGACAAACAAGCCACTGGACAAAACGTCTTTGTTTCAGCCACTGACAGAATCTGCATAAAAATGGGCAAGCTTGGATGCAGGCAGAATCAATGGCCAAACTCTGCCAAGACTGGGTAAGCAAGTCCTCAATAGTTCCTGCCTCATAAATATGTCTGTCAGATATACTGGGCCAGAAGGCTGAAGATGATGCTCCACCGTTATAGAGAGTTTTGGGTGACTGTTGAGGCAGCAAACTCACTTCGGAAGCTGCTAACCTGCACTTCCTGTTTATGCAGGTAATTAATTTGATTCCTTCTCAAGTCTCTGATGGCGTTGAAGACCACATAGTTTAGTTTTACAATTAAGCTTAGTTGTTTAGGGGTTAAGATGTTTTTAGGTCTAGATAGATGTTTTAAGTTGATAAAGATGAGATATGATAGATTTACATTCAGAATTTTAGACTCACCAACATAGTAAAGATGTTTTCTTCAAGGTTGCCAAGTACAAATAGCCAAAACACTATGAATGTAATATTTATATAATTCCTGATTGTTTCGTTGTTCTTCTTATTGTATGTAGTTTCCTATATATATGTATATATATATATTGTAATAATATAAATGTATATATAAAAAAGAATTAATTAAATAAAAATAATAGTAATAAAACCCCACAAAGGTTAACTGGACCGGAAAGGCCTGAGCATCAAGTTCAATGCTATTGTGCTCAATGATGAATAAGATGCGCTGTCCAAGCAAATCAGTGAAGTGTTGTGTCCACTAGATCTGGGCAGGGATCAAGACCAACAGAGGTGATAAAAGAAGGTAGAATGCTTGAATTTCCATTGTGTCATCTGATGGGTCAGTGGTCGGCCCCACTTAGGCATTCTCATGGTCCTTGCAAAATTGTTCTGTGTGGGCCAATTTGTATGTTTGAATAGGGCCAGTAAATTTCCCGTGCTTTTGCTGTCTGCCATACTTTGGGGATCTGTTTTTTTTTTTTTTTTTTTTCCTTTGCCAAAATCTTCCAGCTCTCAAATACCTATGGTAGTTGCAATGGCAATAGCTAAACAAGAGAAGTGAATAAATGAGCCTATGTAAGAAAGACCCAGCTATCCAGTTGCCTGACTATGCCAAGGCTTCTTCCCAGCTGTCAGTGGATACCACATTGCCAGCTCGTGGTTTCCAGACTCATTAAGCCATACAAATGAAGTCATCTGTTCTTTCTCAGGCCTTCAAGTACCTTTCCCCCCTCAGGGACCCAACAGGAGGTTGTCTCCAGGCATCAAATTATAGCAATCAATAAACCTTCGGAAGCACGGCTCATTTAAAGTCAGAGACAAAGGCATTTTTGCTAGAAGAAACAATGATTACCTGTCACGGGATCCGAAAACCACTGTGTTTATTAGAGGTCAAGAGTGCAGGCTCTTTGTGGCCAAATGCTAAACAACCCTTTGGTCCTCAGTCTGTTCTCTGTGGAATCTCATTTTATGAATGGTACTCAGTTATCCAAGCCTAGTTGGCAATCTTCAATTTCTTCTTTTCCTCTCCCTTTGTCCCAGCACTTACTCAGACACTGAGACCTCTAACTTCCACTTCCTTGGCCCTTTCATAGTCTTTTCAGGGTCATATATTTACCCCAAGCCTTCAGTGGGCTTCTATTTCCCACAACCTGTTCTTCATTCTGCATTTAACAGCAAGAATGAGCTTTCTAAGTTTGTTACCTGAATACATCACTCCTTTATAGCAAATGATTTTCCTCTTTAAATTGTCCACACACAGATAATCCAGCAAGGAATTCTCTAGAATACCCTGGCACGTAGTAAATACTGGGATGTGTTGACTTCATAAAAAATATGCGTGACATACATGACAAGATGACTCAGCAGTTAAGAGTGTTTTTACAATATTACCAAGGATTGGAGCTCTGTTCCCAGAACCTGTTTCAATTATCATGCAAGCATGCTCCCAAAATCATATAAAACAGAGCAGATCTCCAACAAAAACGCCTCAGTGGCGAATCAACAGGCCATGTGGCACCGAGAAAAATAACAGTGTTTCATCAGATGCTGAAAATGGTGTGCCTTGCACCCCAGCAACCAAGAACATGGTCTCACGTTCTTGAGTGCCTCTCTGCTGGCTAATAATTATATTTACATAGGCATGCTCTTAGTTTAGGCACTTGTCAGGCCCCAGATCAAAGACCAGTTTTCAGACAGGCCTTACACTTATAAAATAGGTAGATGACAGTGACACAGTCTGAGCCAGGGCACAGTGACTGGTAATGAAGATCTACAAGGCTTGCCTCCTCACTCTGCCCATGTGGCTGTGGGGATTTCAATCTTCCTAAGGAGCACTAAAGTATGACATTGCAATAGTTTAGACAAGCATTCTGGAACTCTTGGCGATTATCCGAACTAGCTAACCCTCCCTGTGTCATAAGTCTCCAAGAAAGTGTCCAAGAGTGACAGACTTCACTGTAAAATATCACTGAGCATGCCTGTAATCTCTACCGCCCTTCCCCCGACAAAAATCTCCATGTGTGTGACCTAACTTGATAAAGTCAATATCCCCACAGTCTGTCACTCTTGGATACCTCTTAGTCTGGCTTCAATGAGTAAAATAGTCTAGGACACCATTTGCCCGGTTATAGCTACGGTCTACTGAATGGTCACTAAGTACTGAGATGGTCTGTGAATGCTGTTTTCTGTCAATGACTGAGCTTGTTATTAAAGTGAAGAAGACTTTGTGAGTGTGAGCCAGAATATGATGGTAACTCCTGTCTTCAGATCATGTACCATAGACTCCTGGATCTTCTATCCAGCAAACACATGCATCCAAACAGGCAATGTGTTTATTTCAAGTGCGACTCTTGTGTTCCATTCCACATAACTGAATAAGAGATTTTTTGGAGGCAGGGACTAGAAATTTGAAATTTCATGAGCTCTTCTTTGGGCATTCTAAATCCCTAAGGGAGAAGAATTTTTATCACTGTTCCTACAATGCAAACCAATCACGTTGCAGATGAAGGCTGGGACCCAGAGGGGTGAGTAGTCCTGCCTATTCAATGTCTCATATCCAGCTGACATTATATTCCACATGGGGACCTGAGTCTGTGCTTCCCAAGGTCTCTCTTGACTCACAGCATCCTTGTTCTCCCCTCTTGAGACACTCACTGCGACACAGCACAAGGTCCTGAAGAGACTGCTTCAAGGCTCGTGAGCTGTCTCTGAGGTACAAGATCTGAAGGCAAAGGAGTCAGCTGGACAAATTACATTCTAGTTCAGGCAGGATGGCATGGAAACAAAACCAAGGCAAATGTGTGTTTGTGTAATCTAGCGGTTCCTTGCAGACACTGGTTGTTCTCCTGCTTTGCTCTCACATTATGCTCAAGAGAGGGTCTGATATTAGTCATTTGTTCTTCTATGTAAATAAAGTAAAGAAGTATTTCACTTGCACATGCCATTTACCAGGTGCTATTTTCTTATTTGCTCTCTGACAGAAGTCTTCCCTGAGTGTCTGTAGTGAACGCTCCCAGGCAACTTTTGGTACAACCTTCCGTTTTCCACACTTGCACTCTGGATGACTCTCACTTATTTACACACCCGTCTCCTGCACTCTGTTATCAGCATCTAGAAGGAAGGGGCCGAGTCTTTCATTTCTTCATCCCGACTGCCAGGACAATTTCTAATTTACAGCCGTTGATGAACTTGAAGGGATGGGGTGGGAAGAGGGAATCTAAAGCATGCTGTGACCAAGGACCTGATAGGAAACCGCTTAAGGGAGGAGATGGCTCACAGTTTAATGGGTACCAGTCTTTAGTTGCAAGGATGGCCTGGAGGTGGGACCTGTCCATGTTAGCAAGTAGCTGCTTGTCGGCATCTTACTGGATTAGGAAACAAACAAAAGCAGAACACCAGCACTTAGGAGACTTTCTCCTATTGCCCCTTTCCACTCAGCCCATGGAATGGCACCAATCCGCCTTCAGGGTGTGTCTTCCTTCTTTAGTTATCCTCTCTGGAAAGATCCTCACAGACAGCCAATGCTGTGCCTCCCCAAGTCACCCTGTCTAGGCATTTCTTCACTAAATCAGGCTGAACGTCAAAACTGACGGTCGCTAGTATCACTCTAACCTTTGCAATGAGTAAACTGGGTAGCTAGAGGCAGGATGACTTGGAACTGATTAGAGTTAGTGACAGGGGGCTTTGAATGGCATTCTGAATGGGCCCAAGAGTGGTTGCTGCCCTCCAGCAGGTTACTGAGTTCCCTCTCTCCACCAAAATGTTCTCTTCCTTGCAGATTGCTGGTATTTTTAATCAGCTCTCTAATTTTGGGGAAGGAAGTTCTGTCCCATTTCTGCAAATGCAGTGAGAGAAATGAAAAGGCACATAAAGGGCAGGTTTAAAGGGAAAAAGTAGTAACAATTCACAGTGAGAAAGTCTAGAATCAATAGACACAGCAAGATATAGGAGCAAGTTGAGGTAAATGGTGCTGACCCTAGCCTGAAAAGGGGAGCTCAGAATTGAAGATACTGTGTATTAAAGATATTGAACAGGTCTAAGTCTCAAGACAGAGAAAGCTCCAGCAATTTGAACACAAAATGCCTACTACAGAAAGTGGCCTCACCTCAAGACATCATTGGTACCCATGTCCTAGGTGCTTCATGTATCCTCATGGGGGCACACATCAGTACATGAGTGCTGGCCAGGCAGAAAAAAAAGGTGCATGCTGGGTGATGGTCTACAAAGTCACAAACAAGGTCTGCCCTGGGAGATCACCAATGATGGCACACCCAGTAGTGAGAACAGCTCTTGAAGCAGGGTCTGATGGTAGAGCTTCTTTTCCTGTAGAGACCAGGTCTCACTAGATAGCCTTGGCTGGCCTAGACTCATTATAAAGACTAGACTGGCCTCAAACTCACAGAGATCCACCTGCTGCTGCTTCCTGAGTGCTGGGATAAATGGTATGGGGCATCAAACCATGCCCAAAGCTTCTCTTTGACACTAGCATTTGACCCTAATCTTGAAGCCATTCACTTACTCATTTACATTTCACACACACACACACACACACACACACACACACACACACACACACACACGCCAAATATACTCTTAAAATTTTTTGTAGTTACTAAGAACCGAATGGCTTTCTAACCCTTAGTAGCCCTAAGTTTCCAAAAAGGCTATATAGGTGGTCGTTAAAATCTACCTAATGTCCCATCAAATGCAAAATCCAAGGTTGGAGGCATCATGTGATTTCTGTGGTGATTCTGGCAGATATAAGCAAGACCTTGAATGTGATAACAAGGACTCCAAGTAGCAGGAGCTTCTACCCAAAATCTCTTTGTAATGTCATCCTGTTGGGTAGCAAAACGGGGTTGCTTTTTTCCCTCCAGAATAAAAAGCAATCAGCTTCTGGACACTTCTGGGCGCAATGGCTGCCACAGCTGTGCCAGAAGATTAGCTTTCTTTGTGCAGCTGAGTACTCTAAGAAAGGAAACCTTTGTGAACAATTGCTTGTGAATGTGAGGAAGCCGTGTGGAAGAGAGAGTGCAGAGGGTCCGTGTAATTATGTGATGAAGTTGACAACGGGTGGATGGGAACAGGCCTGGCAGAGGAATTAACCAAGTGTTGCTGGTTGTTATTGTATGGCATTGCAGAGTCAATAGACATTCCTATACTGTGAAAAATCACAATATGGCAGGTATCATAGGAAGAGACATGGAGGGAGGGAGGGAGGGGAGTAGGGAGGGAGGGAAGAAGAGAAAGGGAAGGAGGGAGGGAGGGAGAGAAAGGGAAGGAGGGAGGGAGGGAGAGAGAGAACATTGATAGTTGAAAATTATTAAACTGCAGATTCCTCATATACAGCAAATGTATACACATCTTATTCAGCTCTCCAACAACCTATACATTTTCATTGTATAGGCTCAGCATAGCCAATCAACTTGTTGGTTCCTATCAGCTTGAAATGTATACAAAGGTATGCCACATTCCCAAGGCCTTTTTTTTTTTTTTCCGAGACAGGGTTTCTCTGTGTTGCCCTGCCTGTCCTAGACTCACTTCATAGACCAGGCTGGCCTGGAACTCGTATCGATCCACCTGCCTCCACCTCCTGAGTGCTGGGATCAAAGGCGTGCGCCACCAAGCCTGGGCCAAGGCTTATTTCTAAGCCCACCCTGTTTCCTCCTGTCAATCCTGCTCATCCCTTGTCTGATAACAAGAACCATTGAGAGCATTTGTTATTCAAGCTGATGACAAGATCCCTGGCAAGACCGAGGAAAGCAGAATTTCCAAGTGAGGAGCCTGAGCATCTGCCTGCTGAATACACACTCCAGGTGCCTCTTCTCAGACCATTTTGGGGGAAACCATACAATGCCTTCTTCTGTTTTGACAAGTGGCGGCAGGGAGAGGTTAAGGAAGTGGAATTGGCAGACCTGTGGGTGATTGCAGGGCAGCCAGCCTTTTGTTTTCTAGCAGTGTTTCTTTCCAAAGACTACACCCTCACAACAAAGTTCCTTTGCAGGCAAAAGTAGTGAGTGGCCACTCTGCCATGTTCCCTTGGGTCTGAGCAGCCAAGGGAGCCTTTGCCAGGGCCCAGCTGCATGTAGCTGTGTCACTTTGGTTACATAATTCAGAGGAGGTGATGTTTCTCATACTCATAGGCGAAAAGAAATGCAGAAGGGCTCCTGGGAGAGCAGCCAGCAAGGATGGCCCTGTTGTCAGAACACAGAAATTACTGTAATTGTTTAGCTGATTAAAAACATAATGACGAGGACGGATATGATTTAAAGAGAGCTTCTTGGAATGAGAAATTATGTAAGAGTTTTTGAAGGCTTCAGATTGAGAAAATTGCAGTAGGATAAACCAGGCTCCTTTTTTGCACAGTGGGTTACTTTTCCTGAGCCCTTAGTTTCTTGCCTCTTCTAGGGCAGATGTGTGCTGGAGTTTTTTGTTTTTTTTTTTAAAGTATTCAGTAAAGATATCATCTATGGTATAGCTCTTCAAATATGCTCCCATCTTAATCTCTGGAATTGCAATCTGTGATTTTGTTGCCTTACATGGCCGATGTGCTTGGCTAGGAAGAGTATCTGGATTATCCAAGTGGGCCTAATGTAATCAAAAGAGTCCTTTAGGAGGAGGAAGGTGGGTTAGAACCAGAGATGGAGGAGCTAAGGTCAAATGGTGTGATGATAGATGATGGGTCAGAAGATAAAGACAAATCCCCGCCCAGGCCTAGAAACCATCTGATACTCTCCTACAGCCATCAGAAGGCTGTGCAAGCACCTACTCTAGGCTAGAGTAACTTGGAGTTCTGACCTACAGAGCGGCAAGACAGAACATTTGTGTTGTTTTCAAAAAACCGACTTTGTGAAAATTTATACAGAAGCAATATGGAAATAATATACCACCATCTGGTGGATTCTGTGTTATTCCTGTGTCCAGTGGGAGGCTTTCATGATTCGATGGGATCCAGGGTCAGGTTTGATGCGGTGATCATCACTTAAAATGGTCCTGGAGAGGATAGACCTGAAGCTCCTACTCACAGATGACAAAGGTGCATCCCAGTGTCTCTCCCACGGCCTCTTCTGCATCTGTCTCAAGGATACCGAGTGTCTTTGAAGCTCTCGTTTCTGATAGCAGCTTCCATAGTGAGTGAGCCTCAGAGGGTCTCCACTGGTTCTTCTAGCTTGTGGTTCTTATGGGAAGTTAGCACAGATTATCTCATAAGTGGCATGTGCCTGTGAGTTGTGTTCTAATGGCACTTTTCTGATGACAGCCAAGTGGCTTTCTATGCTGAGGCTCATGTCTTAGGGACCCTCTATCCTTCAGAGAAGCAAGTCGTAAATATGTAGGCATTGGTCAGCTGTAGTCACTTTTTCTGTCTCCATGACTCTTTGAAGTCTCCTTTAAGTTCATTTTTTACTCTTGGTGTTTGCTTTAGAGAGGGTAGTTAGCATCTGGCAGTGAAGGCAATTCACGTGCTCTCCACACCAGGAAGAGTAGCAGCTTGAGATTTCTCATTTGGTGAATAAATGAGACTGCTGACCACACACACACACACAAGCTCTCATGATTGACATTCTATGAGGTAGCATATCATGGATCTAGCCCCATGGATCTCGACTTGTTTGAAAGCCATGAAGGCTGATTCCTCAACCTACAGACATGAGAGGAAGTGAACAGATAGTCACTAGCTAAGATGATGCACCAAACCAGGGAAGTTAACTGACTAGTGCAAAACAGCCTAGGAAGTAGAAGTATATCCTTCATAACTTCTTTGATACATGGATCTTTATACACACGCACACGCACACACACACACACACACACACACACACACACACGTGCATGTGCAATGATGCTGATCCATGGGAAATATGCATAAACATATCAGGGAACAATTATATAACATAACCAAGAGAAATTTTATTGTCTGGAGAGGATGGGCACTTTATTTTTTAAATTTTAATTTTATTAATTTATTCAGATTACAACTCAGTTGTTATTCCATCACTTGTATCCTCTCATTCCTCCCTCCCTCCCACTTTCACCCTATTCTTCTCCCCTAGGTCTATGACTGAGGAGGATCTCTTCCCCCACTATGTGGTCATAGGCTATCAAGTCTCATCTTGGTAGCCTGCTTATTCTTTCTTTGAGTGCTACCAGGGCTCCCCACCAAGGGGAGGTGGTCAAAGATGTAGCACCAGAGTTCATGTCGAAGTCAGTGAGGGTGGGCACTTTAAAAGATAGGTCAGAAATGACTATCTCCTGTGCTGTGACCATTGGAGTGGAAGCCCACATTGAAATAATGACTCCATCTTCACAGAGGTTGGCTTCCGTCCTTGGTACTGTGTGTTCTAGCAAACACAACCTCGCCTTAGGTTACTATGGGTTCAGTTTCTATCACTGCTTGGTCTGCTGCTTGGGAGCCATACTGATAGATGTATAGAGGAGACTCAAAGGTTTTCTTAAGCCCAGACCACTTGCTGCCTTTCACAGAGGTAGATAGGTACCAAGACAGAGCCAGATATTTACTGGGCAGCTATAAAGAGTTAATGCAGAAATTTTGTCTGCAATGTCTATAGAATTCCTATTTCTATACTTTTACCACACAATCGACTCTATTTTTAAACCAGCTTTTTATGTCACTAAACTCTACTGTAGTGATCCACTTCAAGGGGGAAGAAAACCTCACAAACCTGTGCTTCTTTTTATGCAACAAGATGGAGTGCGTGGAAAAGAGACCCATCATGGAATGATGGGTTTTTGTTCAGGTTATGAAGAGTTGAGACGGCAGATTGGGAAGATGGCTTGATGGGTAAAGTGCTTGTCTTGTAAGCGTGAGGACCTGGGTTGAATCTTCAACACCCACATAAAAGCTGGGAAGATATGCAACCTGCCTACAGCCCTGACACTCGGAAGCCGGGGACAGCAGATCCTTGGGTGAGCTGGCTTAGCTGGGTGGCAATTGAGGAACGTGCCTGATATACATGTCACACACATATGCATGCAGCAGAATTAAAAATACATAAACAAAAAGTTATGAGGGCCTCCCCCCATTTCCAAACTGCATATGTAATTTCAGTTGCCAAAGTTCTCCTTGCTGGGCTTGGGACTGTCAACTGAGAAAATTTCTCCAATTGCACCTCTTGAGAGCTTGGCTTTTTGCCCCAGGTCATTTTTATAACCCTCTCAGTTCTTTAGAGCCCTCAACACTCTCCCTTTGGTCCTCTCTCTTGAAATATATGCATACACTTTCACAGCTAGTACAGTCTGCCAAGTCAAGGCCATGGTTGTTTAGAGTGTAGTGTGGACCAATGTTACCATTATCAGCAGCACTGAGGTCACGAGGAAGTCAGAAATTTGAGCTCAGTCCACGTCCCAGATCTATGGGCCCCAGGAATTCACTGAAAGAGGCTCCCTGGGTCATCCATATGTACACTGTTTGGGAAGCAATAGGTTAAACTGTTGGCGTTCAGTATGCTAAATGGGTTTGCTGGTCCTTCACTTAGAAATAAGCAATGACCATCTCCTGACCTTGCTCTTGTTCTTCCTTCAGCTCTATGAATAAAAGGTAAAGAGGGCCCAGCTCATTTTCGCTTTGCCACAGTGCCCATTTACCAACTCTGTTCTAGTCTTTCAGTCGGGCAGACTCCACTTTCCTCACCACTCTTCTTAATTTGGGGTGCCTGGCTTGGCTTTGCCACACATCTTTCTGAGTTTTGCCTGCCATTTGGAGTACTTCTCTTTTTTTGATTCTTCTGGAAATCTTCTGAATTTAGGCTGTTTCTGACCACTGCTGTTGTTTCATGGGTCGCTGCTAAGGCAGCTCAGGGGCTGGCTTTCCTCCCTGCGGCTATACACCACTGCCTCACCTCCCTAGAACATAGCTATCTCATGTCAGCAGGGAGAGCATTTCTGGTCCTAGCTGCTACCAAGGTTTTCAGCAATTGTGGCCGCCCCACCCCACCCTTCTAGCAACTGCCAAGGTCATTCCTTGGGGAGAAATAATCTGATTTTGCAAGAAAATAGTCTCTCTCTTCCTCATCACACAAAACAGTCCCCTTTTCTCACAGCTTGTTTCTGCACATTTTCAGTTTTACTGTCTCTGTTTGTATCTCTGTAGGTGTGTGTGTGTGTGTGTGTGTGTGTGTGTGTGTGTGTGTGTGTGTAAATAGTTGATGTGAGTGGCTTCCTTAATTGCCCTTCATCTTAGTTTTCTAATCAGGATCTCTCATTGAACCTGGAACTCACCGATTTGGCTAGGCCAGCCCTGCTAGCAAGCCCCAGGCATCCTCCATCTCTGTGTCCCCATTACTGGAGTTACAGGCATGGCCACATCTGGCTTTTTAGGCGAGTGCTAAGCATCTGAACTTAGGCCTTCAAGCTTGTGCTCCAAGCATCTTACTGAGTGAGCCATCTCCCCAGTCTGATTTCTATTTTAATAGCATAGATTCGATTAAGGCGACAAAAGACTGTTTTCTAGGAAGTCCGCTAATATCCCACATTTCCCCCATTCATTGTCATCACTTACAGAACCCACTATACATTAAATGGACTCCCAACTCTAAGCAGACTTAATGAAGTTGAGAAATTCCAGAACCCATAACTCCCCCTGCAGAGTGCTTTAAAGAAGAGAAGCATTAGTTGTGTTTTCTATTTTCTTGAATGAAGCATCGCTTCCTTCAGCCTGGCTCTATTTGAAAAGCTTCACTCTCTCATTTATAGAACACCTTATGAGAATATTATGAATTTATGTGATAATATATGAAGCCCATGGCAGGTTGTGGAGATGACTCAGTGGATGAAAGCACTTTCTGCAAAATAAAGGGCGCTTGAATTAAAATTTCCAGCACTTACACATAAACTGGGCTTGTCTGTGTGTGCCTACAACCCCAGTGTTAACTTGCTGGCTGGCCAGCTAGTCTAGCTGAAATGGCAGGCTTCAGGTTTATGGAGAGAGTCTATCTTAAAAAGTATGGTAAAGAGTGATAGACCTATCTGATATCCCTCCTCTTGTCTACGTATGTGTGCACATATGGACATATATACCTACATACACCTGTGAACATATTGCACAGACACATGCATGCATACACACACACACACACACACACACACACACACACACACACACACACATATATATATGTACACACACACACACATTGACAGTTCAGCAGTGTGTCTTCGGTACCTTGACAACAACAAGTGTGTTATTACAAGAAACACACTTGTACTAGTAAGCCCATGAAGACAATCTCAAAGCAGGTCCTTATGGTCCATACCCCATAACAACACAGCCCTATTCCAAGATTCTGCGTTAACTACTTATAGTTTTTTCTTTTCTTGCCATGATCTTATATACAGCCTATTTCTGATCTTTTGTTTCTTTCAGTCAAGCAGAAGTTAACGGTGCAGCTAGAGATCCTCAAACACACTCAAACACTACCGCTCAATCTGCCCTTCCCTCTCCTTTTGTGCTTTCACTAAAATGTTTATGAATCTTCTGCTATGTAGCAGAAATTATATCTCCATTGTGCTGGCTAGTTTTTAATGTCAATTTGACATGAGCTAGAGTCATCAGAGATGAGAAAGTCTTAGTTGAAAAGGTGGCTCCATAAAATTGGGCTGTAGGCAAGTCTGTAGGACATTTTCTAAATTAGTGATTAATGGGGGAAACACAGTTCCCTGTGGGTGGTGCCAACCCTGGGCTGGTGGTCCTCGGTTGTACAAGAAAGCAGGCTAAATAAACCATAAGAGCAAGCCAGTAAGCAGCACTAGTCCAAGGTCTCTGAATCAGCTCCTGGTCCAAGGTTCCTGTGCTGTTTGAGTTCCTGTCCTGACTCCCTGCAGTGATGGACTTTACCTACAAGTGTAAGCAGCCCCCCTCCCCAACTTGTTTTTGGTTATGGTTTTTTTTTTTCATCACAGCAGTAAAACCCATAAATAAGGCAACAGAATTTCACATCATTACTGATTAAAGGACTTCTGTTATTTCAGGTTTCAATGTGAAAATAAAAAAACACACACAGATGGTGAGTTCATCAGAGATTTCTGCATTTTTCTGGAATTGCATAGAAGTTCTGAGTAGATAAGGAAGAGAGTTTCCTGTCATGCAAGAAAAAATAGTAGAAAGATATACATATATCAATATTGATATTGGCTAGAGGAAATGGAAGAAAAATGTCTTTAAAATGAGTTATTTTTATTTATTTAGTTACTGTGTATATCTGCATGTGCATGTGTGCAGGTATGCATGTGTTATGACATGTGTGTAGAAAGAAGCTGGAGAAAACCTTCTTGGGAATCAGTTCTGGTGCTTTAAATCTGGTCAAAAGCCCATGACTGGAGAAACCATAGGTCCTAGAGAGGTGTTTTACTAAATGTCATGTTGTCAAATTACCCTCTGATTATTTGCATTTATATCCATAGATTTTTGCTGCTCTCAACGTTGGTCAGAGAAGCATCTTATTGCCCCAGGGTAGTGGTTAATGCAAAGACTTACTAACTGGTCAGTGTGATAAAAATAAGTAAGTGTGAGTGCTCAGCTGTAGATGCGTCATCTATAGGTCATCTATATGTCATCTATAGGTCATCTATATGTCATCTATAGGTCATCTATATGTCATCTATAGGTCATCTATAGGTCATCTATAGGTCATCTATAGGTCATCTATATCACCATCCCTCAATCCATGGCTCAGGGAATAACATAGAAGAGGGACTCAAAAGAGTGCAAGAGGCAGAGTTTAAGAAGATTTGTGAAATTCTGTGTTTTAGACCTTACATTGCAGATATACACATCGACTTACAGCAGGTGTGGTTGCCTACACAAGACCTAGCCAGTTAAAATTCCACCATGTATGGGGGAGAGCCTTCTGAGGCCCCATAACCTGTAGTGGTTGTAGATAGCTCCCGAGGGAGACAGAGTCCCTTTTCTCAGGAACTGTGGCTATTGTAGGTTGCCCGTGCTCCTGTGGATAGCCTCATACCAATGAGCATATGTTTAAAGCTAATAGAACTCAGGGGGTTAGTAATTAATAATAATAATAATTTAAAATAAGGACATGAAGTTGGGAGTGAGATGGGTTGATAGATCCTGGTGGGAAAGTTGCAAGGGGTTAGTGAGGGGTGGATATGACCAAGATACACTGTATACATGTATGTGTGCAATTTTCAAATAACAAATAAAAATACTATTGTGAAAAGATGAACACCTGAAGCTGTGCTTTTTAAAGTCGCCATCAACCGCAGTGGTCATATTGATTCTAAGGTGCTGCTTAATCTTTGACTCAAGGCATGCACAGGCTCTCAGTCATGCTTTCTTCCTCTGCCTTCTGAGAGGGACCACAGCTGTCAGGAGCCACATGGACTGAGCACACTGTGTGTGACTAACTGCAGAGTTAATACAGAAATCTCAGTGTCTGGAAGATTTCCCAGGCCCCTTGTTCGTGGAAATCAGAACTGAATGAAGAATGACACATTTTTGGATATTCCACCCCCCAACAAAATGGCTACCTTTAACCTTTTGGAATTAAATTCATTTTTATAACATTACTGTGCAATCACTGGAGTACTTTGATCATTCTCGGAGTCCCCAAAGAACGCAGAATCAGCGGAAAATTCCTAAGCAAAGTATGTTAAAGGCAGCTTTCTGTGAGTTCAGTGCTCCCCCAACCTTGTTTTCTGACACATCTCTCTGGTGACTTTTTTTTTCTTTTATGATTAAGCTTTTGGAATATAGTAGTTTTCTGCAGGGCATCATGTGCAGCCGCAGTAGGCGTAGATGCAGCCCCAGCCTGAGTTTATAGTTGCAAAAAAGTAGAGAGACTTAATAGGCAGTGCAATTTAATAACGGAATACTTAACTTTATGAGAAATTACTTGGTACTGTATATTTTTAATCATCTTATACAGAAAATTAAAATTACTAACACTTTTTTTTTTTTTGCTTCAGTTATAACAAGGAGTAATTGAAGAGTGGTCCCCATCACGGAGTGCATTTTAATGAAAGAATTACCTCATGTCGTGCTAAATAATTGCTAGAACAGGACAAAATATCGAAGCAGTCATTTTTAGTGGGGGTTGAGGTGGGATGGGCTTTCAGGGGGTAGGACGTTAGGAGGGAACGGCTGAGGTGTGGATGGAGACCTTGGGTAATTGCTGAATACTGGCTATACACCAAGTCTGTGCTAGGGGCTTTACATTCACTGTTCACACTCTCCTGTCCAACTCTGTGGAGTATATATATTTTTTAATCACTTAAACCCCAGAGAGGCTAAATATCTTGCCCCAAGTAAATTGTCATTGATTAACAGAACCATCCTGTTGCCAACAGTACGGAAGTATCCTTGTCACAGTGATGGTGTCAGAGGACTCATGTTGATAAATCCAATTCTCTCTGTGTCTCTGTGTCTGTCTGTCTGTCTGTCTCTCTCTCTCTCTCTCTTCCTCTCTCTGCAGCATTTAAGGAAGTTGATCACTTTCTTCTCTTTAAGAGTCTAGCTGTATTTTATTTCTAAGGCCAAATGCCACTCAGAATATCACTGCACACACAGATCACCCCACACAGTGGTTCTGCTTCCTCCAGGGAGTATTCCAGACTTGAGCCCATGAGTTCCTTCTGTTCTCTAGTAAAGCTCACACTGCCAGTCAAGGTTTCTTATCCTCAGGATTATTGACATTGTAGGCCTGATAATGCTTTATTGGTTCATTTTCCTTGTCAATTTGCCTGGATTTAGAATCCCCTGGAAGACAGATCGCTAATATCTATCTATGAAGTCATTCCCAGAGTCAAAAGCAGCCCCTGACAGGTGACTCACATACAAATGTGTCTGAGAAGGAAGCGGTGTGCATCTGCCCTCACTGCTTCTTCCTGAGAGCACGGGGCTGCGACTGCTAATGGAACGCGATCCTCCGCTAATCAGACTCCAGCTTTTCTGACCTTCCAACAAGGACTCAATATCCGTCACTCTTTGGGAATTCCAGGCCTTCAGCACCAAATTGGGCCTGCTGAGACATCCAGTGATGAGGGTTGAGCAGCTATTGAGCTATTGAGCAACATGCAGATGGCTAGTGTGTGTGTGTGTGTGTGTGTGTGTGTGTGTGTGTGTGTGTGTGTGTGTGTGTGTGTGTGCATCCAGTTGGGATCCACCACCATACATAACCTAAGCTAGCTGCAAATGTCCAAGT
Organism: Acomys russatus; assembly: GCF_903995435.1. Lineage (NCBI taxonomy): Eukaryota > Metazoa > Chordata > Mammalia > Rodentia > Muridae > Acomys > Acomys russatus. The sequence goes on along the minus strand of NC_067168.1, from coordinate 31,499,604 downwards.
TTATGTCCTAAGTTTATCTCTTCAGTTCAGACTCTTCTCCTTAGCCAATGCCCACTCAATCTCACCATTTTAGAGTTTAACACTTGGGTCTGCATTGGCATTTTCTTACCTAAAATTATTTTGCCGCAATCTGCCTGCCCCTGGTAAAGGTATTGGCCCCTTCTCACTGGTATAGGACTTCTCTCTCTCTCTCTCTCTCTCTCTCTCTCTCTCTCTCTCTCTCTCTCTCTCTCTCCTCTATTTTACACACAATCCTTGAGAAATCTTGTTCATTTTACCTTACTGCTGTTCCATTCAATCCAATGTCACCTCAGCATTTCTCTCACTGCCTGGTCCACTTACCACTATCTCTTGCCCAAATGGTTGCTGCAGCCTCCTCTCTTGTCTCTTTGCTTTCACCTTTGCCTGTGACTGTCTTCACTCATGCCCCACTAATGTACTTTTCCATATCCACTGCATTTTATTTATTCACTTTACATCCTGGTTGTAGCCCCAACCTTTCCCACCTCTCAGTCCTACCCTCTCTCACGCTCCACCACACCCCTTCCTCTCTTCCTCAGAAAAGGGGAGTCCTACTTTCCATCCACCCCGGCTCATCAAATATCATCAGGACCTACCATGTCCCCTTCCCCTATGGCCTGGAAAGGCAGTCCCACCAGAGGGAAGTGATTAAAAAACACTGGCAACAAAGTTCATGTCAGAAACAGCCCCCGCTCCCCTTACTAGAGGACCCACATGATGTCTGAGATGCCCATCTGCTACATCTGTGTAGGGGACCTAGGTCCAGCCTATGCATGGTCCTTGGTTGGTACTTCAGTGTCAGCAAGCCCCTCTGGATAGTTGGCTCTGTTGGTCTTCTGGTGGAGCTTTTATCACCTCCAGCCTTTTCTCCTCCCCTCCCACTTTTCCACAAGGCTCTTTTCACATCACCCAATGTTTTGCTGTGAGTCTCAGCATCTGTTTCAAAGTGCTGCTGAGTGGAGCCTCTCAGAGGGCAACTCTGCTAGGCTTCTGTCTTCAAGGGTAGCCTAGTATCATTAATCGTGTCAGGGTTTGGCTCTCTTCCATGGTATTGGGTTGGGCCAGACATTGTATGGGCATTCCCTCAATCTCTGCTCTATCTTTATCCCTGCATATCTAGTCACTCAAATGATGTTTGTGTGGAAGCCAGAGACATTAGGGATGGACTGATGATGAGAGAAAACTATCCCACCATCTTATTCCATCCCTCTCCCTTTACATCAAAATACCTGCTTTCCTCTAACACACTGAAAAATCACTATAAAATCTAGCTTCTGTTTTGGGATAGGCTGTAAAGTAAATCCTAACAAAACCTAAAACATTGGTATAATACAGACTTTGTTGTGTGATGACATCATTAAGTTATATGTTTATGGGGAAAAGTGACGAAACATCCAAATGTCTGAGCATTAAACTTTTCAGTACATTTACATATTTATTTAGTCACTTATTTGTTGTATGTGGTGTGCACATGCCACGGGGTGTATGTAGAGGTCAGAGGACAACTTGCAGGAGTTGATTCTCTCCTTCCACCATGTGGGTCCTGGGAAATCCAACTTAGAATGCTAGGCTTGATGGTAGGCATCCTCGCCCATAGAGCCATCTCTATATATTTTCTTATAATGTCCACAAATCCAAATTATGCATGGATTAAAACAGGAGCATATAAAAAGAAGATAACAATGAACACTAAAAACTACTTGGAACTGATTGGGAGTAAAGGGGGCAAATACTAGAATTTACATGGTATCGTTTAAATAATCCTTCAATTAAATTTAAGACTTAAATGTTTATATTAGTAGCAAAGAATAAAGTTGATAATAAATGCTCAAATTAATTTTAAAAAAGAATAATACCCCAAACACAGAACAACAGAAAAAAGCAGCCGAGCTTGCGTTATTTCTGTGTCCTTTGCTCCATCAAAAAGCACCATATCTGAAGGCCCCGTGGACTACATGCTCACTATCGCACGTCACCCATGCTAACCATTTGTAACTGTGAAATCCACAGTTAAGCTTGTGAAAATATTAAAAATAGAACTGTGAGACCAAAAGTATTCCCATGCATACGGCCTTTACTCTGTTTGGGGACTGGGACATGTAGGCTTATTTGGCTGCACGCTGACATTGTGCCGTGACCCTTGTTACAACCAAGCCCTGTGTGGTATAACAAGGTATCCTCGTGGCTGATGCATGCCTTCATCTTTCAGACATGGGAACTGACTTAACAGTTTGAACTTTGCATACTGTGAGGACTCATTAACTGGCTGTGTTGAGAATCTCAGGATACCAAGACTGGGAAACGTTTTGTTAAAGCTTTGGCAATATCAAATAGAGGAAAAAATACTTCTTTATTTGGTATCATTTCCCCAAGTGCAGTTGTCAGAATCAATGAAGAAAGTAAGTAATCAAACTCTCTTATTATTACAATCCAATTTTGCAGAACTCCAGCCAGCAAAGAAATCCTAAGGACACTTAAAACCTGGGTGTCCAATTAAGGGGCCAATGATATTCGATAATTTCATAGTCACTTCTTATTCATTTATCTCCATTCTTGAGGTAAGCGTTTGAGATTGAGTAAGTGTGATGACTTCTATGATAAATATTAAGCCTTCAATAATGCTCATCTTGATCCTGACAATACATTTGAGCCAGAGGGTAGAACAATCATGAGGCAAGAGTGGGTCTTTGTTTTTTTCTGATTCCCTGTGAGAAACCGTTGGGCTTGGAGTCTTGGGTCATGGTTTAGGAGAGACTGCTCTCCAGTTTTGTATCATTGCATCTAAGGCTGAAAGCAAGGCTGGGGAGATGGCCCATCCCACGAGGTTCAGGCTGGCCAAGTATGAAGACCTGAGCTCACTCGCCAGAACCCATGTGAAAAAAGCCAGACACGGTGGCACAGGCTTGCAATATTAGCTTGGGGAAGATAGAGGCAGAGAGATCCCTGGAACTGTCTCATTGGACACCCAGCCTGACTAGTAAGTTCTAAGCCAATGAGAGACTCTGTCTAAAAAAACAAAAACAAAAACAAAACTCAAGGGGACAGCATCTGAGGAATGGCATCCAAGGTGGATCACTGTCTATCACATTACATGTACACATATGTGTATGTTCACTTGCACAGACATATACACTTCCACATGCATACACACACAAGCATGCACACACACACACACACACACACACACACACACACACACATATGCACACATCTACTGGAAAACACACACAGCCAAAATGATCCTGAGTGAAGAACAAGGTAACACTGGCTTGCTCTCTCCTGGCTTAGGAAGTGTCTGCGCACAACACACTGGGTGCTCATCAACACAGTTACATATGAGCTTTCAATGCTCATCTTTTGTGGGCAACTCATCCTTTTAAAAAACTTTCTTAAGACAGCTCTGTACTGACTCATTGCTTAGCCACAAAGATCAAAAGTGAATTTTGATTTCTGTGACTCTGTTGAAGAACTGTTGCTTGCAGATTCCATTATTTCCACCTCATTTGTATCTAGTGACCTGTTCTCGTTTAAGACTGATTATCAAAGAGCTGAAGTCGTGAAAGGTCTCAGAAAAATTATTGATCCTGGAATGACTTAGTGCTCGTTATGGATGGAAGGCTCCCAATTTTGTCAAATTACCCTGGCTGCAGATTTAGGCATAACTGGCTCCAAAGGTACTCCATTTAAGTGTGTGTGTGTGTGTGTGTGTGTGTGTGTGTGTGTGTGTGTGTGTGTGTGTGTGTGTGACCATGCATAGACACTTGAGGAGGTCAAAGGTTGATGTTGGGGTGGTTTCTTTAATCACTTATCCACTCTTTTTGTTTTTGTTTTGTTTTGTTTTTTGATATGGGATCTGACTGAAGCTACAGAACTTGCTATCTTGGATATGCTGTCTGCTGGTAGCCCTCCAAATCCATCTGTCTCCATCCTCAGTGCCGGTGTCAGAGATGCTCCCTGCCATATCTCCTCTATGAGTTTTAGAGAATTGAACTCAGCTTTTCATGCTTGGTTCATCTCTCCAGCTCAATGTTTTGATATTTGATCAGCCTGTATCACTCGTACAAAGGGGCTTCATTATGACCGCGCATTATCGCCACACATGCACAGTGTGTACCTTTGATCATACTTACCCTCCCATTTCTCCTTTTTTTCCTTCCTCCTCTTCTCTTCCTTTTGTGTTTTCTATCAATGTTTTTGTAAATAACCTATTCTAGACTATCAACTTGTAAACTTTCTAAGTACTCATAAAATGTACAATCCTGTTTCCATTTGATAAATGATAATATATTAGTCAAACACATCAAGCATTAAATATGCCCAGCACCATTTGAGAAAATGTAAACTCATTAAAATTAAATGGAACTTAAACTGTTCCCTTCTCGCCACTAGCTGCATTAGCACGGAATAGCATCGCCAGTTTCAGCACTTAGCCTATTGGACAGCACCAATACTGACCACTCTCTGAAGTGAATAATAAACATTATAAAACTTCCGTTGACCCATTACTTGAAGTGCATCTAACATGCTTCATGAAGATGAAATGGCACTTAGAGTGGGGAAGCAATGTCAAAACTCTTCAAAGATCAGGAAGACATCACAGATACTCAAAGCAATATGGGATTTAGGAAAGTGGACGCCATTGTGGAACTAGACAGTCCAGGAGCAGTAGTCTGCAACATTCATTCTCAAAGTGCACGTGCATCAGAATCACCGGCAGGCTTAGGTTTCTGCGTTGGTAGGTAGTGGGTGGAGCCTGAGGTATGTCATGTCTCATATGTTCCAAGGTGGTACCAATACTGCTTGCTAGAGAAAGGATTGCACCTTGAGAGATACTAGTTCATGTAATTACTGTCCACTATTTTCAGCTTAGGTCACTTTCTGTGTTCACAGAGTAGATATAAAGCAAACTTGTGCTGCTGGGAGAAGTCACTGTCTGGAGCTGAAAATGAGAGATCCCAGGGGAAGTGTTATCTTCTAGGAGAGTAGAGAATGTCTAAGGACACTGTGGACACCAGAGGAAAGGGACAGGAACCTAAGAGGGCACAGTGGTGGAAGTGCGAAGGAAGGCTGACTACAATCCAAAGCTACCATGGTGTCTTTCCAGTAATGAGCAGAAGCAAAGACACAACACACAGCCTTCTTAATTTTAGACAATTCAGCTGCAGCTCAGTAAAAACTAGTTTTCAGATGAGAAAGATGAGACCGGGTGTAATGACACACTAATGAAATCACCTTTAACTAACTGGGGCTGGGAACTAATTGCAAAGAGAGATACGGGATGCCCCAAGCTATGACTGCTTCAAAGAGGAGAAATGGAAAATATGATTGAAGTCATTCTGGAGAGGTGTTTCTCTGCAACGAAAGGACCAAGCATGTATTAGATGCTTGATCTATTTTCAATGTTTGAACTATTGTCACTATCCACCTATGTTCTCCAAGTGGACATCACCCTAGACTAAAAGAGACTAGGCTTCAGAACTAAGGGCCGGGATCTGCAACTCAGAAGATCTCTTGGCTGCTGATTTTTTAGAATATCTTTTTACCTTCTAGAGTTAGCATCCCTGCCCTTCCCCCAACCCTGACACCAGTGGTGGTTTGGTACTTCAGGCATCCCTACTGTCAGTCAGAGAACTTGTTTATGCTGTTGCTTCCTCGGTGTCTGGCCACAAAGACTTGTTGAATGATCTATCACAATGCCTCATACAAGTATCAGCACATGCTTCCTGGACGTTCATGCTGTCATTTTCTCTGCTAATTATTCTATTCTATTTTCATCTTATCAATGATGGAGATAGAGGGACATCTCTAACTAGAGTCACCAAGATTTAAGAAGCACACCAAATTTCAAGGATTCTGTCTTTGTAAAGTCAACAGAATGCCAGGTATTCATTCTTTGAAGTATTAATGTGTTGGCACCTGCCTAGTTGTCCTATGGAGTTCTGACTGTTAAGAAGGTATCTTAAAAATGGTAGCTTTCTTAGACAAATCCAAAGTGCTTTTTAGCCTACAACTGACTAAAACAATGTCACTGGGAAGTGTATTGGGGCAGGCATCGCCATCTCTGTGGGTGCAGTTTAAGCATAGGAAGGGTACTGCTATAACTCTCAGAGAGGAGTTTCAGGATTGTGAGCAGAACTCACATCCTGATTGGAAACCTGCCTGGGAAATGCATTTCTTTTTTTTTTTTTTTTCCTTTTTTAAAATTAATTTATTCTTGTTACATCTCAATGTTTATCCCATCCCTTGTATCCTCCCATTCCTCCCCCCCCCCTATTTTCCCATTATTCCCCTCCCCTATGACTGTTCCTGAGGGGGATTACCTCCCCCTGTATATGCTCATAGGGTATCAAGTCTCTTCTTGGCTACCAGCTGTCCTTCCTCTGAGTGCCACCAGGTCTCCCCCTCCAGGGGACATGGTCAAATGTGAGGCACCATAGTACGTGAGAAAGTCATATCACACTCTCCACTCAACTGTGGAGAATATTCTGACCATTGGCTAGATCTGGGAAGGGGTTTAAAGTTTACCTCCTGTATTGTCCTTGGCTGGTGCCTTAGTTTGAGCGGGACCCCTGGGCCCAAATCTGCCTATCATAGGAAATGCATTTCTTATCATCAGATCCAGAGTGCTCAGTTTCTGAAGCGAGGGTTAATCTGGGAAGGAAGTCTTTCAAGTCTTCTGATTTGTGACTCATATAGGACAAGAAGTGTGTGTGGAAAGGCAGCAGACAGCAAAGGAAGCAACCAGGAAATGCTCGGTTTCCTATCAGACCAGAGTAGGAAGGTTTTTGTTTTCATTTATCTTAAAAACATACAATGCCCCGAGTATCAAGAGCCAGGCCAAAGTGGTTCCCTATGCTTCCTGTCAATATGTTCCTTATTGTAAAGTGAATTGACAGGAAAATAGAATTTGCTTTTTGTGATAACTTTCATTAAAATCTATCTAGGCTATCAAACTAAGAAAGTTATTTTCCTGTATATTACCGTAGCAAAAAAGAAAAAAAAAAAGGTTCACAAGGTCCAGTTCTGTCCTGAGGAAGCTTAATTATAAAATCTCTCCTATTTCTCTAAGGTCCTATAGATATTTTAAGTCAAGTTCAGAAAGAGAGTCCTGTTAAAGCAGCCAAACCTCAACGAGGGACCATTACGACTCTCTGAAGTTCATTTTAGTAGTTCAGAGCTAACATAAATGGATACATTAAAGAAAACCATGTATATAGATGTATATACATCTATGGGAAAAGGGATAAGGGATGGACAGGCAGAGGTCTGGTGCTGCGCTGAGCATCTTTGCTACCTTGGAAACCACTTCTGTTAAAGTAGAATTGTAGACCATAGGTGGCGCCTTTCTGTTCGCTAAGCTATCAGTCCCCAGATATGGGAGCAGTCTCCTAAGAGAAGGTGGCAGCTTCGGAGGGCTTTCTACACCTCTCACAGCTGCCTTAAAATGCTGCACAGATTCAGAGGAAACAAGGAACAAATTACAGCTCCTATACACACATTGTCAAGGTGTTGCCTTGACCAGATAGGAGGCTCCACATTGTTAATAGCACTTGCAGTGAAGGACGGGCCCCTAGAAACACTGTCAACTAGTCAAGCAATTCAAGTCTCCTAAATGTCATCTTGTAAGCTTTCTTAATGGAGCACGCCAGACACACCTCAATATATGGAGGTGTGAATAGCAGAAGCTAATGTGACTGCTTGTTTTGGCTTCTACAGACAGGAAATGGCGATCAGATGAGCTCATGGATTCTGTACTCCTTCCTGGAGGACAAGTACAGTGCAGAAGGGATGATGAGAGGGTGGAACGCCTTGTTATCAGACTCCATCCTTGGCCTTCCCTGCTTTCCCCAAACCTTCAATGACCCTGCTGCTCTCTTGTGCCACATAGGGTTCCAGGGGAAAGATTTTTGGATCTAACAATGGAGTCAGACCGCTCGGAAGATCCTGGAGAGGAGGCTTGGTTTGTAGTCAGAAATTCTGCACTTTATATCTCTGTGGATTGGGTTTGAATCTTGACTGTTACTGCTAGTTGTTTGATCTTCAGGGTTCTCAGAGTAAAAAAAAAAAAAAAAAAAAAATGATGAAACCAAACCTCACCATGCAGGGATGAGGGGAAGAAAATTTCAAGGTATAAAAGCCATTTGATTCCCTATTTCCCACCCCACCCTCCAGCTGCCCTATCAGGAATCAAGGTGATCATATTTCCTTGGGAGCGGTAGGGTGGGGTGAGGAATCTGCAATCCAATTAGACCTCCAAAAATATTCTTTTCCTTTTCTTCCACTCAGTTTCATTGGTCTTCAGGATCTCACAAACTCATGTTGGGACCTCAACAGCAACATAACTATATCCCCATCCTACTGTGCAAACCTGGCAAAGCAGAATAATGGTCATACATACAGGTCTGGCCTCACCCTTCTTGTCTCACTCCCCATAGTAGATGCCTCAAGGATTTTTCTTTCCTTGCTATTTTGACTTTGGAAAGCACACATCTGCTTATGCACGGGCAGCATGTTTCCCCACAACAAGTCAAACTGTTTTGATAGAGGGACTGCCATCTTTGTATACCCCAAACAAGCACAGAGCCTCACAGAGAGCATGTCTTCAGCGGAGTTTTACATGGGGCTGAGTGAATGGTTGGTCACACACCCAATGGATTCATGAGGGTAGGACTCAAAGATTCTCTATAAATAGTTATTATGTTTAAGGAATGAATAGTCTATAAACATATTGATTTTATTTGTTTGCATACATGTGCACACATGCTTATGTATGTGCATGCATGAGTGTGCATGCTTGTGTGTGTGTGTGTGTGTGTGTGTGTGTGTGTGTGTGTGTGTTGGCAGCAAAGACCTGCTGAGCCATCTCACTGGCTCTGAACAGATATCTTAAATACTTGAAATGGAGATGGAAGTGGAACATCATTCTTCCAAGAACATTACCAACTATCTCTAAAAAAAAACAAAAAAAGCAAGCAATTTAAACATTTGTGGAATTAAGAGTACATCAACCCTAGGAAGCAAGGGTAGACACTGTTGTCTCACTGCTCTTGGATCTACTGCCATCAATGAAGACACGCCCTCCAGTACACCTGTCTCAGAACAGCATCTGTGTGCAGGTGCGAATAACACTAGTTGACATTTAGGGAAAGGTTTGCCCCCATGGTGGGAGTCACTAGACAGGGAGGAAAGTGAGTTGAGGTTAATTTTATGCTCTGGTACTCTGAGTGGTCTGTTGATTGTAAAGGGGGCGGGGGAGGCAGAACTGGCTTTATTTTTCAGGCCCAGGCCAGATCTATTCCTTTTTATGTCCCTCTGAGAGACCTAGGGGGGAATTACATTTCAGCCTTAAAATAGGAATGAACCCACTGAGTCTTACAGGGCCTGATGGATGGCTTCACTTCCTGCAGGTCATCGAATTCCTGCTATAGAAAATAAAGCCCACAAGCTGAGCGTGGTGAGGAAGGCCTACCATCTATCCCTGGGAGGCCGGAGCAGAAGGATTTCAAGTTCAAGACACATGATCTGGGCCAATGATTGTGCCAGAGTGTAGAAAAACCTATTTTGAACTTCATTTTTCCTTAATCAAAGGCCACAACCAACTATTTACTGTGTAACTTTAACTGTACGGTATTGGGTAATGATTTGCAACAAAAAAAGCACTCATTTGTTCTAGAGTCATTCATTTTAGTGCTTCCATCATTAAGGGGCTTGCTCAGCCTGGAATGGAGGGACTAGCCTGACTGTGTTTTCACCTAGATGGTTGACTAGGAAAGTGATGACTTTTAGCCTCCCTAGGGCTGTTGACAGAATTTTTAGGTATTCATTACACCCAGTTTTCTAGAAACCAGCAATGGGAAGACTGTTTGCTTGGAGTTTCTGACAACCATTCACAGAACAGTAGCAATTAATTCATAATAGTAGCAATTAATAAACAATAGTTTCTTTCCTCATAGTCTCCTTCCACCTTTGATGATCATTCATGATATCCTGTACCAGTAATTGAATCCTTCAATCTTTAAGTTGGGGGTCTTAATTCTTCTAACTACGTGTTCACTGAGGCTCTGAAGAGAAAATACTGGGAAGTCTTGCAGAGCACTTCAGTTAGTACAATACAGGTATAGAAAGAAGAAATAGTTCTTCCCCTCAGATCTTAGGCTCAGAAAAACAAGAAAGAATACTCAAGGTGCTCTCTCCTCTCTGCCCTTCCTTACATAATGTCTTCCCCCATGTCCACGGAGTCCTTGGGTTTTTATAGCAAGCTTAGGGCAGCCCTTGAGGTTCCTGCTTCCTGATTGTTCACCTCGAAGGGCCTTTCACCTTCCTATTAAATCACAGGAAGGTCGCTGTCATTTCTCCTCCTCCCTCACCCTTCAACCACTGAACACAGCTGATGCATAACCATGACACTTTCCCTCTTACCTAAGAACAGACACTGAGCCTGTCCCCTCACCCCCTATTTAACCCTAGCGTCAGAATGGTAGCCCTTAGGAAGGTAGTGTAGCTAAACAGAAGGACCACAGCGTCTTGGGGCATGTTAGATGTAGAATCAACTTGAGAATCAGCCAGACCTAGCTTTCAGGCTCTGTCTTTAAGATATCTGTGTGGTTTTTTTGTTTTGGTTTGGTTTTGGTTTTTGGTTTTGGTACTTACTCCAGTTTCTTTTTGTACTAACCTTGAAGGTCTGTTGTGTGGATTAAAGGGGTGGCATATGGGAAGACACCAGCAACATTGCTGCTATACAGCAAGAGCACATGAATAGGTTAGTGGTTTTTTTTTTTTAATCTATAAATCCATATTAAGGTCTTGTTTTGACCTCTCCTCTGCCACGTGGTTCATAGCAAGCCATTTCTCTTTTCTAGATGCCAAGGATCATTTTGTTGGGCTAATACCATAGTTGGGATACCTTAAGGTTCCAAAACGTCCCATCTCAGAACCACTGTACACTGTTCCACAAGGTCTGGGAGGGCACTTTGTGGCTCTGCCCCATTCTCACTTCAGGGTAAGACTGGGGTTACCATTCCTGACTCACCTGTTTTAGAGAATATCCCATGACACCAATGGCCATACGCCTTTGGGGAGTGGGGAGGGAGATGGAGGGGGGGAGAGAGAGAGAGAGAGAGAGAGAGAGAGAGAGAGAGAGAGAGAGAGAGAGAGAGAGAGAGAGAGAGAGCATGTGTGTACCAGCTGACATGAGTGCTGGGAACCACACTCTGGTCCTCCGTAAGAACAAAGAACACTCATCATCACTGAGCCAGCTCCCCAGACTACTGATTTCTGGGCTGGATAGGTTGTTGTCACAGAGTGAACAAGACTGAAATGTGTTACATGACAAATTCCCACTTGAAAACTACACTTTGGGGGCTAGAAGCCCTTGCTTGTTCGTGATCATCTCATCTAATGGTCACTTTATTGGCAGGTTACTTTGGGTCTCTATAGACACTGAATTTAAGTGGGGATTAGGGCAAACTGGGTAACTTTGCATAATGTCACTATACAAAAATAGGACACACTTGCCCATCATCAGGAAAACCTACTGGGGCCTTTAAAAATAGTCACTTCAATTTTGAATTTTTAAATAGGAACTAAAAAGGTCTGGGTAAATATAACAAGTTGCACGCATATTAAAAACGTGTCGGGATTTGAAACAAGTGTTTTCCTTTTCCTTAACTGCAAATGTAACACATTTTAAAGTAGAAAATTAAAAAGAAACCCTGTTTCTTTTTGTAATTTATCCACTGAGAAATACATAATTATCATTTTTTTGCCGTTTTTTTCTAGTCACGTGTATATATGAACACAAATATGTTTATTAAACCTTACATGTGTGCCGCAGCTTAGAGCTCTTCTCTGAGAGTCAAATTCATTTGCCATGCGGCACAGCAGTTATGGTTTGCTCAGGGCCCTGTGACTTCCTGCGCTATATAACTGCCAGGGATCCAGCTTGGGAGGATGCTCTCTACTGAAAGGCTTGGAAACACCTTAAGTCAGCAACTACAAACCGGGATTCCTCTTTCCCTTCCCAAACCTGCTCTTCTAGTGCCTCACATTAAAGAACAGTCACTTCTCCATGCTCACAAGCAAGCCAAGACTCAGAGACTCATTCTAGAGTGTCTCCTTTTCTTTTCTCTATATCCAGCATGCAGTTAGGGGCCAAGTTCTGATCATCTCCTATTGACTTGACCTCTGACTGGCTCCCCTCCCTCAACCATATCCTCTCTCTTCCAAGCTCCACCTAAGAATTTAAGCATCATTTAATCATCTTTCAACACAGAACCGCTGCCTCTCATTTCCTGGGATGAAAAAAAAAAAAAAAAAAAAAACCCTTAACTTCTCAAGCTGAAATGCAGGGATGTGTTTAACTTATTGCCTTTGTGAACTCCTAACTGTTCTTGAGGCCCCTGGTAACATGGTAAAGCAATACAGCCTCCAGCTTATTGGCTGCAAACCCCTAGCTAGGCCTTTGGGACACAGAATTGTAGACACTTTATTTCCCCAGGAACCGCCGCCCCCCCCCCCCCCCAAGCCTTTGCTGCAAACACACACAGTGCTCTTGCCGGTTACTTTGCAACTTAGATGGCACAGAATCGGATGACTCATCAGCTGGGACAGTCTTAGAAAGCTTTCTGGACAATGTTGTGTGAGTGAGTATAGGTGGTTGCTCTCCTCATTGGTCGAGGAGGAGGACTATGAGTCCAGTCTATACAATACTGAGACTCTATCTAAGAAAACTAAAAGGGGTTGTGGGCATAGCTCACCATCGGATAGCATGCTTGAAGACTTGGCTTCCAACCCTTGCCATGAAAATCAATCCAAACAGGGATTTAAAGCATCCTAGTCTATTAACTTAAGCAGTGGACATTCACTGTGCATGTTAGACTTACTCTGGCCACAACTAAGAAGTTCTGATGCCTTGGCTCTTTGCTCAGAAATTGTGTTTAATTGTTCTGAGCAAGGGGTCTGGGGATCTATGTGATTGAAATATCTATCCAAAGTTGGTTTATGCTACCAAGGCTACTGGATGCTCGTGCATACAGGGAAGGCCTGGCCTTTATGCAGCTCATGTCTTCCCATCCTAAAATTAACCATGGCTGTTCTCATTTGTTGATTTTGTTTTTTTGCTTTTTCTTTTCGAGACAGGGTCTAGTGTAGCTGGGAATGGCCTTGAATGACTCATCTTCCTGCTTCCAACTCTGAAGTGTGGGGATTACACATGCCAGCATCACCATGCCTGACACTATTGTTAATCAGGACCTCAAGTCTCCAGGAAACTTTTCTACTTGGGCATCAGGGACCAGCTTCACCACCAACAAAATGGCCTTTTGATTGCCATGTTTCTGAGTTACGTCTTTAGTTTTCAATTGGATTGAACTCAAGATGGGGTGAAGTGAATTTGCACTCTTAAAGCCCTCCCCCTCCCCCAATGGGGAAGAGATTAAATATACAATTGACTTGAATAATAGTTCTCAAACAGGGACAGTCTAAACCCCTGGGGAGCATCTAGCAGTGTCTGGAGGGAAGACAACAATGTAGGAGACACATATCACATATCTTAACTTTGCACAGTATTGTGCAAGGTAGGACGTTAGTGGATGTCCTAGCATACACAACACAGTGAATTATCGAGACCAAAAAATGGGTCATGGGAGGCTGAGAGGCCCTGACTGACAGAAATCCAAAGCCTCCTTCTAGTGTTCAAATGCTTGTGTAAATGCCTAACTGGGAGACTCGAAGGAAACATACTATTATGGTTGTGGCTCATTTCTCCGATCTCATCAATTCTCTAAATGTGAGTGGCCAGCAGCAGCCATAGTACCTGGGAACCTATTAGCCATGCGCATCCTCAGGATCTAACCACTGCTGCCTCAGAAACTCAGGAATCTGTGTCCTAACAAGCTCTCCAGATGATTCTGATGGGCAGCATAGTTTGGGATCCCGTGCTGACTTCATCCGAAGGCCCGCTGTGCTTCGGTATATCATGGGCCCTCAAGAGTGGCTTCCATGATTGAAAGTAGCAGAGTTGAGGGCATTGTAAGAGAGTTTATGAAGTGGGCCAGCTGGTCTGCAGGGGAGATGAGCTGGACATAATGCCTCCTGACAGGTCCATTTAGTGATTTTGTTCTTTCATGGGATGCCTGCCATAGTGCGTTTTAAATGCCAATGCAATCAGGCATGCTGGGTAGCGAACAGTACTGATGCTGGGTACAGGTTTAGTCGCGAAGGGAGAGAGAAGGAAAAGGTGATGGAGGAGTAAGTTGGAAAAGTTCTGAGGATCAGACTCTCCTCCGAGGATGGCTCTTTCTGTTTCCAGTCTCTTCAAGACTATTAATTGAATCCTGTTTGTCTCACGAACCACCACCCCCTCTCCTGATTTATTCCTCTGAAAATCTCATGGCTTAAAGGTAAGCCAGGATTTACCATTCTTAGCCCTAGACTTGGTTCGTGCCATTTCAGAGACTGTTCAAAGGAAGCAAAGTCCTAACCCATGAAATGTGGCTTTGAAACGAAAGGGACCTGACATTTGGAAAATCCACAAAGCAGCTTTCGCCCTCACTTCTTCCCTGAGAAGAATTTAGTCTCCGCCATCCTCCAAAAGCTAAGCTCTGAGAGCCAGCTCCGGACAAGATTCCTTTCTTCTTTGTGGGACTCCCCCTGTACCCCCCAGTTGTGAAGGTATGTTTCCCCTTTGCCTTTCTCCCCATCCAGACCCCTACTTTCCTGTGACCTGGGCCTGGTTGAGTGAAATACCCGGTAATATAGGAAGAAACCCTTAGGAGAGAGTAGATAATAGCAAGCTTCAATGGGGAATACCCCCCAAGGCAAAATAAGAAATATTGCCATGTTGAATTTAGACCTGCCATAGGTCTCAATTAGGTCTGCCATTTACACACAACTAACATGGAGTGTCCCAGGCTCAAAGTAATGAGATGGCCATATTTCTAACAAGTGATTCAATGTATATACAAGGGTAAAGGGTATTCCTCCCCACCACCACCGGAGATTTTAAAAGAGCAGACCAAATAGTAAAACTTATCAGGGGCATCTTTTAAAGACTCTATCTAATGTAGCTGTGGGCTTTGATATCCATCCATCCATCCATCCATCCATCCATCCATCCATCTATCTTTCCATCCATCTATCTTTCCACCCATATATTCATCCATTAAGCAGATTCTTGTGAGGATCATATAATGGATATGCCAAGCATTGTTTAGGGGCAAATGTGTCTTAGAAAGTCAACTCCATTTTGTCCTCCTAACCGACAAGGCCATGTGAAGACATTTCCAGCTGTGCAGTAATAAACATTGACATCTTTGAAGGCAATGTTTTCAGTTCCAGTGTTAACGAATTAGTACAATAAGTGATGGAGTGAGAGGCTTAGATTAGCACGCAAGCAAGCCAACTAGCAGAAAAACCCAGGACTGAGCACCCGATGTGGCCAGTGTGTGGTGTCACATAAGCACAACAGCAAGTCTCGCCAGTTTAGAATTATCCTACAACTGTATGGAGGGATGCCCAGAATTCCCACTCTATCCCTTCCTGCATTGGCTACTTTTTTTTCGTCACTGTGCTAAAACACCTAGCAGGAGCATGTCAAGAGAGGGAAGGCTTGCCTTAACCCACCACAGCGCAGAAGGGACTGTGGAGTTAGCTCATGGTGACAGGAATGTGTAGGGAAAGACTCCTCACCTGGTGGCCAGGAAGCACGATGGAACCAGAGCTGGGAAGAACCTTCAAATGCCTTTCCCTAGCCATCTGCTTCCGCCCGGTAAGGCCCAAGCCACAGCTAAGGACCCCAGGGACTTCAAATTAGTGTTATGAGTGGAGAGCCTAGGCACCCAAAGATGAGTCTGTGGAGGGCTTTTTAGACTTAAACCATAGCAGTGTGTCCTCTCATTATTAAGCAGTGTCATCCAACTTCCTGTCTCTCCTCTGATGTCATCCCGGTAGTACGTCACCTACTACTTTTCAGCATAGAACTGGCTGTAAGTGGGTTAAATATGAGGAGATTGTCGTCAGAACAGTTGGGAGTTATTCAGTTGGATGTGGTCTGTACTAGGGAAACGTGGTATTCGCAGGGACAAGTGGACTCTTTCTACATTTATCTGGAGATCTCACCAGACAAGTGTTTGCTCGGGGCTCTTAGTTCAAAACTGAAGTGATGCCTTCAAAACATTGTTTGAACTAGTCAAGGGCTGACGGGCTGCTATTCTTGACATCAGAGCGGCACCTATTTCTGACCTCCCTCCTTCCTCATTGTAGTTACTAAATCCAACAGGCAGAGGGGCTCTCATTAGCCTCAGGGCCATGGCACACTGAGAGGGGACATTTTCTACTCAGCGGGTGTTGGAGAGGATGGTGTGTGGAGAAAAGAGAGTAGGGTACTGGTGCCGCCTCCAGAACTCATCATTCACGATAGGTGGGCAAAGAAGGAATGCCTCTCTTCCCAGATTTATGAAATGGAAGAGCTTGAGCGCCTGAAGGAATCTCTGGGGAGCCACCACACCCTTGTGCTAGGTGGCTGGCCAAGCAAGAACAGGTAGGATGGAGAAAGTGTAGGCAGGAGCCAGTTGCTATACAGTACGCAGATGTCAGGTAGACGTTTCAAGTTCAGTCATGTCAACTGATGGAGGATTACTTATTTATTGTGGTAAAAGATTCATTAGACTACATTTGCCATCAAATCATTTTTAAGTGCATAGCTCTGTCGCATTAGGCATGATCGCATTGTGCCGTAACCATCGTTGTCACTATCGCTCGAAGTCATTTGTCTTCCTCACTAAAGCTCCAATACCGCTGAACACCAGATCCAAAGCTTCAGCTTTAGGTAAATTGAACTTGATAGACAAAGCAAGGCTTGCTTTGGTTAAGATACTCTTAGTTTGTCTGTCTGTCTGTCTGTCTGTCTGTCTCTGTCTGTTTGACTGTCTCACTGATAATAGCATCACCTTGATATTGAAGCAGCATCTACTGCTGACATCATTTGTAGGAGACCTCACTCCTCCCCACTTTGGAGCTACTAAATACAAGAGGCACAGGAGGGCTCTCAGCAGCAGTAGGGGGCCTCACATGAAGAGGTGCAATTTTCTCCTCAGTGGATGGAAGGATGGTGTTTTTGGGAAAGAGGAATACGTGATTAACACAGGGCACCCAAACATAGGGAGGGACTGAAAGAGAAGGGAAAAGGCTGGGACATGACTGGTCTGGCCACACGTGTGTATATATGGTCACTGCTCTTCTGAGCACGCAGACTGAGGGCACATCTGTCCCTTCAGGAAGATTTATTATTGTACATTGCTATTGGGGAATCTAGTTTGAAAGTCAAATAGATTTGATTCTATTCATGACACTTAAGAGCTTTGTGGATCTAGTCTTTAAAATATTATTTTCTTCTTCTGAGCCCCAGATTTCTCATCTGCAAAATGGGCAATAAAAGCATTTCTTCATGTGAAAGTCAAATATCTGGTCACAAAAACCCATTTCCGTTTCTTTACAGGCATCTAAGTAGCCTGGGTTGCTCAGTTTGCCTTGCTGCTCAGTGCGACGGAACTATTTACTGAATTCTAGTTTCAGCTAAAGCTTCTGGAGACCCAAATGTTTCTTCTTTCTGTTTTCTGGATGTAAATTAGAAGTAAGGTATGGGGTGAGCCCCAAGTACCAGGAACATGAGCACCACCCCCAAGGGTTCTCTCCAGGATTTGATTATGTAGCTTTGGCTACTCTGGAACTAGCTATGTAGACCAGGGCGGCCTCAAACTCAAAGATCCACCTGCCTCTACCTCCCCAGCCGCAGGACTAAAGGTGTGTGCCACCACACCCAGCAGAAACCTGAGTTCTTGAATCATGAAGAAACAGATATGGACCTGAATGTTATATGAGCACAAAATAACTTTTGTTACACGGAGGCATTGTATTACTATGGCATTGCTCTTTTATACATCTTTTTTGTGTGTGTGCACATGTGTGTGGGTGCCAGTGTCCTCTTGAATTGTCTTCTCCATTATATTTTCGGATACGGTCTCTCTCTGGGCCTGAGGCTCCCTACTGATCCAGCTAGACTAACTGGCCAGTGAGCTGAGGGATTCTTTTCTCTCCTGCATCATTCCCCAAGGCTGGGCTTATGGATGCACACAGTTGTCCTTGCCCTTTACCTGGGTACCAGTGACTCCAACTCAGGCCCTCATGTTTGCACAGCCAGCCCCTTCCCCACTGAGCCATCTCCCTAGCACCCTGCTGGATTGTTTAAGCTAAGAGAATTACCGAGTTCAATGAGAGGATTTAAACCAAGGGCCCAGCACAATTCCTGGAGCCCGGCAAGCACTCAGTAAATATTATCTGTTCTTTAGCAGAGACAATGAGGCACGAGAGGCTCGGGTTTAAGCTAAGATTTTGCTTATGTAGCTGTGAATCTTAAATTATTGTCTACAAAGCAGAATCTCTAATCTGCATTTGTGAAGTAGGACAATATTAATGAAAAGGATGAAATATTAAGATGAAGAGGCCGTGTCCCTATCTCAGGACATAAGCCGACCTGATTCCTGCACTGTTTCACTCTGCTTTCCTCACTGTGGTATTGATTTCCGATCTCAGGTAGGATCAGGGATCAGGGATGCCTTTTACTCAACTGGAGTCAAGAATTCCAGCCCCATAATTGAATCAAGAAGAGACTTGGATGAGTTTTTAACCCTCCGGTAAATTTCTGAACATTTAGGTAACGTGAATGAATATTTGAAAGGCTCAAGACCAGCAGCCCTGAGCCCAGAAGGCCATGAGCAAAGCTCTTGAATCCAAGGCCCCCACCCCTCACAATTATCAGGAAGTAAAGTCGCTTTCAATTGTCCAGTAATGCCAGGCTTACTTACAATTAAAAAAACCCTAAGTGTAGTAACAGTCTCCTCAGTTCCAGGTGTCTGTGGTTTGCATGCGCCAAAAACCCAACCCAAGCCAACCCAACCCAAAACCCAGAAGAAGTTGAAATAGCCCCATGGGGAGTCTAGTGATGAAGCTCTGTGCTATAGATTTGGGGTTCTATGGAGCTGAATGGGGGCCACCGTCAAGGACTGAGATCTTGGGAGTATAAACTGGGGATGGAGTATTATCCTTCCCAACAGTAAAATCCAGATTTGCTAGAGAAAATCAGCAAGAATGAAGACAAAAATTTTTAAAGGCTGGAGATAGTAAGATAATGGGCCTACAGGGGTGTAGAAGTTAAGGACCAATTTGGGACTGGGCTATAAAGCAAAGGTCCGGGCAAACTAAGAACACACTGAAGGAGTCAAATCCTTTGGGCTATTGAGTACCATTTTGGCTCAGAGAGTTCAAAGCAAAACAGTGAACTTATAGAGAAAATACAATTTCAATTCAAGACAGCTTGATCATACATAGAAGGGGATAGCACAGACAGTTGGATTAGTAAAGGAACAAATGCAAAGGATTTTATAGAGTGTCAAGAACAGAACATGCACAGACACATATGCTTAGCTTTGCATTAAGATGGCAGAAAGATAGCCAAAGGGAGGGGCCAGCAGCACGTTAGCTAGGTTGGCACAGGCAGGAAGGAGGATATATTTTAGTTCATATTTAGTTCATCAGGGGCTGGGTCCCACACTATTTACGAGTTATTAAAAGGGAAGACTCCAGCCTCACTGATATGGGGTTTTGACCTCGCAGCGCACTTTAAGGAACTTTGGGGGTTTCAGATGACAACTTGTAAATGTGGCCGTTTTAAGTCAAACAGCATGGCAGCCAAAAAGGAAGAGTGGAAAGATGAAAAAATATCAGTTGTGGGCAGCAGTATCATTTGGTGATCACTTTTGATTTGTAACTGGGCTTTCTTTCTCAGTTTCCCAGGTCCAGCTTATACTTTAGATTTAGGAGGCCATTTCTCCTTCCGTTCTGTTACCACTGATTACCTGACTATGTTTTCTGTGCCCATCTTACCATGACCTCAGTTAACAACGTGGGCCCCTTGGCTGCCCAAGGCATGGGGCTGTGGTGATAGAAGCCACAGTTCCGTATCTCAGTCCCTCTCAAGGAAGCTAGCTGTCATCAACACTTACTCCAAGGATGTCACATGAAGCTTATTGAGGGGAGTCTCCAAGTCACCTGTATGACTGAGATACTGGAAAAGCAGATAGAATCTGACCCTTATAGTGTAGGTGACTCAAAGTTGTCAGTGTCATGATTGCTTTAGAGTGGCATTTCCTCTCAGGACCAAGTACTCTATGATGTCTACAAGTGCTTGGTTGATGGGGCTCCCTAACCCTGTATTTCTCTAAGTGCCTCCCCCTTCTGGAAGAGTCTATGGTGAACACCACAATGTCTCTAAAAAATTATGATGTGTGTAGAAGCAGTATGTTGGTCAAAGCAAAGGAAACAATGAGTACCACAGTTCACTGAGTCATTTTTTTTTTTTGAGAGTTTTTTTTTTCCAACTAATGGAACATCAAGTGATTCAGGGTCTCAGACCTCATAAAATATCTTACATGTAGACATTTTTCTTGTTAAATGTTGCAATGACAGGAAATGAAGCATTTTGTTTAAGAGTCAAAAAATGCTTATCATGGTGATTTATTTTCTAATAAATTAAATGCAGGAGGAATGAGTTCAAGAGATATTCAACAATTTGACACCCACATAAAGATATAAATCAGGGAGAAAGAAATTATAAAACTTAAAAATTCAATGATTTCAAAGCTTTGGTCTAGAAAGCAAGGAAATTATTAAGCATCAATGTAAGAGGTGTGTGTTAGAATTTCAGGGCCAACTTAAAGCAGTTTTCATGGCTCAAATATGGAATGCTGTAATATGTTAAAGAATTAGTAATAGTAGAAATAGACTCAAACACTCATAAAAGTCCATGAATTCATAATAATGCCAAGGGCATCCTCATCAGGAATCAGAACTTGAATCTGTTTAGGCCCCAATGACCCATTTATAACAAAACAAAGAATATAGGAAACACTTCAGAACAAACCATCTTTTTTTTTTTTTCTTTTTCTTTAAAAAACACAGAAAATAAAACTAAAATTACAAAGAGGGGGTGACCACTAACTCATTAAAATAGTTTCATTTGTACCCTGGGCCTTGTTTAGAGCATAATATAAAGTCAAAAAAAAAGAGGGGCCAGTGAGATGACTCTGTGGGTAAGAGCACTTGCTGCATAGACATGAGTTCAAATCCCAGCACTCACATAAAAACCTGTGTGTGGTCTCATGTGCATATATACCTGTGTCCTAGTGCTATGTGGGTGAGGCAGCGAAAGAGCTGGCGGGGTCTGCTGGCTGTCAGCCCAGCTCCAGATCGAGTGAGAGACTTTCTTTTTCTCAAGAAAACAAGGTGGAAAGTGATAGAGCAGGTCACCCCACATCCTCCTCTGACTTTAGCACTCACTTGGGTATGTGCACCTATACATGTGTGTACATATACAACACACATGCATATGTACACACGCACACACAAAAACAAAATCCAACCATTTCATAAGTTAGTGAATCACTAGGAGAAAGTGATTTACACACACACACACACACACACACACACACACACACACACATCTATTCACAGGTGTGGCAGGGTACCTGATGGTCCTTCATCTTTCAGTAGGATATCATCCTGGAGTATTTTCAGCTCAGGATATATGATGGCTAAGATAGGGCCACGCCATAGTGTTACTTGGCCTCAGGCTTTTTTTCCCCCACTCTGTCTTTCATGGCTTTCCATAGTAGATTCCCACAGGTCTTTAAAACAGCACCATTTTATGAGGTAGCAAAAAGTATGTATCTTATCCAACTGGAAACACCTATTCTTCTCCCTGGCAATTTTAAAAGAAATAAGAGTACTTTGGGGGGAGGGGTGCCCCTGAGAGCACTACACACCACCGTCTGTCGCCCTTTGCACTTCACAGCCATCGTCCCTAGCCGTTTTAAAATGGCCCAAGGGTATGATTGGGACAGGGCACTTCAGGGACTGGATGGCATGAAGCTGGCCTTGATCTATGATTTCTAACGCTGTGGGGCGGTGTGGGAGGGAGAGCCACAGCAGTTTAAAAACTGCCTGTGTATTTAAATACTTTCATATTAAACAAGCAAAAATTTGAAAACATCATTTAGTCGTGATTTTGACTTTTGTCATGAAGAGGAGCTCCAAGCAAACCAACACGGAAACAAAGCTAGCCAGCCAGCTACTTAAAGTTGACGTTCACATAGATATTGCATAAATGAAGAAGGAAAGGCACTTAAAGGATGGATTGTGACAAAATCTTATTTATTAAGTTAGGGTCTAAAATCTAACCCGACAGATGGTTTAAGAAATTCACTTTTCGTTTTTGTTGGTTGAGAGAATAACAGCCGTATGACCAGAGCTCCTGTCTGGCAGCCTGGCACTGCCATATTTGAAGAAGGTCAGCCATATTAGAAGGCCATAGTACAACTCCATAGCTACTCTTGAAGTGAAATACCCAATAACTATAAATAAACAGAAACAGAAGAACCCATCCTACCTTTCAGAAGAGGTGACTTTACAGTGAGCAGGGGAGGGCCACTGTAGGGCCACCGTGTCAATTGGTGCAGGGCAGAGCTCCTCACAATGAGGTTCAGGTGTACCGCGCCAACCTCCCAAGCCACCTTCACTCTTTCACAGGTTAATGCCAGAAACAGTTACTGCGTACGAAGTCCAGGCAAGCCCTGGATGTGCTAGATGCCCGGATGTACAGTGAACACATGGTTATTGTGTGGGGAAGCAACATCAGCTGGGAAGACAGAGACATCTGCAGGAGGGTTGAGAACTGGTGACATGGCGCATTCTGCAAAGAGCTCTGAGAACTCAAGTTTGATTCCCAGGGCCCACATTAAGTAAAACAGCCAGGGTGTGGCAGTGCATGTTTAATCCTGGCACTGGACAGTGGAGACATGCAGATTGCTGGGCCCCACTGGCAAACCAGCTTATCTTACCTAGTGAGTTCCTGGCCAGTGAGAGAACTGCTTTGCTTTTTGATGGCACGTATTGCCCAAGAAACAATACTAAGGTTTTCCTCTGGCCTTCCCATGCGTAAGAACACACACACACACACACACACACACACACACACACACACACACACACACACACACAGAGAGAGAGAGAGAGAGAGAGAGAGAGAGAGAGAGAGAGAGAGAGAGAGAGAGAGAGAGAGGAGGAGAGTGAGCGACGAGAGAAGAGAGAGAGAGAGAGAGAGAGAGAGGAGGAGAGAGAGAGAGAGAGAGAGAGAGAGAGAGAGAGAGAGAGAGAGAGAGAGAGATTTGCCTAAACTCACTGCCCTCAAGGGGTAAGAAAGTAAAAAGGGGCTCGGAAGCACCCCACAGATGTTAGGGCCACTAGGAAGGGTTTCTGAGAGTGAGAGGAGACTGAAGAAACTCAAAAGCAAGCAGTATGCTCAAGGAAAAGCCAAAGAATGTGGAGGGCATCCCAGATGGAGAGCTGACTGTAGTTAGAACAGCCTGGGGCTGAGCACTGGGCAGAGAGAGAAGGTGGCAGAAAGGAAGTTGGGAAGGCGGACGTGCAGTGTGGAAACTGAGGAAAAGACATGGCCAATGCCTAATCTCCAAGTGTGGCCTCCAGAACAGGGGCATGAATTCCATCTGGCAACTTGATGGAAGTGCAGATTATCACAGCTCCTGAGTCAGAAGCCAGGGGTTGGGGTGAAGCTCAGCCACTGCTCTTTAACAAGCCCCTGCCGGCGCTGTGGATATGTCAGGAATTTGAGAGCATTAGTCTGTACCAGCAGTTCTTAATTAAAAGTGATTTTACCCTCCAGGGAACATTTTTCAATGTCTAAATATATTTTGGTTTATCAAATTGATGAGGGAGGGAGAGGGAGAAAAGGAGAAAAAGATGCATGGATGGATGGATGGATGGAGGGAGGGAGGGAGGGAGGAGGGTGGAGAAAACACTAAGCATATATAATTCACAAGGCACTCCCCCAGGGCAGTACCCAAAGTGTCAGGTGTGAGGACAGTGAGAAAGCAATCCTTCCTTCGATGTTTCACCCTTTCATGTTTTCCTCTTTCCTCCTTTATTCCTCCATCTCTCCCTTTTTCATTCCTTATTTCTGTCCCCTTTGGTTCTCCGGCTGATTATCTACATGTCCATCTCTTTTGAGTTCTTGTTCCTACAGAGGCCACAATGTTCTCAAAAATCCCACAAAGGACTGCTTATTTACATGTTTACTCTACTAAACTCTCTTTTTTTTACCTACTCAACCAACGCCAAAGGCGGGGCTACTACTGATGGCCCAAGGGAAGCAGTTATCTCAGAGCACAGCTGGACATTGCCACCAGCACCCAAAGCTGTAGCTCTTAGGCATCTTGAAAAGGAGTTTTTACTAAGAAATCCTGTCAGAAATCCCATTGGGGGGTGGGGGTGGGGGAAAGGGCATGAATGAGAGTTTCCAGAGGTTGTCCTGAAATAACTTTGTTTTTCATAAGAGATAGAGGTAGAAATCAGATTTGGCCATCACCAATATGGAAGTCAGGAAGTTCACCGACAGTTCAACCATAAAGTCCACACAGGGTGGCTTTAAGCAAAGATGCACAACATGAAAGGGACTAGGACTAACCAAAGAGATGGAATTCTAACCTAAATGATAATACCAAAGCTAATAGAATGTTATGCATCAGAACAAAGTCTTTAGGGTGACTGAGGTGAGGGGACCACAGTGACAAAGGCAACTGGCAGCAGTGCCTATGATGGCTAGTGTTATCTATCAACTGGGCAAAGCTGAGGATCAACTGGGAGATGACCACCCCAGGTGGTCCTTTGGAAGATTATCTTGATCAGGTTAACTGATGGGGAAGAGCCATTATAATTGTGGATGAACCTGAACTGTATGAGTGGAGGAAGTGAGCTGGGCATGCGTGCCTCTACTGCCTTCTGACTGCAGATGCAATGCGACCAGCTGCTTCACGGACCTGATGCCTTAACTCCTCAACACGGTGGACTGTATGTAGCCTGGAGCTGTGAGCTAAAATAAACACTTTCTCCCTTAAGTCCCTTTTTGTTAAACGCATTTTTCTTTTTAAATCACAGCAACAGGAAAGACACCAAAACAGTGCCCATCTCACAATTTTATGAAAATGATCCCGCTGAAGGGCAACATGAATGTTGATTCCGCATGGTGAGCGGATCCTTCCTTTTATCCACACGTGGAGGAGGATGCTTTTGATCTTCAGAATCTGAAGCCATTGAATGCCTGAGTTACCCAGCATCCCTTCCTGTGCCCTCAGGCTCCGTTTATCATTCAACCTTCGGACATCTGCCTTCTTCCTGGTTTGCCCTGGGGAAGCTGATGGGACCCTGAATCTGCTTGGCAACTATGTTAATCAACTGGACTTTTGGCTCATAGGCACTTTGTGCCCAGTGAGTTAGTCATCCCTGAGTGGATAGAGTCAGCTCTGTGGCATTAGCAATGGAACACCTTATCCTTCCAAGGTCAAAGGCAGACCAGCCCACTGACCACAGCAAGGGTCTCCAGGAACAGATTTTTGCTATTCAGTCTGTTGTCTCCCTCTCATGACCCCTGACCCTTTCAGTACATGGCCCACCCCCACTCTCATTTCTGTATTCCCATAGTGCTCAAGGCATTTGCGGTAGATTAAAACAATACTTTGCAATTCCTCCCATGGAGAGGCAGAATCCATTGTGTTTGAATCTGGAATAGGCATGCTTTGGCGTCTGGGCTGTGAAGGAAATAACTGAACTCTTAACCTTGTACTCAGAGGCCTTGCGGCTTCTGTTTTGGCCTCTTGGAACCCAAAGTTACTATACGTAAAAGCCTAAGCTAGAATGCATGATGATGAGAGCTTAGACTCAACCCACCCCACCACCACGGCATACAACAGCCCAATGACCCTTGGAAGTCACCGTGTTCATGGGCAACAGACCACGAATGCCTAGCAAGTCAGGCAGGCCCAGTTTAAGAACCACCTAGAATTGGCCCAACCCAGTTTGCCAATGAACAGAGTTATAATCTAAACATATTTACCATTTCAAACCACCACACTTGGAGGCAGGGCAAGTAACACAGTATATAACAATAGACGCTTGATGCAGAAATATTTTCCTTCCAGAAACTTCCAATTATGCACTGAAGTTATCACCACATTTTGTTTCTGAGAGGCCCCAGGCTCTGTCTTTTGACACACTACATTAGGATTTATTTTGGGCCTATTGTATGAGCCGTCACTAGCTCTGGCAGAAGAAACAGCCTTTTTTTCTTCCATTAAGATGCTAAAAGGTGAGAGGGTTGCAAAAGTGGCTCTGAAAATTGTGTGTGTCGATGTTCATGTGCAGAGAAGAAGGCAAGATCAATGCATTTTCAAATTCACATCTCTGGGATATGGATCTAACCTTCAGCCTGCGGTCTGGGTCTCCACTGCAGAGAGAGTTTACCGATACTTTGAATGACTTCCAGGCCGGGCTTAAGTTGTTCATCACAACCTGGGAAGAGTGAGACATGAATAGTGATTTAGAAGAGGAGAGGCTCAGCATTTTTCATATTTCAACATGAAAACTACTCGAGAAGCCACTGAGGTGCTTAGGAAAAGGACGAGTATCTGGCGCAGGTAGCTTGGTGAGAACTTGAGAGCAGTGACTATTTTAAGAGTGGCCACAAAGAGGGTCATTATGAGGCAGAACGTCTCCGGTCAGTGGCGTGCTGTTACATGAATAATGACAGCGACAGTGCCCAGTGTGTGGATATAGAAGATGGCCTCCTTTACATCAACAGGCCTGGGATTGAGGCAAGGCTGCCTCTGACCCTTGGGAAAGGAGTTCCCAGTGCTGTAAAAACATCAGTCTTACAGCATGAATTCTGTTCCCAGGGAGTCGGCATAGGAAAGGTTCTGGCAAGAGTGGAGGGGTACTGCTAAGGAACTGCCACCTCTCACTGAGCGGTTAATGGTGGCTGGGGTCAGGGGAGTCTTTGAGGTTGTGGTGTAGCCCCTGGTGAGTTGTCCACGCTCAAGTCAACAACCGTACAACCATACTCACACAAGCAGTCCTGGTTCAACTTGGTGGGCCACACAAACACACAAGAAGACGTCAGAGTAGGAACTTTCTGGTCAGAAGGCATCCAGCGGGAGTGGAAAAGATGTTAGCTCATAATGTGGTTGGTGTCTTCTACATTTACTGTGCGTGTGGGAGCATGTGCACACGCACTCATGCGCGTGTGCACATGCAGTTGCCCACCGGTTGCAGAGCATGGGTGGAGGTAAGAGAAGAACTTTTAGAAGTCAGTTTTCTCCTTTCACTATGTGGGTTCTGAGGATCAAGCTCAGGATACCTGAACCACCTTGCTGGCCCTAGTATTCCTAATTTATTACGGACAAATTGCTGGTTGGCTGTGTTGAAAGTCAATTATGGGAAGCTGGATCTACAGGGAACTCTTTTCTTCATAATTATAGAATTAGAGTTAAAACCTGAGACTAAAATGTGGAGTGGACCGTGCTGAGGAGAGAGGAGGCCCCAGCTCTCTGTCTGTCTACCGACAGTAAGCTAACACAGAAGGGGACATCTTATGGCCCCAACCTTTGCCAAAGAAATAATGGCGAGAGCTGGAGAAATAGTCTTCCTCAGGGAAGAGCCCCTCAAAAGGTTTTCCAATACCAAGTGGTCAGCTCTGAAATCCTACAGTGCATGCGCGCGCGCACACACACACACACACACACACACACACACACACACACACACATACACACACACCCCACGCCAAAGGTCAGGAACTGGAGAGAGAGCAAAGGGGTACATGGGAGGGGTTGGAGAGAGGACAGAAAAGGAGAAAACGGTATAATTATATTTTAATTTAAAATTAAAAATTATTTACAAAAAAAGGAAAGGAGCAGGGCCACTTCTCACAACAGCCCTGCTGACCGCAGAGGCGGAACACACACTTCTTACCTCTGTTCGATGCACGAGCTGCTGAGTGGCGTCATCATTCATCCTGAAAATTTCCAGAAATGGGTCGGATTTACTGAAGAAATCCTAAAATAGATAAACAGAATTAAGGTTACTTTCCTTCTTTCTTTCTGAATGTGATCTAGTTCTGACCACTGAGAGGCTTATTTATCATAATCTACCCTCTGGGTTCCTGTGGTATGGAGGCCAGCTGCCAATTTCTTTTTGAAGCTGGGCTTCGGCTGCACTCCCCTCTCTTCTTTGCCGTGAGGCAGCACAGGGCATCCTTCCTCGCTGTGATCTTGTCCTTTTGACACACCCTTGCCTGGAATGAGCTATATCTGAACTCCAAATTCTTTGTAACCTATTTGCTAGGCTGGCCTCTGAAGGAGTCTTCACAGATGGATTCAAATGCCAGTTCCTTGAGAAGTCAGAAATCTGTTGTCTCAAATACACTAATCAGGCTCTTGCAGAGCCGTATCCAACCACTGTGATGTCTGGATCACTTACGCCTCCGTCTCTATTATCTGTTGTTCAGTTCTGCTTCTTGGTATGTTTGTGAATTTTGATTAAGTAAGCACCACATAAGGAAGATTACCAAGGTTTTAGATGGTGTCCTCAGCATCTATAAAAGAGCTAGAATGAGGGCAGCTCCTTGAATCTAATCAGGATTAAGCTATTCAAAGGTTAGATTTCTTCAGAGGTCTTTAATAAAAAGAATCCATCTATTTTGGAGTCCTTCCTTCCCTCTTTGGGTGGCGTCCTTAAGAGTCATCTGGCTGGAAGCCAGAGTGTTGATGGAGGAGGTCATCCCTATGCCTCTATCAGTCTCTACGCTCTCCTGCCTTTAAGTTCCTTTTCGCCTTCCCTGTTTCTTCTGTTAGTTAGTGAATGCCCTGGGAGGCAAAGCCCCACACATTGCTGTACTCCTCCCGGGCAACATCCCTGTTCTCACAGTTGCCCTGAACTTCCAGATTTTCTTTCCCTGTCCCATAGGTCTATTGAACTTTCTGCTCAGTTTTTTTCTAGATGCTTTCTGGTAGGTTTCACAGTCTCTGTAGCCATGCTATTTAAGGAAGCAGGCTTGCATGAGAAACTTGCGCCAAGTATCCAGAGGCATCTTGCTGGCTTTCTTCTCTGCTCAGTTTCTGGGCCCCTCTATCTGAACTGCCTGAGAACCCACAGACAGATGTTCCTTGTATCTTTTTAGTGCTTATGGGTGCTGCTAGTGGGAGGAAGAGCCAATACAAACAGATGCTTCTTTATTGGCATCAGAACCTACAGAATCTACAGCCTCCATATATATAGTTACCCAGTAGTTGGTAAATTCTCAGAAGGGGGGAAAACTAGGCTTTGTTTTCACTTACACATTTACTGTTTACTTTCTTGGTATTTCATACAGTGTATACTTTCTTGGTATTTTACATGGTGTATACATTATTGGTATTTTATAGTGTATACATTTTAGTAGTACCTGGTTGAAGGAACACATGCATGAATGAATATAGGAATGAATGAATGGATGAATGAATGAATGAATGAATGACATAAGCCCGTAGTATAGAGTAGGGAGTCATCTATGCCACAGCCTTACTCATCACACACTTACCAGCTCCACCTCATCTAAACTGTAACAAAATAGAATTAAATCAGTATCTGCCCAAACAGCAGTCAAGTTAACAAGCTCTTGTCCAACATCACTGTCTCCCTTTGGCTTCTACTTGTCAAATTCCCTTCCCTATCACTGCCTTTCCCAGTCCTCCTCAGCTTGAGCTCCGCAAAGGCTTTTCAGGGTGTGTGGAGGCCATAAAGCCTCTGTGCTAATGTTAAGATCCAAGGAACGCTAGTACCTAGCTGTGCTCCCTGAATACCATCAAGTTTGGTGGGAAGGCAAATATAAGAATTAACATGAAGCCGGGCGTGGTGGTGCATGCCTTTAATTCCAGCAGTCAGAGAGGCAGAGGCAGGAGGATCTCTGTGAGTTTGAGGTCAGCCTGGTCTACAAAGTGAGTCCAGGACAGCCAAAGCTATACAGAGAAACCCTGTCTCAAACAAACAAACCAAAGATTCAACATGACTTATGCTAAAGAATGAATGAATACATGTACAAGTTGTTTTTTTTTTTTTTTTTTTTAAGAAAAGAGGAATATGGTCAATTTTACTATAGAAAGTGGCTTTGAGGAGGTTGCATTTCTAGAGCAGAATACTGTGCAAGAATAAACATGGAGAGGGGCAGAAGCCGCAGCTTAATTTAACTGTGTATGTGGTGGGTGGGTGAAGACAACGCTGGCAAAGTTGACTCTATATTAACAAAGGCCACCAATGCTCATTCGCTCTTTGCTATCCTGGGGAGAAAACACAGAGCTCCCAAGGGACAGTGAGCAGGAAAACAGCACAACTGGCTCTGTCATAAATGTCAGCCTAAGCATTTAAACACACAGAGACTGTGGAAGCACACACACACCACACCTATACAAGTTCAAGCTAGGTGGGGTCCCAACACGGGGCAAGTAGAAAGGGTTCTCCACCCAACCAAGACGCTATTTGCAATTGATAGATGCTGGCAATGGGAAAATCAATAATATCTTTTCCAATGGAGTGCCACTGGTATATCAACCAACTACACTTCAGGGCAGGGCCCATGCCCAGGAGTAGTTACCCGACACAAACAAAACAGACCCAATGGTTTGTTGGCTTTTTAATGTGTGTGAATTTTGTTTCATTTTGTTTAGGTATATTTTAAAAAATAATGTATTCAGATTACATCCCGATTGTTATCCCCTCACTTGTATCTTCCTGTTCCCCTTCCTCCTTCTTCCACCCTATTCCCCTCTCCTAGACCTCTGACAGAAGGGGACCTCCTCCCCCACCATATGACCACAGCCTATCAGGTCTCATCCAGATAGCCTGCTTCCCCTTCCTCTGAGTGCTGCCAGGCCTCCCCACCAATCTTTTTTGTTTATCCTGTTTTTAATTTTTAAACGCTTACTTATTTATTTATTTAGAGAGAACATGAAGTTGAGGGGTGGTTTGGAGGATCTGGGAGAAATTGGAGCAGGGAAAAATGTGATCAAAATATATTTTATGAAAAAATTATGTAAATACAAATGGAAAAGCATTGGCCTAGAATAACCTAGAAAGAGGAGGTGAGTAGTGGGGGAACTGCTTTCTTTGCTGCAACCTTCTCCATCGAACCTGAGAATCAAGAACCAGCCCTTTCACTCACCATCTGAAGGGAAGGGAGTACCACAGGAAAAAAGAGCAATCCCAACTTCAGATTCCAAACTCCAAGTCATGGATGGGGGTTGTGGTTTTTTTCTGTCTTTCTTTTTTTTATGTTATAGCTTTCTACTTTTTCTATTTTTCAGTAACAATAATAAGAAAAGTTTCAATTTTTCAATAAAGTGGAAAAAGGAAAATAATTGATAGAGCTCTTCCACTGTGGTCAGCAATTTTTAAGTATAATTCATAAACATCCCCTGAGGGACCAGTAATCTATTTATGGAGACAAAACAGGATCCCATAGGCACAGCACACAGAAACAAGTAATGTGGTCCACACCCAGAAGGAAACAGGGAAGAGACAGTGTCTCTAGATATGTACAGACACAGAAATAGACTGAGATGCAAATGCCTTGATAGGTGCATGAGAGCCAGCTATAAGTGTGTCTGGAAAACAAAAGGGCGATTTGGGGATGAGACAAGGTTTGTGGGGCAGCCATTGGAGAAAGTAGATACCTGTGTTCCTGACAAGATACAGTTTGGGGCAGGGGTTGGGGAGGAGTGCTCATAGAACAATGTAGCTCTCAGACATAATTGGAGAAGTTTCTTTGGGAAACAGTGATTAATACAGAACTCATAACCAGCCAGAGTACAGAGAATAAATGTCTGTGGGGTGCTACAAATGGGACATTTGTGTCTCACCCTTCTCCACATGTCTCTGGCACCAGGGTGGAAGGGGAGGTAGTAAGAGTCAAAGGTCAGGGAGGACCATAGTGAAACAGCATTTTCAGGGCACACAGGACCTCTGCACTCAAGAACTTACAGCAGCTGTGGTTGCCTGCACAAAGCCTGCATAAGATCAAGGCAGTCAGTGGCTCAGCCTGTAGAGGAAAGGGACTTATGAGCTCTCACTCTGAGCTGAGGATCTGTTGACAGTGAAGGCTTGAGGAAGCAGGAGACAGAGCTTCAGCTTTCTTTAAGGGTGTGGTCCCATGTTCCAGTAAATGCCCCCACAAACTAGACTCAGTTGATTGAGAGAGAGAGAGAGAGAGAGAGAGAGAGAGAGAGAGAGAGAGAGAGAGAGAGTTGGGAGGGATTGGGATAGGTGGCTCCAAGAAGAATTAGGGGTGAGATATGATGAAAATACATTGTATACATGGGTGAAATCCTCAGAGAACAAAAACACTACATTACAAAAGTGAAATTGGTGGAAGGCAACCAATTGAAGGTTTATTCAAGTCTTCAGAGTTTTCAAATCTATCTCAGTGGTCCAGGGCATTGTATAGAAGTTTCCTCCCAGATTAAAACCGTCCATTTTAGAAGGAAGCTCATTAAAACATGGGTGCTAAAGGGGAAGTGAAACAGCAGAATATCTTAGACGAGATGCTTATAGGGAGGCGAGGCAACAGTGTTTTAAAGGGAGGTGACATATTCCATTCTGCAAGGAAGCTTGTTAAGCTCAGGAAGTAAGCAATTCAAAATGGCTTCAGGAAGTTCCTGAAATTGAGCAGATTCACTGGGCCCCTCCCTTCCCAAGAGCATATCTAAGCACTGAGGTTTGCTGAGACATGGGCTGAGATAGACTGAGCTGCGAAGAAGAGGCTCAGGCCTGGAAGAAGCAGCGACCAGCGGAGCTGTCTAGACGAGCACCAGACCTGCTGAGCTACCTGGAAAGGACTCCCTCCAACCTGCTGAGCTGCTTGTGTGTTGCACAGTACAGTGCTCTTTAGGTTTCCAGTTTTCATGAAGTGCCATTCCTGCTGGCATGGGCTTTGGTGATGCAGCTATCTTTGAGTCATTTCTTCCTTTGTAAATAATGTCTCACCCATATTCCTGTTAATAACTTCAATAAAACGCATTGGTCCACCATGTCCGACTTTGGTCTGTAATGGTTTCCTATCTGAGATGAGCAGATGTCTTACCATGTTACCCCAGGAACAGTGCCACACAACACAGTGTAAAGGTCTTATAGGACACAGGAGAGCTCTCCAGAGACAATGGGTGGGATTCACTGGGTTGAGGAAAGGCCCTTCTCTCAAGAGGACGATCTCCTTGTCGTTTTCTTGGAAGTCGCCTGCAACTTAAACTCATGGGGTTATGGCTGCATTTTCTTTTCAGAGACATGCTGTACTCTCCAGTAAGTCAATTCACGTACACAGAGGAAAGGTGGGAATGCTAGGGATGAAGGGACCTACAAGGATTACCTTGTGAGAAGGACTTTACAAGGTTAGAGAAGGGTTAAAAGGGAAGGCTAGAACTAAAACCACAAGTTCTTCTCCTTATATCACAACTCCCCTTCTTCAGAACAACCAATTTAAAGGCAGGTGAGATGGTTCGGTAAGTGAGGGTGTCTGTCACCAAGCCTAAGGACTTTTTGGTCCCCATGAGACAATCCACAGTGTAGTAGCCGATAATAGACTCCTAAAAGCTATCTACACACACACACACACACACACACACACACACACACACACACAGAGAGAGAGAGAGAGAGAGAGAGAGAGAGAGAGAGACAGA
The DNA here is from genome assembly GCF_903995435.1 of Acomys russatus. NCBI lineage: Eukaryota > Metazoa > Chordata > Mammalia > Rodentia > Muridae > Acomys > Acomys russatus. Next base: position 31,465,918 of record NC_067168.1, on the reverse strand, counting down.
GAGAGACAGAGACAGACAGAGACAGAGAGACAGAGACAGACAGAGACAGACAGAGACAGAGACAGAGAGACAGAGAGACAGAGAGAAACAGAGACAGACAGAAACAGAGAGACAGAGACAGAGAGACAGAGACAGGGAGACACAGAGAGAAAGTAAAGACATGACAACCAACTTAAGTGTTCCAGACATTTCCTACATTACAGTTGAAATGAATACATTATAATCTCCACAAGTATCAACAGTGTTTTGATAAATCTAGATATATTCTATGTATAACTCAGAATTCTGTCAATTTCACTTGAACAAAAGCTTAAATTTTCTATTTTTTACTCATTAAAAAAAAAAATACCGTTCAGGGTATGAACGACAATTCCTGGAAGGAAGCTGTGTCTGCCAAGGCTCATTGACTACTAGAACTCACTGCTGTGGAGAGGTTAGAATGTTGCAGATCCTGGAGGGATCTTGTGCTCCTTTAGCAGTCACTTCCTGCTCTCCAGTCACTTCCTGCTCTCCTCTGTACATGACCTAACATCTCCTATGACCATAAGGTAGAGCCTTAAGAACGTATGAACAGTGTCCTAGTTCCATCAATCAAGGGCTAAGACCACTGTTGGTGGCATCTAGGGCCATTTGCAGAGTTCCCTCTACTTTGCTGTAACCGCCTTGCCTGCCTGATGTACCTGACAATGGGGTTGAAAAGTGTTTTCTTCCATGCCCGTTTCAATTCTGTTGCTGTAAGACATTTATGAAATGGCTCCCTCATTGAAGCATGGTGTTTGGGGAATGACCTAAAGCTGTGTCCCAGGCCCTGGTCCCTCATATTTAGCTCCATCATAAACCATCTCTGTCATCCATATCATATCGGAACTGTTTCTTTCATTGACAAGGGTTAGCACTAGGATGCTGTGAGGGCAGCAGAGTGTAAAAGGGCCAAGGGGAGTAACGTGCAGTTTCTGGCTTCATTCATCTGGAAATCTAAAACATTCCGTGTGGAGTTAGCGTTACTCTCAAATCCAAACTCCACCACGTCCACTCTGGCTGATCCTGAGCACAGAGTTAATGCCTCACGGCCTCCGTTTCCCACCCACGGTGAGAAGAGCATCACTCTTGCTCTCTAGCAGTGTGGGAGGAGAAGAAGAGCTGTCCACACAGGAGTCTGGTGTCTGTCACGTGCTAAACTTACAAATGCTGGCTTCTGGGACTTCTCAGTGGGAGACAGAAGACACCCAAACACTGTGGAGAGCTGTTCAAATCTGAGGATGGGGCTCATTCGAGCTGCATTTGGTTCCTGGAAAGAACACCACTCAAAAGTGGTTCCAAAAATGATTCATGCCAATACCAGTTAGCTTCTAAATCACAGCCTGGGGCGCAATGGTTTGGTCACCTTCATCTGGACTCTTTAGTTTTCTCTGCATTAAAGCAGCCATTGAGACAGTTCTCTGTGATGAAGGGAAGTGAATCAGGCTGTTTACTCAAGTTTTGCTGTACTGGATTGTTTAATAGCATTTCAGCCACATTACTTTAATCTGTAGTCCAGTATGAAAGAACTTCCCTTAAGAGAGGGGGTAGAACAATAGTCACTGAAGACTGGGAAGGAGGAAGAAGAGGGCAGAAAAGAGTAGAGAAAAGAAAATACAGGGAGAAACCAGCTTTAGTGCTCTAGCGTGGTGTGGGGTGAGTATGAAATTTGTGATATTTTTAACGTTACTATAAAGGAAGACTGAAAAGGTTCCCAACAACTAGCATAAGAAATGTGTAGAAGTTGAAAATGTAATTTCCATCATATGCTCATTACACATTGAGTGTGTGTATCAGATTATCATTCAAATTATTTGTCCTTCTAAGACAAAGAAAAGAAGATATTCTAATCCTATAACAGAGATATGGAGCAGATCCATATTTCTATCTGTTCTTCTCACAATAGCAAGGGAATCAAATCAGTCCAGATGTCTTATCAATTGATGAGCAGATAATGAAAATCAGGCACAGATGCACAATGGGACTCTGCTCAGTAATGAAAAAACATGGATATTTGGAGGAAACTGGATGGGACCAGAAAACATCATATTCAGCAGAAGAATTCAGGATCAGATAGATAAACAGCATGTATTCTCTTTCCTGTGTGACTCCTAGCTTTTGACCATTAGATGTGTGTATCTTGGTGGGAATAAATACGGATAAAGAGTGGAAATTAGGAAGAGTCTGTAGAAAAGGGGGAACGGATGGAGAAGATAATACAATAAAGTGGGGGGGGGTACTAGGGATTAAAAAAGTACAGAGGAAGAAAGGGGAGTAGGGATATGTGGGTACATGGAAGAAAGGAACCAGCTAAAACCAAACATGCATGAAGAAGAAATGTAGAAACCTGGTTTTTAGTAAACACAGTTAAAAAGTATAGCTTTTATAGAGACGAAAGATGAGCAGTGCTTGTCTACAGCAGTATTCTTTGACGTGGAACACTGATCGCAGAGGAGCTGGGAGGAAGAGGCTGCCCTATAAAGATTCCATGGCTGGTTAGCTCTGTGACTGTGGGCAAACCTCCCTGTGCTCTGTCTGCAAGTCAGAAATAAAAATTGCCTACCTTTGGAAATACAGTCAGTACCTTATGGATAATATGGGTTAGATATTGGCCCCTGATGTGTTGGTGCTGCCCAGTAAGCATTATTTTTCATCATTTATGCAGACTGGACTCCACAGTTCGTAGGCAGCCATACTCAAACAGCGAAACTACAAGACAGCAATTAGAGATTTCATATCACGTTAAAGAAGCGACCAACCAACTATGGCAGGAGAGACAATTCTAGCCATTGTTTTTATGAATAAAGTTTTATTGGACCACTGCCACACCCATTCATTTGTATCTCATTTATGAATAAAGTTTTATTGGACCACTGCCACACCCATTCATTTTTGTCTCATTTATGGCTGTCTTCATGCCTCAAGACACAGCTGAGTGGCAGGAACAGAGAGCATATGGCTTGCAAAGCCTACAATACTTTCCATCTGGCCCTTCACAGGAAAAGTTTGACAACCTCTATTTTAGAGACAGATTTGCTTAGTCATCTACCACTCCATTGAGCTAGCCTCATGGGAGCATTAAAATACAGTCTTAGTGATGACTTTCGCATATGTGGAGGCCAGTGGAAAAGGCAGTTTCTCTACCCCAACATGGATACGTTCTCAGGGAAGTGGAGAGAAGGAACATCCTATTAGCTTTCAATTTCCAAAGTGGCTAATAGGCATATATATGTGCCTTCCTGTCAGGCTAATTGCCAAGCACTTACAAATATAACACATGTGTGATAATATAATAAAAAAGTTATAAATCCCTTCTCTCCACTAACTGAGTTGTGTTGTGTTGAAGTTGGATACGTAGGTTACTCTCACAAATATCATTTCTTTTACGTCCTGGCTCTTTTTTTTTTTTTTTTTTTTTTTTTTTTTTTGAGACAGGGTTTCTCTGTGTAATAGCCTTGTCTATCCTGAACTTGCTTTGTAGACCAGGCTGGCCTCAAACTCAACAGAGATCCTCCTGCCTCTGCCTCCTGAGTGCTGGGATTAAAGGCATGCGCCACCACACCCAGCTACATCCTGGCTCTTAATGACAAATGCCTGTCAGATTTCTAAGATTTGCACCTTTGGTAAATAGCTGCTAATGCTCTAAGGTGCATAAAGCAAGTTAAAAAATGGCTTTCTGCCAAGAACAATGGACATCTTCTCTATCACTGTGGTTTGTAAAAGTGCTTGGCACCCCCACCCTGCTGAGTCTCCCAACAGTGGTTCTCAAATGGCTGCTCTTGGTCTTGATAGTTCTTTCTTTTCTTTTCTTTTTCTTTTTTTAAATTATCGGGGGTCTCCCAAACTTTTTATGTGTATTGAGTTAGTTAGTACCACATTATAAAACTTATACACTTGAAAAATATTCATAAAATATTCACCTGGTATATTATATTTTAAATGACAAAGCCCACAAAATAACAAAATGGCATTTTATCAGAAAAAATAAAGGTATTTTCCAAATTAAAAAAAAAATTACTAAAGAGAGTATTCTTTAACATTTCTACATATCAATTTAATGACCTCAATGGGAGGGAAAGGATCTTGGGTTCTCAAATCTGCTCCTGTACTCAGTGAGATGTATTTACCCTTCAGGAATTTTCATTGTTCATGAGTGAGAGAGTGAGAATGAAGAGAGAAATTATGTCTTAGTGTTACTATGGAAACAGCCTTAACTTTAGGGATTCCCACGGAAGGGTGGAGGGATGCTAGGCCTCCCTTTGACAACTGCAGACCTCCAGAACACCCTCAGTCTCCTGGCTTCCTGTTTCTCTGAGCCAGCAGCTCTCTTCCTCTTGAGAGCAGTCCAAGATTCAGGTGTGAATCAGGACAGTTATTAGGTCATTCTCTGGCCCTGATTTTGGGGTTTTGCTAGTTTGTTTTGAGTGTATACACGTAGATTTAGGCAAATCATTCCACATTTCAGAACCTCAATTTACCATCTTTAAAAGAAGGCAGGTAGATAGAGCAATAATGTTTTACCTGTGGTGTTTAAACACTTGAAAGTTACCGGAGTTACCAGGGCCTGGGGATTAAGGTCTTTCTGTGACCTATATGAATTGGATACAGCCCACTGCCCCCATACATATGTGCTGCAGTTTTTAAATGTATGCAGAAATCAGTTACTTTAGTGTCACTCACTAAAATAATAAAACTCAAGAACTTACTTGTCTTATAGTGGCTTTTAGTCATTGATTTCTAGCCAGTGGATGTATCTGCTGACCACATAAGTGGTTACAAAATTGTTTAACCCTAAAAGGCTAGGAAAGAATCTTCCTTGAGAATTTCCAGAAGCTATTTTTTTTTTCTACTGTGAAAGAAAATAATTGAACCTTGTAATTCTGACCTAGCAAAAAATACTATGGGTGGTCACATCTCCAAAGATTGCTGCCACAATACTTGGGGTACGTGGTTTTGCCACTCCCTCGTAGACCTGGAGTCTAATTCCCAGCCAGCTCCCTATGTTTGGTGCATGGCTTCTAAGATTGAGTCAGTAAGTAGTTTGAAGTTCCTACCTGGTCCTTGAGATACTCTTTCTGGGAAAAGCCAGGCACACAGCAGGACATCTATCATGTAGGTCCCCTATTGACTGTCCTGGCTGAGGCCAGCCTCTGGCCAGTCCACATGTCAGGCATAAAGCAACTGCCGGGGACCATATAGAATGTGACAAAAACTCTTTCATATGACCAAGTATTCAGATGACAAAAGGGAAACTGTTTAAGTTCCTTAGAGCTAACAGGGCCATTAAAAGCCCCGACACCTTGTACTGTAACGTTGGTCACTGAGAGAACAGATTAGAGGTACTTGGAGGGTTGCTAGCAGAGAGAAACCATTGCAAGCCACCAAACAGGAAACCTGCAACTACTATAATTCTGCAAAAAGACTCCAGAGGACTTTTGTGAGCTCTTCTGAGACTGGGGAAACACTGGAAGAGGAGTGTAGTTATGAGAGGGTGGGGCCATCCACCAGTCCACAGGGTGCCCTGTTCACACAGCACACAGGTTTGAACATCAGTTAGAGGCTACTTTGTAGAGACTTCACATTAGCTACTTGAGACATATAGATCACTGAACGGTATTTGGTTGGGTTGTAGCAATAGCTCAGTTGATAAGTGCCTAGTAGGTGTGAGGACTGCGTTTAATCTTCAGAACCTGTGTGAAATGCCGGATATGATACCTATATGTTAAGACTCGATTGCTGAAGGACACTTTAGCTGCAGAACATACACACAAGCCAAATGTGAACTGCCTAGGAAATTCTCTACCCAACAGCTAGCTTTCATAATGCTGAAATGCCCTATGCATGCTGCTGGGGGAGAAAAGACATTGATGGTCTTCTTCAGCACTGGACCCTCCATGCTACAATAGCATAAATCTACTAGACAAGACGTACTCCTACTTTGTAATAGTGGCAAAATCATTTATGAGGTAACCATCTGCTTTCCTGATTAGGTATGAGGGCTATTCTGCAAAAAGGAAATTCATGTCTGGTTCTATAAACATGGTTAAAACCCACAGCCACTGAAGTTGTAGCCCTAAGGGGAGAAATTCCTGACATTGCATTGTCTAATGGGTGTCAAATCGCCTTCCAAGTATTCACGCTCATATCCACCAGCTTGTGCTGCCCTCAACCTGTGTCAGAGAAGTTTCTTATGGCAGTGGATGGTAGTTAATGTAGAGGCTCAGAACCAGGCAAAGTGTAGGGAGTAAGTGACTGAGAGAGCCCAGCCATAGATATCTTCATCAACCTTTTCCCCGGTGTTCTGGAAATTCATGGGGGCGGGGGAAGAGTTGGAAAGAATATAAATCTGCCCATGGGAGGAGTGGATGGAGGTTGGGGAGGGGTAGTGGAGGGGAGGGGCTGAGGGGAGGGGAGGGAGGGGCAACTGAGGTCAGGATGTAATATGTAAGAGAAGGGTAAAACAAAATTGCAATTTTCACCCAGGCATGGTGGCACATGTGCTTCAACCCCAGCACTCAGGAGGCAGAGGCAGGTCAATCTCTGTGAGTTTGAGGTCTACACAGAGAGAGAGAGAGTTCTAGGACAGCCAGGACTACATAAAGAAACCCTGTCTCAAAACAAACAAACAAACAAACAAACAAACAAGACAACAAAAAACCAAACAAACTCCAAAGCTGAGCTGACAGGGCCTCTGCAGGCCTCACTTCTAGCTGAGGTATTGGCAGTTGACAGTGCCCTAGGGAGAAAGAGTTTCATTTTGGAGGGTATGTGTAGGGTCAGTTACAAGTAAGTGCGTATGCTCCAGTGGACAGCTCCACATCTGTGTGTATGTAGGCAGCATTAACTGGACTCAGTGGTTTATAACTTTTTAAAATTAAAATACGCCCATGGTCCCGATCAGACCTCACACAGACATAGGGGAGGGGAGTAGGGGGAAAGTGGGAGGGAGGGAGGAATGGGAGGATACAAAGGATGGGCTAACAATTGAGATGTAATATGAATAAATTAATAAAATATAAAATAAAATAAAATATGTCCATGAAGGTGGGGGGATGTGTTGGCAGGGGTGCTGAAGGCAGTTAGAATAGGGAGGAGGGGTGGGTATGATCAGGATACATATGTGCAAAATTTTCAAAGGATAAATAGGAGAGAAAAAAAAACCAAGTTTGGTAGTATAGGCTTGTATCCTTCACACTGAGGATGCAGAGAAAGGAGGATCCCTGGGGTTTGCTGGCTGGCTGGCCCAGCATGATCAGTATGCTGTGAGTCCCAGTGAGAGAGCTTGTCTTGAAAAAGAAGACGATGGCTGCTGAGGAACCATATTTCAACACACACACACACACACACACACACGCACGCACGCACGCACGCACGCACGCACGCACGCACGCACGCGCACGCACACACACACGCTTATTTTATAATGATTAAAGTCTCACACGATATCCTCGGCAGCCATCCTTTCCAGACACTCTTATTCAAATACTAATTATCATATCTTGCATGTCACTATAACATTACAAGTCATGTGGTTTTTCCACTTATATTTAACTTAGAGGATGAAGTCCAGGCTGTGGTATGAGGGCGATGTGTCTCCTTCCTAGCACCTTTTTCTAACGGGCACCCAATGCAGTTTGGCACATAAATGATGAATGAAAGAATAAGGAAGGAATAAACTGACAAATAAGCAAGTGAGTGTGAAAATGGAGTCTTACTTCAGGAAGATGGAGTGCTAGATAAATAATTACTGATGTGATGATGAGGTCTTTGACTGAAGGATATATTTGAAGGGAAATCACAGATATGATCTCGTGAAGTTGGGGGTTTAACCTTTGTAAGCTTTAGGGCCCACACAACTTTCATACACACACACACACACACACACACACACACACACACACACACACACACACACTCAGGACTAAACATGAGGTTGAATCTTTCTTTCTACGACCTACTATCAGGATGCGGTGGCCATGGAGACACACCTAGCAAACCCCTTCTGTAGGCAATGGATCTGGGCAAAGACTATAGGCTTCTGAGCTCTGATATCCATCTTTGCCTTTGCCATGTGGCCAGGCCTGCCTAGGTTTGCTCTGTCCAGGGGCATTGAGGCTCACGCTTGGCTGGGAGACACAGCTCTGGAACTTCCCAATGGCTTTGCTGAACCTCTGTGAGTCTGGGGAGCATTCTAGGAGACTTCCATCCATCCTTTCTCATCTCTCCTTCATTCAGAGTCTGAATTCCCTCAGGACTTGTTCATTTTCTCCCAGCTTTCCCCTTCAGAAACCCACAGGCATGTCTGCAGATACAAAACTTGCGTCTTTAATTCTGCCTTGGTGCCTGTTAGAGGCTCCGGACTGTGACGTGGAGGAAGCTTAGACTAGGTATTCATCTTTCACTCTCTTTCTTCATCTGCAGTAAGAGTGCCCATCACACGGGAATTGTGCAAATGATTAAATGAGACAGTGGATGCAAAGTTCTTAACCCCAAACTTGGCAAACACAGATGCTTATTTATGGATGTGTCATCACCCTCCCCTCCGTGGCTTCTCTTTTCCTGTAGAATGGCCCTAGCGATAGGGGAAAGCTGTATTTTCTTGGGTACAGCTGACCTATGGCATTTGGAAACAAATGATGACTTAGTGTTACCAAATTGTCGTGTGTTAATTATGGTCCCTTCTCCTTCTTCTTAACTGCTTCTCCATTTGGGGGAAAACCTCACCTTCCGGGCCTCTCTGAAATCTTTGATGTGTTTAATAATGTGGGCTGAAAGGGAAAGATAGCTGCAAGGAGGAATCTGATTAAACTGTGTGTCCTGGCTTTATTACTTCCTTCAATGAGGTCAACGCGAACCGTTTTACCTTATCATCCAATTTCCGTGCGTTGAATGCGAGCTCCACGTAGTCATCGTTGCCTGACAGCTCTTCAGCAATCACCTAAAGAAAAAGCACACATGAGCTGCTGTAGAGAGAGGGCTGACCCCTCAGCCCAGGAGCCTATCAGCACCTTTGGGTACTTTTGGTCTCAAAATGAGCAAACACAGACATTGGGTGAGAAGTTTCTCCACATTTCTTATGCATATGGCACACCACTTCCAGCCCCGGGAGGGAGCTCACTAGACTACACAGCAGTGGGTGACTAACTTTCAGATGCTGGATGTGGACTATGAGATGGGATTCAGGCTCAGGGTAGAGCTGTCAGGAGCAGCTACTAAGAAAAGCTTTTTTTGCTCGCCATAGAGTTGCATGTTTTTAATCCCAGCACTTAGGAGGCAGACGTAGTCAGGCCTCTGTGAGTTCTAGGCTAGCCTGGTCTACACAACAAGTTCCAGGTCAGCCAGAACAACATAGTGAGACCCTATCTCAAAATTAAAAGCAACTGCCTTTTCTTTAACAAGTCACTAGGCTCACTAGTTATCGAGCAATTAGTTCAATACTAGTGCCATGAAGGAACTGAATTTGGACACTTATTTTATTTTAAATAGAGAATAAATTTGCTTAAATAACTGCTGTCTATGGGGCCAAGCAACAGAGCTCAAATCTGCTGCTCAACGAAGAGTGATGAGGAGTGCCTCTTCTTGGGCAGCAAACCAAACCTCTAACTAAATGCTTTTAAAATAAGGTGTGTGTGTGTGTGTCTGTGTGTGTGTGTGTGTGCATGTGTGCATATGCGTGTGCATGTGTGTGTGTGCATATGCGTGTGCATATGTGTGTGTGTTTCAACAAAGTCAATTCTCTTCTCTTTAATGCCCTATCTTGTGATTTCCAGTGTGAGTGCAGAAACTCTCAATAGAAGTGAGAGACCTCACTTTGAAACCTGCTTCCCCACCCCCCCCCCCCCCCCCCCCCCGCCCATTTTCCCTGAGGGTAGGATCAAAATGGCTTTATCAAGAAAGAAAAAGAGGGGATTGAGAGATGGCTCAGTTCTCTTTTTGTTTTGTTTTGTTTTTCAAGACAGGGGTTTCTCTGTATAGCCTTGACTGTCCTGGACTAACTTTGTAGACCAGGCTGGTGTCAAACTCACAGCGATCCACCTGCCTCTGCCTCCTGAGTGCTGGGATTAAAGGCATGCATCACCACACCCCACCATGGCTCAGTTCTTAAAAGAGCATTGTCTGCTCTTCCAAGGGCCCTGGGTTCAATTCCCAGAACCAACATGGCAGCTCACAACTGTCTGTAATTCCAGTTCTAAGGGATTTGACACTCCCACAACAACGCACATAAAAAATTAAATAATATTTTTTTAAAAGAAAGAAAAGATAAAAGGGGCTTAAAAAAAAAAAAAAAAAAAAAGGAAGGAAAAACAAGCCCTGAGCAGTTCAGTTAGTTCCCAACACCCAGTCACCACCCTAGTGTCTCCTTTGGATCAGCGAGTGCACAGGGCGACACCTGTTGCCACTGCAGGGCCAGCTTACCGTGATGGAGGACTTCCCCGCTGTGTTCCCATGCTTCAGCAAGGACTTGGAAAGCTTTCTCTGTGATACAATCTGCAAAAGGAAAGAAAGATGCTACATATGCGACTACAGGCCTATTTTTAAACACTCTCCTTTCCATGATGCTTCACTAACAACTCCACCTGAAATGATCTATGTCCATTTAGGAGTCTGGCTTTGTTCATAGGTCTCTCTGAATATGAATTGGCTCTTATTTCCTCTTTCGGTGTGTGCTGGGAGAAAAGGGATTGAGATCACCCATCTGGGAAGTGGTGTAACTGTTGCTGAGACACATTTCTATCAGATGAAGAGGGGAGTGTGGAATGCGTACATCAAGAGAGCAGAAAGAGAGCAGAAACAAAGCATCAGAGTCACCTGATATTAGCATCAAATCTTTTCAAAGTAGATGCAGGGAGGGGGTGTGTAAATACATAGCTATGGTGTCTGTAACCTCTGGAGTTCTATTTTTAGTATATCCATCAGGGAGCTGTATGTCTCATCAGGAAACCAATGCTCAGACAAGCCCACGGGAGTAACTGGGGTGCTCTCCATGACCCAGTGTCTGGGCATGCATGTGGGGACAGCTACATCTTCATATTGGAAGTTATTCTTAGAAGAATCTGCTTGTCCCTCTGCTTGCCCCCACCTCTTTGTCTATTGTGAAGGGTTGGCTTGGCAAGGCACTGTGGTGGGGGTGGCTGCATAAGCCATGCCCAAAAGGGGAAAGGAGTGGAGAAAATCAAGTCGATGCTGTGCCTGTACTTAGGGAAAACAACATTACTCTCTTTGATGGGCAGCGTCTATCTAATATGGTCTCCAATGATGCTAGCCAGCTTCTTGGTGTGGGTGCTACTGTCTGAGACCCTCCCTTGAGCGTGGCTGGGCACAGTGACAGCTTCTAGTGTCAGAGCTCCTGAAGAACGGAGAGATGGCTTATGCTTGTGACCTACCATGTCTCTTGTTATTCTGGGAGACACAATAACTGAATTGCGAGTTAGCTTTGTACAAAGCCTCACATGGAAAGGGGCTGATGGTTCCTTTTGACAGCCGAGCTCCTGAGCCTGGAAGGTAATTTACCCCTAAGCTGAGCCCAGCGACAGCAACACCCCGACTGCATGCACCTTTGACAGACCTTTGTCTAGAAGACCTAGAAAAATCACACCCTGATTGTGGAAACAAGAAATAGTAAGATGATAAATGCTTGCTTTTGTAAAGCTATCATGTTTATGGGTAATTGTTTTCTTTTTGTTAATCTCAGGTTGACAGGAGAGGGAGGCATTGTGAAAGGCAGGGAGACAAACCCATTCTCTGAAATTCTCATACTGTGTGTTTTCTGTCTCTTTGAAGAGTAGTGAAAGAACCGAGTATTCTAGCCAGAGAGAAGCTATCTAGACACAACAGTCCAGGAACGACATTCCCAGGGCAAGCAGAGTGATGGGTCCATAAGGATCATGTGCTCATGGTGCTGTGGTCTGATGAGCAGAGAGTACGTCCAACATCCCAACACAAAAGCCACCTGATGGTCACACTGATGGTGCTGGTAACACCAATGATAACCACAGTGACAGCTGTGACAAAGCCTCCCACTTAAGGAGAGCATCTCTGTGTTAGATGCCTTAACTCTTCAGAGGGAGGTCGGAGGACAATCTTGGCTGGCAGTTTTTGAGACAAGGTCTCTCACTGGCCTGGTACATACCAGGTCAGCTAGGCTGGGCTGGCCAATGAGTCCTAGAGATATGTTTACCTCTGCTTCCCCAGCACTGAGATTACAAGTGCACACTTCCATGCTTGGCTTTTCATCTATTATCTATCTATCTATCTATCTATCTATCTATCTATCTATCTATCTATCTATCTATCATCTATCTATTTATCTACATATCTATTTAATATATATATTATATATAAAATCTATCTACTTTTGGTGTTTTGAGACAGGGTTTCTTTGTGTAACCCTGGCTGTCCTGCACTCACTTTGTAGATCAGGATGGCCTCAAACTCACAGAGATCCACCTACCTCTGCCTCCTTGAGTCTGGGGGTTACAGACATGTGCCATTGCACCCAACTTTATTTTCTTAACACGGGTCCCGGAGAAAACACTCAGGTCCTCATGCTTGTGAGCACTTCACCCACTGAGCCATTTTCCCAGCCCCATTTGTGATCTTCACTCTTATCTAGACACACTAACATTTCACTTGCAGGGTGTGACGAGCCTGTTGTGGTGTGTCAGCTCTCCTGCCTCCCGAGGGCTAGGAAGTGGACATTCGGGGTACAGGTGGGTAACCTAGCAGGCAATAACAACCTGATTTATCGTGTCTTGGCCTCCAACTCAGCTTCAGAGAATGAGTACTAATTAAGGTTTCAAAGCTTTCATGGTCACAATGACAGACATGCAACGGGCTGTCACTGGTGTTGCCATTCTTGGGGCTCGGGCAAAACCAGAAAGGGTGCCCAGCTGGGGTACTGATCTACAGAGACGCCTGTTCACAGCAAACCCTACATCACACATCCTCTGTTGCTTTGTGCCAGGCTGGAGGAGACCCTAGATCACGCCTCGGAGTGAGGAAGTCAGAGTGACAAGGTCTCACTCTGGCTGGGGCTGACGTTTGAGGCCAACAAATAATAAGGTTTGCCTGGCATCAAGGCTAAAGGGGGTGCACCTGTCAGAATTCCTCTAATTTGATTCTTTTCACCCTGTGGCAGGGTCACAGCTGCAGACCTTAGCATACAAGAAAGGGGCAAGAAATGGGAGCTGGAGACCCGTGGGTTAGCAAGGTTGGACCAGAGGGATATTTGTACCATGAGACATCTGGTGTGCATCCACCCCTGGGTCAAGGGGGAGGGCAGACTCTGCCAGTGAGGATGACAACAGTGTCTAACAGCTAGGTCTCCATCTTCAGTAAAGCCCAACGCAACCAACATAGCTCCTCATTTTGCGGTAAAACCCAGGGCTTCGTTTACTAGGAACAAAGCCAGGAAAAATAAGCATTTAAGCCAGCGTTGTAGCAAGTGTATAATCAGTTGTATTTCAAAAAACAGTCATTTGGAAACTAGACACGCATTTGTCATGAGGCTGTTTTGGCGAAAATAGTCTCAGAATTCTTTTTATAAACGGCTTTGAAATTGGTGCAGTAGCAAATATTTATTGAATATTTTCTATGTGTCAAACACTGGCTCATAGGCTACAGTGGTGGAGAGAAATCTGTTTATATATATTTATAACATATGTTAACATATGTTTTATTTTGTTTTGTTCCCCCCCTTTTTTTGAGGCAGGGTTTTGTGTTTTGGGGGGTGTGTGTGTGTGTGTGTGTGTGTGTGTGTGTGTGTGTGTGTGTGTGTGTGTGTGTGTATGTGTGTGTGTGTAGCCCTGGCTATTTTGGAACTCACTCTGTAGACCAGGCTGACTTCAAACTCAGAAATATGTCTGCCTCTGCCTCATGCGTGCATTAAAGATATGTGCGGCTACCATCCAGCTATATTTTAATATTTTTAATATAAATAGAATTTTATTACTTTCCATGGTCTTTTTTTCTCCCCTAGCTCCTCCCAGCAACCATCCCTCCAGTCCCTCCTATGTCCTCCACCCAACTTGATTGCCTCTTTTTCTTTGATTATTCATATTGTATGTGTGTGTGTGTGCACAACTAAATATAGAAACAATCTACTAAAAAAATTTTTATGTACATGGAATCAAGGTTGACCTCTCTGCATTGGACAACCAATAAAGAGGCTCATTCCTGGGACAGATTAATTTTCCTCCCAGCAGCCATGAGTTGACTGTAGTTCTTGCCTAGCAAGATATGCATAAAGGTGCAATAATAAATGGCGCCACATGTTGGTGTCGATCAACAGCTGTCTAACTGGGCTTATGGTCCTACTTACAAGAGGGACGTCATTCCTGGTGCTGGAAACCTAGCCAGCATCTTGGGGCAGGCCAGATCAGGGAACTTTGGAAGGAATCTACAGCCAACACCAGACTAGACCAGCATAATCCCTTACTGCATTCCACATCTCGTCCTTAGAGACAAGCCGAGCTTCCATCCCTCACCAAAGAAACCTCCCTTTACAGCAACTGGAAACCATCACAGAAAACCACAATGAGACACAAGGCAGAGATCAACATTGGGGGAGGGGGGTCTATATCCAGCAGAGACAGCTACATAACAGCCCCTGTATCTATGGCTCAGGGAACATTCCAGAAAAGAAGGGAAGATTGTAAGAGCCAGCATGCCAGGAAGTCTGCTATGAGACAGTCTCTCCTAGAAATGGCTACACAAATGAGACAAGCATGACAGCAATAGCAATGGACATATTAACATGGAAGGGAACAATGCTTATGATATTTTTTAATCACTTCCCTATTAGCCTGAGTAATATTCTCTAAAGCATGTGTTCTAAAACTGTAATTATTTAAAATCAAGGGCATAGTAAATGAGAAATGTCTTTGTGAAACGCAACTGGAAGTCCCTAATTAAAGCAGGTTTAGTGTGTCAACCTCAGGACATGTCAGAGCTTTAGTTGTGAGTCCTTGAGGACAAGCATGGGCGTTGTCTTGCATGTAAAGCCCTACACACAGATTCTGGGAGAAGAGCATGCACACTGGGGAAGCAGAGTGAAGAGAGCTGTGTACGTCTGCACATACAAGTGTGAGCATGCATGTATGTGCACACACCAGAGATCCAAGTTGGGCATTGTATGTCATCACCTTATTTTGGGGGACAGGGCACTTCACTGGACCCAGAATTCACTGGTTTCCTATAGACTAGCTGTCCAGTCCATGCACCCACCTTCCTCTGCCTCTCCAGCACTGGGGTTTTATGGCCTGTGCTGCTGTGCCCTGCTTTCAGTACACGGGCACTAGTGACTGAACTCAGGTCCCCATGTTTGTTTTGTTTTTGTTTGTTGTTTGTTTTGTTTGTTTGGGATTTTTTGTTTGTTTGTTTTTGAGACAGAGTTTCTCTGTACAGCCTTGGCTGCCCTGGGACTCACTTTGTAGACCAGGCTGGCCTTGAACTTACGGAGATCTGCCTGCCTCTGCCTCCCAAGTGCTGGGATTAAAGGTGTGCACCACCACTGCCCTGCATAGGTCCTCATGTTTGTGCAGGAAGCACGTTACCAACTGAGCTATCTCTCCACTCCTAGCTACTGTCACTGGTGTTTCCAGCTTTCTACCTTCTCATGCGTTTTCTACTGCAGTTTCTAGGACCACATCTACAGAGAAAGCAAAACAAGCATCCTGGCAATGTCCTGCAGCAGACAGAGAATCTGCCTGGAGCCTCTCCGCCTTTCCTCTTACAGCGCTAGACAATCTTCCTATAGCCACACTCGCATTTCTATGCTTGAAGGCTTTGGGTGGTCCTAATGCCTCCTGTCCACAGACACAGGAAACAGGAAGTGGGAGGAACTACACCTCCTGTCCACAGACACAGGAAACAGGAAGTGGGAGGAGCTAACACTTTGGGGAGCAGCTCACAAGCAAGATGGGTGGACTCTGCACAAACACCCCACTTCCTTTTCTGTGAACTGGAAAGTCAGAACACAGGGAGACAAATAAATTTGATGCATAATGTGATCAGACATTAAAGATGCACTTAAAGTGTGTTTTAAAACATGTAGGAGTTAAGAGAGGCACAACCCGCCTCCCCCATCTTTGGTCCTAGGGATTAAAGCTGAGGCTTCATCTCTGAGTTAGATCCTTCTGCCCCAGGTTTACTTATCTTGAGACAGGCTCCCAAGAAGTGGCCCAGGTTGTCCTTGAACCCACTTGGTAGCTCAGGTAGGTTTTGGGGCTTGAGAGTGTCTTGTCTCAGCCTCCTGAGTAGCTGGGATTTAGAAGAGGACACCCCTAGGCCAGGCTAGAAAGACACACTTCTGAAGCTGCTGGGGCCATGCAGGGGGAGAATGGCCGTGTGCCAGTGTTCTTACACAAATGAGGCACAGTCTTTAGTCTTTAGTCTTTAAGACAGCTGTTCTCAACCTGTGAGGTACAACCTCTCCAGGGGCTGAACTACCCTCTCACAGGGGTCACCTATGACCGTCTGCATATCAGATGTTTACATTACGGTTCATAGTAGTAGCCAAATTAAACTTACAAAGTAGCAATGAAAATAGTTTTATAGTTGGGGTCACCACAACAGAAGGAACTATACTCAAGGCTCCGTGCATTAGAAAGGTTGAGAACCACTGCTTGAAGTGGAACCCACCGAAGGAGCATCCTGGGAGAATGATTCAGAAGGATGGAGTGGGCGATGGTGCCAATGGGTGATCCATTGGTTTGGGCTTCCTGCCTTAAGCGTTCTATTAAGTAGGATTCTAATTATGTCAGTGTAATTACAGGCTTTTACCCTTTCTCTGCCTTCATTAGCAGGAGTTGGGGTGAAGGGAGAGTTTTCAGAGAGGGAGAAGGATTTAAGGTTTAAATCCTTCGGTGCACTAACATCTTACTTCTGCCTTGTTGCTTATGTCAGGCCTCATTACTGTCACAAATGACTCAGTTTAGTGACTAGTTAGAAGTCACTTGCTACCCCATCCCAGTCCTGCCTACCACACCATAGGCATTAGGGAAAGAAGAAAGGGTCGCTCACCTAGTTCAGGGCCCAGGTCAGAACATTCTATCAGGTGAAGGGCCTGCAACAACCTTCCAACTACCGTCTTGGTCAGGGTAAAGCTTGTCTGTGCCAAGGCTGGCACTCTATGGACTTGGCTTTTTTTTTTTTTTTTTTTTTTTTTTTTTTTTTAATGAAAGATGTCAACTCAGCTTTGAGGCAGACTGTGAGCCCTTATTGCTACTGTTAAAGGTCACATGACTATCTAAGAGTTGTGATAAATACAGCCTAGAGAGATGTGACGGTGTGGCAGCTGCTGCTACAACTGCCTTCTGTACAATGGGCTTAGTTCTTACGGCAGCCAATGAAGCACAGCTTTCTGTCCACACGCAGATGAGAACACTGAAATGTGGAGAGCCTGTGGTCGCAAAGGCTGATGATGCGACAAAGAACTACAGACTTGAAGGTTAGGGAAAAAGCAACTGCTCTCTTGGGGCCTGAGAGGGCAGAAGTCGAAAGCCAAGTGGTTGTTGGGAAATGTTTCCTCAGAGGGTCTGGGCCCATTCTGAATCTTGTCCCTTCAGCTTGTGGTGGCTGGTTCCTCTGCTTGCAGTGGATTCACTCCCCTTTTCCTCTAGACGGCCCTTTCCTCTGCTGGGTGTCTCTCACAAGGCACTTGTCAATGGATACGGTACTCACCTGGCTCACCCAGCATCTCTTCACCTTGAGATCCTTCACTTCAAACTCTAAAGGCTTTTGCTAATTGGGGCATGCTCACAGGACATGGGCTCAGTTGTTGAGGGCTATCATTTAGTCCGTGACAAAAGGTAACTGACTCAGATGTCCACAGCCAGGAAGTCTGGGATCTGAATCCAGATAATGGAGTTTCAGAGTCCACATTCATTAGACTGCTATGGCTTCCAGGGATGACAGAGGCACGACTACATGGTGTCAATACACAGTCTTCACCGTGGATCACACAGGAGGCTCTGGATGCCAGCCCAGGTGGTGTGGGGGCCTTATCTTAGCTCTATTCCTTGTGACTCAGTTTCCTGATCTGTGCGCTTGTGACAATATCATCTATTGTGTGGATTTCTTGTGTGCACAATGACCCTTAACAAGATTCCAGAACCAGGTAACAGGTGTGTAGAAAATGCTACTTCTTTCTTCCCTTCTGTCTAATCCAGGCAGTCCCCACTTAGAGAAAATTACAATCATCTATTAGCTCAGACTAGAGCCTGGAGGTAGAAGGGGGGTGAGTTGATAGAGGTATTGAGGTCGCTTCCATCAATTAAAGATTGACCAGGGCCTCAAGATCAGATGATAGTAGAGTTGAGAGGGGTTGAGGGAAGGCTTCTGGGTTTTATTTCTCCAGAATCTGGGGGGATAGAGGTGCCATTCAGTGCCTGGGTGCTCTAGAGGAAGGAAGGGTAGATGGAAGAGGCCCCAGAGAAAGCAAGGAGACAGTGAGCTTGGGTTGGTGCCGTTGAACCTGAGATGTCTGTGAGCCATCCCTGGGGTTTTTATTTTTATTGTTGGATAGCTGGGGAAGTGTCCTGGCCTGGAAGTCTCCAATGCATGAGTAATGAATGGAAAAAGAAGGTACAGATAGGGAGTGTATGAAAGGGAAATAAGGCCGGGCTAGGAGTGAGACAGCCGTCTAAGCTGAGTGCCCTTAGCAGTGTCACAATACCTCACTCTACCCTCAATCCTTGAACAAACCCATCAATGGGAAACCAACCAACCTCCAGGGCCATAGAGTGATTGAGGGATGGCATTCAACCTTCTGTGTTTTCCACACTCATCTGGGGCTGGAGTAGGGACTGTGTGGGAAAGAGGGCATCTAATTCAGGGCAGGGTCTGTCTTCTCATTCATGTGGTGCTAAAAACTTCAAAGAGAGACTCATCCAAAAACGAGATGCCAGAGCTGTTACCAGGGATGCAGTAGAGGGGACCGTTATGCACCAAGCAGGGATGTGTATAAGCTGCTGCAAAGTTTCTGTATGGGTCACCAGCAGTTAGTGTCAACGGTCTTAAAGTCTGTGCACCATTCCTGTTTACTCGTTCTAGAAGAAAAGCAGTATCTACGGGGCTGAAATGTCCATAGACCATGATGTTCATCCAAATGATGTTATTAGTGACAAAGTATTGGAAAGAACTTTAATGTCTATGACAGAGAACATGCTACATCAATTTTTCCATAATACCCTTAAAATAAATAAGCAAAAAAAGTACATTCACATTGGTATGTTCGCTATATATTTTTTATAAAAATGCAAGCAAGAAGGCCAGGGATGTGTCCCAGGTAGCAGAGGTCAAATCTAGCATGCAGAAAGCCCTGGATTCAATCCTTAGCACTACAAATCTAGCATGCAGAAAGCCCTGGGTTCAATCCTTAGCACCACAAAGGTCAGGGTCATCCTCAGAATCTAGAGTTCAAGGCCATCCAGGGACACATGAGTCTAAATAAAACAGAACAGAACAAGAAAAACGAAACAAAACACAGCAGTAAGAAGTGTAAGTAACCAAGTGTTTATTTAGAAAAAGAGCTGTGTGTACATGCATCATGGAAGAAAATCTGTAACACAGACCAAAATATCTGATCATTTCTTTCAGTAGTTTTTGAGCTGGTAATACCTAAAAATATAAAGCCATTTTCTACAAATTATGCAATTGAGGTATGGACAGTCTTTTTTTTTTTTTTTTTACTTAAATAGATGCTGTGTGGAAGATCTTGGGGGGGGGGTTGTAGAACAGGCCTAGGGTTCAGCCCTTGCAAACCTTACAGAGAGCTGAGGGAGGGGCTAGGGGACAGAAGATGCAAAAATTGTCACAGTTCACTGTCCCATAAATTGGTCAAGCTGAAAATGTAAAGGTCTCATCTCGTGGACCCACAGATGATGTAGGCTTTGTGGATGTTCTTTCTTGGGGAGTCAGCTGATCTCTAGAGCTTGTACTAAAAGTGCTGCCAAGAAGGGTGACAGTTGACTGCCAAGTGCAGAACTGCTCTGTTGTTGAGACACAGGCCTGCTTAAAGAATCAGAAAGCCCAGGCTAAAACCATGGCCCCTGCACTTGCATGTGGATACAGCAAGTGACTTCAAGGTTCATGCAGTCAGGATGTATTAAAAACAAAAATTATAAATTAAAAAATATATATGTAAAAAGGATTGGGCTGGAGAGATGGCTCAGCAGCTAAGAACACTTGTTGCTCTTTAGAGGGCTGGAGTTCAATTCCCAGCACCCACATGGAGATAATAGCTATCTGTAATTCCAGTTTCAGGAATCCAAAAGGCATGCACATGGTATGCACATGCATGCAAACAGAACACTCATACACATAAATTAAACTAAATAAATCTAAAGGTATTGACAAAGGGTTGTAGAAATTGCCTTCTATCTGGTGAGTGGTGTGGTGTAATGGGAGGTACGTCATGAAATCAGCTCGTCTTCCTTTTGAATTGGAGCTATACTTTCCCTGTGACTTTGGGTGAAAGAGTTGAGCTCCCAGGGCTGACTCTTTGTCTATCAATTAGCATCAATGATGCTCTCACTTAGCACAATACTTTGTGATACAATAAGGCTTCATGAAAATTTGTCTTTTTTTTTTTTTTCTACTTAACACTTATGAGGAAGCCAGTGGGAAGACCTGGGGACATTAAAGGGTTTTAATTTTTTTCTTATTAAGGATGTGAAACAAGAGGCCAGAGGTAGTAAAGCTTAGGAGAGGAGTAGCTTGAAATTCTGTGAATTCAAATGTTCAATGTTAACCTTTTGCTGTGCCAAATTGTAGGTTTGTGTTTCTTGCCCAAGTGATGATGATGATGATGGTGGTGGTGGTGGTGATGGTGATGATGATGGTGATGATGATGAGAGAGGAGGCGGATGTGGTAGAGGTAGCAGGGATGGTACTGATCATTATGTTGGTGCTGCTGCTGCTAATGGTAGCGATGGTGATGATGATGATGATGGTTAATAGTGGTGGTTGTAGTTATGATGGGGGTGACAGTATGATGGGGATGATAGTGATAATTATTGGTGATGTTGGTGATGGCAGTAATGGTGATGATAATGGTTGTGGCAGTGGTGGTGATGTGATGATTATGATGGCTAATGGTGGTGATAGTGTTGATGATGACAGTGATGGTACTAGTGATGATGATGATGATGACTGTGGTGGTAGCAATGATGATGTCATAAATACCAGCCAGACCTAAGATCGTATGTATGAAGTGACCACAAAAACATATTCTTCAAGTTGGGTCATTTTTGAAATTAAAGGAAATGTGATTGATTAATTAAAACAAGGTAGTATGTTTATGTTAAAATGTCCTGGGCACATGAAGCCACAGGCTACCTTTACATTATATGGCTCTTTCATGAGAGAGGGTACAGTCCACCTCCACAAAAGTGTTAGGGAGAAGCCAGGAACACCAGAATAAAGCAGGGGAGAGCCTGCTTTGTCGGTGGGGCTAAACACAGCCCTGATTTTGTCTGCTCAGTTCTCAGCTGTCTGATTCTACTGGGGCCCTGTCAGCAAGTGAACTGGAACAGCAGATTTCTTGCTTCAGATTTCAACAGAGGGAATAGGGGTTGGCAACATTTCTGTTCCTTTGTTCCTCTGACTAGTGTGGTCAAGAGCCCTGCCCTGAGCCTCCAGGTGGGCAGATGCTAAGGAAGCAGGAGTTGGAACTATAGTCAGCTTACTCTGGGCCTCTGGGAGCTTGGACTCAAGAGTGTGCACCTTGGATGACCTGTGCTAGTGCATAGAGAAGCCCCAGAGGCCCCATGTTCCATGCAGAACAGAGCTAATTAATTCATACCTGGTCTCATTTTGTCCTCGGATCTGAGTCTAAGACTCTTGGGAGTGACTTTGTAAACCAAGCTGGTAAATTTTCTCCCCCTAAACTTTATTGGATTAATTAAAAATACAAATATTATGTTTCTCAAATTCTGCTTGAATGGGCTCTGGCAGAATCTCACAGCCTCTTTGCAGATCCAGTGCGGATCTCATGGCGGCTCCTTACGTTATTGATTATTAGTGCCCTAGGTCCTCCCAGGTCTCTTCTCTACCCAAAAGTAATATTACAAAAACTAAGAATCAGATTAGCTGGGCCAATTCTGCTTCCCAAGGGCAGAGGTTTGGGGACCAAGGTTTTCCTTAAAAGCATGTTATGACGGTTTTCTTTAAAACCTCACAAATATCTCTCTCAAGGGGCTTTCCTACTGACTTCCTGGGCTGAATTTCCTCATATATTGTAAAAGTTTATCAATAGTTTAAAGTCTGTAGAGGCCTCACCCCTCTGTGTATGTGTAGTTGCATGTGTGTTTGTATCTACATGGATGTTCATGTATGTGAGGGGTTGGTTAAAAATCTTTATAATGTATGTTCCTTCCTCTTTTGCTTATTTACGAATGTTTATGATGATGCTTTTTAACTAACACTCATTGCTTCTTTGTATGTGTCAATGTGTGTGGTATATGGCTGTCTGGTTGCGCATGCGTGTGCGCACACTCACACGTGCATGTGAAAGCCAGAGGTTGATGTCAGGTGTCTTCTTCAGTTGCTCTCCATTGTTTGTTTTCAGACAGGGTATCTCACTGAACTTGGAGCTTGCTGCTGGTCTGGTCTGGCTAGCCAGGGAGCTTCGGAGTCCTGTCTATCCACCCCTCCCTCGTGCTGGGATTAAAGACACACACTGAGTAGCCTGGATTTTATGTTGAGCAGGGGACCCAAACTCCAGCACTTATGATTGTGTGGCAAACACTTTACTAACTCCTGAGCCCCTTTGTTGTATTGCTTTTTATTGTAAATATGCTATACATTCATTGTAGGAAATATAGGAAAACACAAGCAAGACATTACAAGCCCACAACCTAGAAGCCATCACTGTTGGTGCCAGGGCATGTACCCTCCCAAGCCTTTGTCTTTTGAAGACATGGGAAGCTTAACGATTATCACCATATTTTTCTCCCACTTTGGAACAAAAGACAAGAGACTGTTTAATAATCTTATGACTGTGCTTTGGTATTTAGAAAAGTTCATCATCAACACTAAATTTCATCTGTAGCTTGAAGAAGCAATCAGAAATGTTCACAAGGCTTAAGGTAATTGCAGTAAACTTTGTAAGGTTAAAATTTTAATTTTAATATATAAAACTTTATTTTGAGAGTGGCTTGGGAAAAACCTTATTTGCTAAGCTGTCTTTTTTGTTTGTTGAGGTTCAGCAAATTGGTGATTTGTTATATTAATAATTCTGTTCATGGGGCTACCGTGTCTTGTGACTCCACGTCGGGACAAGGACAGGGTATTCTTACCTGAGACTCGGGATGCTGATATTTGAGAAGAACATCAAGATAGCATTTTCTTAGGGAAGGCAAGTGGCAGGTGGTGGGCAAAGCAAGCTACGCATCAGAGAGACAGGGCCAGGCTGCACGGACAGCAGTTCTGAGCTATGTGGACTTGAGACTCTAAGGAAAGCTGGCTAGAAATGGAAAAACAGAAGCTGGGGAGATCTCAGGTATAGGTACCATGTAGCTCCTTTCATGGGTAAGCTGGTCTGGGAGCTGAGTGCCTTGGACTAGCCTGGCTTAAAGGGTTAATGCCAGAGCAAAATACCTGGACCAGTTTTTCAGCACTGAGGTGGAAGTCCCTGCAAATTCTCATTCATTCCCAGCTGTTTAACTGCCTCCTCCACATCAAATAAGGCTAAGACAGGTATCAAATAGTCAGAGAGATGTGAAACAGGGCCCATAAGCAAAAGCCCATTTAAATTGCCACT
Source organism: Acomys russatus (assembly GCF_903995435.1). Classification (NCBI taxonomy): domain Eukaryota; kingdom Metazoa; phylum Chordata; class Mammalia; order Rodentia; family Muridae; genus Acomys; species Acomys russatus. Next base: position 31,442,136 of record NC_067168.1, on the reverse strand, counting down.
GAATATATATCTTTTTAATAGTGCCTTTGAAATTGAATGGGGGCAGAATGGCTTTCTCTGGGGGAAGGGGGGTGCTACGGTAGAACAGTGCCATCTGTTACTCAATGGCATCTAATACTTAGCAGCAGGGAGATGCTGAGTCACAGACAGGATGAAGGAGTGCATGTCGGGTGTGTGGTGGTGACTTGGGAGACCGTTTTTCAAATGAATGGGTTCAGAAAAAGAATACTTACTTTCTGAGGTGAAAGATAAGGCATGAGTGACAGCCATGAACTCTGAATGTGAGGAGGGAGTTTGGAAAGGAATCGACTGAAACCTTCTATAAAGATAGATGGAGTCTTGGATCCACATGTCACAGATATGCTAAGCAACTTGTCAAAAGTCACACGGGGACTTGGTGGCAGTCCCCCACATGTGCATGACTCCAATTGCGGACCCTCTAAAGGAGGTGCACAGCTCTAACAGGAGACGTCCTGTAGGGTCTGAATTTAAGGTTACTAGCCCGAAAGAGCTACTGATGAAAAGGGAAAGAGAGGATTTTATTGTCCTTGGAGGGGTGGGGGCTTGCTTACCCACAGGCACCCTGAATCCTGCCTGTCTGTGGGCAGTAGGGAGCAGCAGTGTTTCCAGGCTTCCACAGCTGGTCCAGGGGAGCTGAAACAATGATGCGTACCCATGACATCATTTCTCACTTATGCAGTTGCCACTGCAGTGATTCTGCAAAATCAGGGGAAGCTTTCCCTCTGAGAAACAAAGAGGAAATGAGTAGCTTGCTGTAATATGTAAATCTGATCTCCCCAGGCCATCAATTTTAAGGCACAAAGGCACAAGATATTATAGAACCAAATGCTGACCTTGGAATCTTGCTCTGGGCATCACAGCGAGTCTGGACAGCAGCTTTTGGTGCTCACAAATGGGCCCATTCTGACCCTAGACCAAAGTCCCAGATCGTGACAACTTGAGGTCTATTGGGCTTTTCAAGGGTCATTGAGCTAATATAATCTGGACACGTGTCTGTGTCAGGAAGAAAGCCCATTGTCTGGGAAATAGATACAGTTGACTTTATTTAGTGGAAATAAATGGTGGCAGCCAAGACGCCCATCAAGGGCTGAGGGCATAGATAGCTCAATTGGTAAAGTGCTTGCTTGGAAGCCCGAGGGCCCATGTTCACCCCATAGAATGCACATTCTTAAAAAGCCAGTGATGGGCCGGGGAGATGGCTCATGGCTGAAAAGCTAGCTGTGCAAGCATATGCCCGAGAGTTCAGATCATAAGAAACCCAGGTAAATATGGGGTGGGCGCGACACTCTACCCTATAGTTACAGTTTCAGAGGGCAGAGAGACTGGGGATTCCTTGAGCAAGGTGGCTAGGGAGACATATGGGCCATAGCCATGTGGGCGAGCTCCACGTTTGATTGAGAGACCCTGACTCAGTGAATAAGGTGCAAGAGTGACTAAGGATGTTTTATTACCATCGATCTCTGGGCCTGCATATGAAGCTGCTCATACCCCTCTACACACATGTGCACCTCCACACGTGATAAAGGAAAGAAGAGGAGGAGTGAGAAAGAATGAAAAGCCAGCATGTAGTTATAATCCAAACACTAGGGAAAGGAGACAGGGTGGATCCTTGGGGTTTATCACTGGCCAGGAAACCTAGCTTGCTTGATGAGTCCCAGGCCAGTCAGAAATGGTATCTCAAAAAACAAGGTATATAGCACACTAGGCATGACACCTGAGATTGTCCTCTGGCCTCTACAAGCACACACATATGCAAGCACTGCTTTCTCATAACATGCACCTGAACATTCATGGGCATGTGTCCCCGCCCCCCCCCCCCCACACCTCCATCAAGAACAGAACCCTTGAGCCACGTGCAGGCTATGTAGTAGAAATGCAAACTTTACAGTGAACTGTTTTTCTTGCTTCTTGGTCCTTAACTTGTTACGTCACTGTTTCATCACTAAAGCTATTGAGAAAAACTGACTCACTGGCATGCACAGGATTCTCGGATTATATCAGTGGAGAAGCTGGAAATACTTATCGTGAGCTCTCAAACTAGAGTCTTTGAATCAGACACTCTGGGATAGGGCCAGCAGTGTGCTTTTTCATAAGTTTCTGCATCGGGGGCTGGAGAGATAGGTCAGCAATTAACAGTACTGGCTGTTCCTGCAGAGGACTGGGGTTTGATTCCTAGCACCCACATGATGACCCACAGCCATCTCTACCCCTGGTTCCAGGGGATCTGATGCCCTCTTTGGGCCTTCAGAGGCACCAGGCAAGCATGTGGTACATAGATATATTGGAAGGCAGTGTGCTATCCTTCTATTATGAACAAGGGCCAAGGAACTTTGTAACACTGAGTCCAGTAACTCTCAAAGGCTCCCAGATAGAGTTCTCAGTTTTAACAGAAGAGAATTTTGTAGAATAAATACATTGAGGAGAAGAAGGGGGATTTAATGTAGGTGCTGCTGATCCATAGAGAAGAGAAAAATGCCTGTAACAAATCAGGCAATGAGTGTGTTCAACATGGCTGAGCACGGAAGGAATTCTGGTCTGGTGGGGATGCCTCTGGGCGCCGACTTTGTAAGATCCTGGCCTTAGGAGACTGGCAGTCATACCAACACTTTTCAAGAAGCCAAGCTGCAGCCTTTCCATTTTAAGATTCATTTGGTTTTAAATGATGGGCATGTGTGGATATCTGCACCTGGGTACAGGTACTTACGCATGACAACACAGGCTGTTGGATCCCCTGGAAATGGAGTTACAGGAGGCTGTGGGCTGCCTGACGCAGGTGCTGGAAATGCACTCAGGTTCTCTAAAAGAGCAGCGAGTGCTCTTACTCGCTGAGCCATCTCTCCAGCCCCTATATTATAACCTTAAGGCAGATGCTCTCCCCGAGGGGAGATAGCTAACATCATGTTTTTGCCAAGTGTGTTCAGGTTATCTATATTACGTCTGTATAAATCACAAAACAAATTTAACTGGCAAAAATGTTCCTGCAAAGACGACCAAGGTCAACTAATACCACTTTCTCAATTATGCTAGTTAGTGACAAGATAGCTACTAGAATAAATGGAAAAAAACATAAAAGCTCGTGCGACTCTAAGACAATGTACCTTCCTCTCTTGGTCTTACTTTCCCTCAACCTTTTAATGATAACAACAGTGGTGGAATCCCTCTCTCTCTCTCTCTCTCTCTCTCTCTCTCTCTCTCTCTCTCTCTCTCTCTCTCTCTCTCTCTCTCCTGGGACTAAGAGAGTAAATGAGGTACAGCGACTCCCTAGGCCAGCACCTTGGAGAATGCTGTGTTTGTTACTTACATCTTTGGTGAGTGGACATAAAGGGATGAGTGAAAGAGTTAATAAGGAATGAAAGAGTGAAAGGATATGCCAGAGGACAGGGCAGCCTGCTCTTCTAGGTGGTGGTGGGGGATCTCTCTTTCCTGATAAACCCTTGGTGGGGTGGAGCAGAAGATGAGCTTAGCTGTGTGTCTGGTTTGGGGAAGGATGGTCTCCAAGCTCACCCAGAAGGAAAGTACAGCTTTCTGATCACGCTGTCTCCTCCTCGTGACTCGCCCGCCTCTCCCATCTGCTGAGAATGTCCGCTTCTGCCTCGAGTCCTCTCTGAGGACATGAACGTTCCTTGTCTTCATTGGCACTTTTGCTCAATGTAAAGCCCTTGCTGTGCTTGCACCCAATGGCACAGTCTTCGCCAGCTCCTGACCTGCTGAGGGCTGCAGCTTTTCTTTCTCAAACCAAAAGTCTGGCAGAGCGGGCACGCTGCAAACTCAAAATCACCTCAAGCACCTGAGGAAGCCTGGGGGTGTGGGTAAGGTCCAAATTTCTTTGGATTTTCTGTTTGGTTTGGTAAATTCACTTCATCTCTGTTTGTGGGCCTTAGTTGTAGCAAGATACAGGTTGAAATACCTGCCCAGATTATTTCAACATTCTATTTTTTGTTTGTTTGTTTTGTTTTGTTTGTTTGTTTGTTTGTTTTGTTTTGTGTAGCCTTGGCTGTCCTAGAACTCTCTGTAGATCAGGCTGGCCTCAAACTTACACAGATAGAGACACCTGCATCGGCCTCTTGGGTGCCGAGATTAAAGATGTGTGCCACACTGCTTAGCTTCAACATTCTGTTTTAAAACTCTTTTTTCCACATGAATTATCCAAAAGGAACAAATGCTAGGGCATGCATTTCCATGAGCCAATGTATGCCTTGAATCTTTGGACTGAATGAGATCACAAACGAGGTGAAATTATACATTTAGTATTGGTGGCTGTCCATGACATGGGCACTCATTCTTTTTTTTTCTTAATCATTTATTAATTTATTCATATTACATCTCAATTGTTAGCCCATCCCTTGGATTGGCACTCGTTTTTTATAACTTTTCCTTTCCCCTGACAATGCTAATTCTTTCCATCTTTCCCTAGACCCTCTCCACGTGAATAATGGTGCTAACACAGCTTCCAACAACACCCCAACTGCTTCCTCTATGCCAGGGGCTCAGCCCAGCATGTTATATGCATTGTCTCACTTTAGTGTAGTTATCATATGTGAGCGTGGATGTTCATAGGTGGATGCTTGTGTGTGCAGGTGCATCTATAGGCGCTCATATTCTTGCACATGTATACATGAATGTGTGTGCATGCGCATGCATATGGATACGGACTCCAGAAGACAACCTTAAGTGTCATTCTCTCAAGTAGCTGTCCACTTTGATTTTTTGAGAAAGGGGCTCTCAGTTGCCTTCAACTCACCAATTAGGCTCTTCTGGCTGGCAAGTCTCCATTTCCCCAGTGCTAGAATTGCAAGTTCATGTCCCACACACAGGTTCCTTTCCCTGATTGGTTCTGAGGATCAAACTTGTGTCGTTGTGTTGTGCTTGCAGGAACTGAGCTATCTCCCCAGACCAATCCTCACAGTACTCCCAGGGGTCAGAACTATGGCTTCCTCCATTGGTAAACAAGGAAATGAGGCTTCACTAGTGGGAAGAATTTGTCTTTTGGCAAGCAAAGCGAGAACACGGAGCTGCAGTCTGTCTGAGACCATTAAGAAGCCACTAAGCAGTACAGTGCCTATACTTGATCCTTAGGAAGCCACACCTGGGACTCTGGCTGTGCTATTCCCAGGGTCCTTTGAAATCTAGCCATTGTTTTCTGCCTTAGCTACACAGGACAAAGAGCCTCCTTTTACCACCACAGATATCAAGAAGAAACATGGCGGTGGATTTTCTTTTTGCCTCCTCGCTCATACTAAAGAGAACAGCAATTGAGAAGAAAAAAAGAAAGAGAGAAAGAAAGAAAGAAAAGTTCCCCTTCGTGTCAGTGTTTGATTTTGTGGGCTATGAAGGCAAAAGGTATGCCTGTGCCCTCTCACAGCTCTCAGGACAAATGAACCTGTCTGGATAGCTACTGTATTTTTCGAGCTATGAGACGCACCCAGGTTTTAGAGTCACAAAATGAGAAAAACAGTAAAGACAACAATCACACCGTAAGGCGAACCTTAATTCCCCTCCACCCACCCCCACCCCCCGCCACTGCCTTTTGGGGGAGAAAAGTGCATCTTATGGTCTGAAATACGCAGTGCTACACATGCAGAGGACACCCAACAAAGAAAGGCTTTTGCCATTCTTTTTTTTTTTTTATTATCAATTTATTCTTGTTACATCTCAATGAATATCCCATCCCTTGTATCCTCCCATTCTTCCCTGCCTCCCATTTTCCCATTATTCCCCTCCCCTATGACTGTTCCTGAGGGGGATTACCTCTCCTGTATATGCTCATAGGGTATCAATTCGTTTTAAGGCATGAAGTTCACACTCTTGTGAAGGATGGTTTTAATACGTAGTGAGCTTTTAGCAATCCTTTGATTCATTCAAATATGGCATGCTCAGTAGATTTCCTCCCACAAGTGAAAGCATGCGTCATCCGCTTGTGACACTCCTGTGTCAGGAGCATTTCCTAAAGCTCCATCATCTCTCTCTACTCCAGACTCACGTGGGAGGTGGTCACTGGCAACTTCCTTGTTCTCTGCGCAAACATGCCGAGCTTAGTTACAGGTGGGTATCACACTGGATTCCCCGCCCCTTCCTTGTCTGCTTACCCTCAGGGACAGTTGAAGCTTAGTTACCTCAAAGACACACCCTTCCTCACAGGGTCTTCCAGGCTCACCAACCAAAGAAAGACTATCTCCTGGTATCGTCCTCCGGCTCTCCTTCACTGTGGTCTCCTTCACTTATTTGCTACTACACGAATCTCCCATGTGCTTTCTTTGCCCCCCCCCCCCACATCTCTCTGCTCCCACGCATCCTTCAGAGGCATGCCAAAGCGCTCTTTATAATACGCAGGCACGCAATCATGTCTTTCTCCTGGTTACCAAGGCCTCGCTGTGCCTACTCTAGACTCTTGCAGTTTTGGAGGAAAAAGAAAGCTCTCAAAGCCACGTGGCCTGGTTCCTCCTCTCGTGCCTTGCATCTTTATCCTCTTTCCATCCTCATTTGACCGTCCAGCTGTGTCCAGTCTCAGATCTCTCTTTCATTACCCTGACCCTCCATGCCACTGTGTCTTCGCATATTCTGGTCATTTTGTTTGGGAAGTTTTTGTGCTATTGAGTTCACATTTCAAGTTCAGAGTCATCTGCTCTGTGAGTTCTCTTTGATTCCCATTAGGCAGAGAAGTCTTTATCCTATGACTCCTGGAACATATTTCTATTGCAGTATTTAGCCATGGACTCTTTGATTATGTATCTACAGGTTGGTGTCACCCAGCTAATTATAAGCTTCTCAGGGACAGAGTCTCTGCCTCCTTCTGTCTTTGTATCTCTAGCACCAAGCATAATATTTGTCCTATCCAGGGAACCTGGTAAATGCTTCCTGAATGAATAAGTACATGAGTGAATGTTACAGAGCCTCCCCCAAACCAATCACCCTAGCCATAAAAAAGAATAAAAAATAAAAATGGGATACCAAGCAGTGCCAAGTACAGAAGAGTGGGGAAAGCCAATTTTATCAACTGCATGGCCAATAATGAGGTGATTATCAATGACAGAGTCCAGTGTGTCACGTGGAGGTGGCTTCAGGGGTAAAGGGTCAACCCTATGCTTCCATGGCTAGCTTTAGCTTTTGGTCCCCTGAGGGCTAGACATGCCCCCAGCCTTGCTGAAAGACTGCTACAGCATTCCAGGAATCCCAGGCAACAAGAAATAGCCTTTATTTGTGACTCTAGGCTAAGAGCTTTCAAATAACCCTCTCATTTTCACTAGTTAGTCCTGGCCACAGGCATTGCCCCAAGCCAAACTCTAGCGAGTGGAGGGGTGAGAGCTATGCTGAGCTTACTCAGGATTTTCTTCTGAGTTAGAGATGGAGCTCTTTTCTACATGGCCACATGGAAAAAAAAAAAAAAAAAAAAAAGGGACAACTCCAAAAAATGATCAAGGTATGACTTCTAAGCGAATAGGTGACTGGGTGTTGAATAGGCAAGCCATAAAAAGAAACAAAGAGCAAGCATTTCCATTTCCTGTTTCCATCACCAGGCCCATGAGATGAGTTCACGTTACTGACATCTGACCACCAGCCACTGATCTTTGTTTGAAGCATCTGCCAATCCTTAAAGCCTCCTTAGCTACCCAGGGAGCCAGCTAAGAATTCTGGGAGCCTGACGCCTCCAGACTAGGAACAGTCCTCCACCGATGACTGCAGAAAGCGGTTTCAGCCAAAGTATATAAAAGCCTGGTTTCCTTATCCCTAGGGGACATACTCTGATGTTTGCACTGAGCTGGCATCCACAATGTTCCTCATAACATTCAGCCCCTGTTATCCACTGCAGCTGCTGGCTTGACGACATACCCCTGTGGGCTGCTGGCTGGCTTGACCACACATACATCTGTGTAGCCTGCTATTCTTTCCCTGGGTCATTTCGTCAGGTCATTGTGGTGTCTCAACTCTTTTCAGTTCCTCTTTCAGAGGTAGTGTCTTGACAAAAATCAAACAAAAGTGCTGTCTACCACATGGCCAGCTCCTTCTTGAATCCAGAGGCATGCGTGTTGTCTTGTCATTGGTGGGACATGTGCTTTCTTCTTGCTATTACAGTATAAATGCTACTTTCCTTGGGAAGCCTTCACACAATCCTCCAACACACACACACACATACACACACACACACATACACACACACACACACACACACACACACAGACAGAGAGAGAGACAGAGAGACAGAGAGAGACAGAGAGACAGAAAGAGAGAGAGACAGAGAGAGACAGAGAGACAGAGAGAGAAAGAGAGAAAGAGAGAGACAGAAGGAGAGAGAGATAGAGTGAGAGAGAGAGCGAGACAGACACACACACACACACACACACACACACACACACAGAGAGAGAGAGAGAGAGAGAGAGAGAGAGAGAGAGAGAGAGAGAGAGAGAGCACTCCCAGGGCTCAGTCTTATGCTCTGCAATTTCTCATAATGGTTGTAATTTCCTGCTTAACTCTTTGACCCCCCTTTAAGCATAACTAGACTTAATCTGCTTGAAGGCAGTGGAGGGGGGATGCTATCTTCACTTGCTGGCATCAAGAATAATGGCTGGCACTAAACAGGCCACAGGCTTATTGGCCTTTGGAAAGATGAACCTTGTGAGGAACTAAATATAAGTTCAGGTCATTTTACAGGTGAAATTGTCAGAAGTTTGAATGAAAAAAAAGACATTTATCTGCATGAATTCTACATAGATCTACATTTATTTCCCATGATAAATACAGCTTTTATGAATACAAAGAAGCCCAGTGTCTGTGGGAGAATCTTGGCATGGTTCATTAACAGCTAGGAAAGATACCATCTTAAATCATCTTTTTTTTTTTTTTTTTTTTTTTTAGCATTTATTTTATATCATTTCCACCCCCCCCCCTCCTACTCTTCTGGTGTCTCCTCACTCCCTCTCAAATTTATGAATTCTTCTTTAGTTATTATTATCACATGCACACACATACACATACATGTGCGTGTGCATGTTAGTGTTTGTGTGTGCATAAATTCAACCTGCTGAGTCAACCTAAAGGTGACTATACATACAATGTTTAGAGTGGACCACTTGTTTTAACAACATATAAACAGGACTATGCTAAACCCATAAGTCGTGCATCTAACTTGTACCTAAAAGATCCTGTCCCCAGCAATACCTTACAGTTAGTATCATCAACTCTCTTGAGAGGTCAACAGAGTGATGCTATCAATGGAGGAGGGGATTCTGAGTCCTTAATTCCTCTCTCTATGCATCCAGCCTTTGGCTTTCTTTAAGGAAATAAGGTGTGTTCCTGTGAAGGTGAACATGATATTTCCATGGGGGACATTATGAGCTGCCTTTCTTCTCCTGCAAGAGAAATTTCTTCCATCAAGTGACATGCAGAAGGGCAAGTCAGTCCCTCTCTCTCTCTCTCTCTCTCTCTCTCTCTTTCTTTCTCTAGCTTGCTTCTAGGCAGGCCTTTCCTCACAGACCCTTTCTCCTGAGGCTTGAGTTGAGTGTAGGTTTGCTGGGGCATCAGGCTTCTATGATTTAGAGTCCCTGTTTGTGGAAGAAAAACAAAACAGAACAAAACCCACCTACAACTCTACAAATAACAGTGTACAGCATGACAGCCTTAGCAGGAGGCTCAGATGCAAAGGGCTCTCAAGTTTAATATTTACTGGTTAACTGAAAGTCCGTGTCTGGCCTGGCTCAGTGACAGCAGGCTCCTCCCACCCCAGGGTCCCACCACGTTCACCTGACATTCAGGACTTTACACTGCTTTCTTACTGGGAGAGTCACCTTCATTTCCCTGCTGTCCCGGAGCCATGCTTGTCCCTGAGCCATGTTTTTATTTTTGTTCTCCCACAAAGTTTGGTCCCACAGAATCTTGACTCTCTCTTATACGAAGGGCTCCCTTTCCGAATCCCACCACACCAGGGAAGGGGCCCACAATGCGACATAAACTTACACATCTGAGTAGGAACTTGGGTCACACTCTTTCTCTACATCACTCAGGCTCAGGAGAGGTTTTGCACTTTCATCTCACTGAGCTCTAAAGGGAACCCTGCACCCATGAACCAGGGCCATTATACAGGCCTGAGGCTTCAGGAAACCTGCTGCATGGAAGTCTAGAAAGCAGCCAACCCCCACCACGTGCGCTGGAGCCCTGAGGTTGCAAAATCAGACAACTTGACCTACGTTCTACTCTGCAGTTTCAGAAACAACAACAACAAAAACACTTCATACAGACAAACAGTTTCTGGGCTTGGAGAAGCTGGACCCTCCTCCTCCTTTCTTTCCACTAAAAAACAAACAAGAAACAACAACTGATTCTCAGACTCTGCACAGCTGGCTTGTTTTCCTGCGTCCTCCCATACCCAGCCCCAGGGTTTGAGGACACTAAAGTCACAGACCAATAAAAGTCAGCTCCCGTGGCATTTTGAGGTTGACCTGAATCTTTTCCATTTTCTCCCAGGGACTTGTTTCTTACAGACACTCAGCTATATTCTGGGTACAGCAGAAGGGGATGAAAGAAAGGAAAGGACAGTGAAAGCAAGATGATGGGCTGTGGGGCCAGCACTGGCTCTGCCACTTACAAGGGTGAGCCTTTAGCAGAGTGGGCCTCAGCCTTCCACATGGCTCCTCATGTTGTGGTGACTCCAACCTTAACACTACTTCCTTGCTACTTCGTAGCTGTTATTTTGTTACTGTTATGAGTTGTAATGCAAATATTTGATATACGATATGATACAATGTATGTGGAGGTTGTGACCCACAGGTTGAAGACCACTGCTGGGTCCCTTAAGCGCTCTTGAGTCTGATTTTTTTCCTAACCAACAGAACATAGGTCTCTGATGTTCATTTTACATTCCCACGAGGCTTAAAGTATCTATTTAACCACTCAGTGTTTACTCCCTTTATCATTTTATTTATTTCTTTTTCTTTTTCTTGTCTCCAGAGGCTTCGAATAAATTTGGATGAGGAGCGTTCTCTGCCTCAGAGTCTTACAGGATAACGCAGAAAGGGAGAAGATTAGCTGCAAATAAGTAACCTCACATATGTGTATGCTCGTCCTCAGACTGTAATTGATTTGACGGTACCTAGGAAATGTTGGAAAACGCCACAGTTTGAAGAAAATGCAAACTAAAGGAAGAGGAGAGCAAAGATCAGGTAAGGGAGAAAGGCTAAAAGGGAGGAAAGCCTCAAGGTGAGAAGGTCAAGGGTTATCGTCCATCTACCTGGCCAAGCGTGCACTCCATGCCACCCAGGAAGTCAGCCTCCTTCAGTCCATTGTGGTTGCTGCTGATGTCATGGACTTCGAACCGGAGACGCTGAACCTCTTCAAAGTAAAAGTCCACCGTAAACAGTTTTGAGTACACTGGGTTTATGCAGGTGCGAATCACCTCTGTCCTGTCCACCTGGAAAGAAAAAAGGGAAGCCCACGGGGATTAGGGATTTTATTATTAACCTTCAAGCAAATTAATCTTGCTGCACATCCCCTTGCTCCAAACTATAAATAGGCCCCTGAGAGTCACAAGGGCTAGCAAATTGACATTCTACAAGCCACTTCAGAGAATGAACTAAGCTTCGCTATAGACAATTTTACTGGGCATAGCAAACAGTCTGAAGTTCTGTACTCGGAGACTTCAATCATGGTATGGGCATTAATTAGGTGATAGAGAAAGATGAGCTCATCATTCGTGCAGGAGACTCTGTGAGAACATCTGGGTTCAGTAGGAAAACCATCTGTGATCAATTACTGATGTCTGCTAGGCACAGTGCTCATTTAAGCCAAGTCTACTCTAATAGGAGTTTCCAACTCAAGATTTCCAGGACAACAAAGAGGAAGGCTGAAAACTGTCTTTATTTATTTCCTCAGAAGAGGGGATGAGATGATACCTGTACCCAGGCTTTACAAATATATGGCTTGGGCTGAGCCCAGAGTGTTTCTCTCTAAATATCCTTACGGCTACTCCTGGAAGCTTGTAGCCTCCACACAATCTAATTTTCTGCAAGCCAAGACCTTGAGGGCTTCAGCTTCTAGCCTCCCTTTGCTAACTTAGGCCTAGTATGTTTTCAGTTTCTGACACTTACTGCTGAATAAGCTCACGCTTTCTAGTTCTTTCTGAACTCTGACTGGCTAGTTCAACTCAGCTGTTCTGGCTCAAACCTGTCAAAGCTGACTGATTCAAACTGGCTTCTCTCCCCTTCTCACTAAATTACTTTGCTTGGATAAACTGAATTCCATGAACTGAACTATGTGAACTCAATTGCATTTAACTGAACTGCATTAAACTGCATGGAACTATACTGTACTCCCAAACTCCATAATCTACTGTACTGTCTCCAGAAACACCCCTGCACTCTCACTCTCTCTCTCTCTCTCTCTCTCTCTCTCTCTCTCTCTCTCTCTCTCTCTCTCTCCCTCTCTCTCTGTCTCTGTCTGTCTGTCTGTCTGTCTGTCTTTCTGCCTCTGTCTCTCTCAAGTAGTTTCTCTTTCCTTTTTGTTCTCATGAGAGCTGGGTATATCCCTCAATTAGACACCATTGATTGGAATTAACTATGTGTACTAAGATCATGTCTGTATTCCATCTGGATCACATAGAAGTCTTTGGATGTGATCTCTTGTCAGAGTAGCCATGTTGCTGGATGAAAATTCCCCTACAGAAGGCCATGAGAAGGAAGGTCAAGCTGCCTTTTTCCCCCAAGTATGCTCTTCATTAGGTTGACATTTTCCCATTCATTGCAACCCATGGCCCTTGGTTTTCTCATCAGCAAAATGTCAATTACGAGAAGAGGATGCAAGGCACCCTCTTCCACCATGCCATGCGATGTAATTCTTTCTGCCTTCTGTTTGTCCCATTCTCCCAAGTGCAAGACTGCAACATTCTGTCCTACTCCACAAAAAGGCTGAACTCTACACATTGAGTTTCCTGGGCTCTCTTCTGGGAGGGGTCCACTGAAGGAAGGGCCGGGCAGGGGACGAGGGAGTGGGAAAACAGAGCGATTCAAACTACTACACATACAGAGTCTTCCCTTCCACCCAGAAGGCGTGTGTTGGGACTTGCTGACAGGAGCCCTCATCTTTCCCTGTCCCCTCCTCCATCTCATGCTTTCTTACTGTTTGGTTGTTATTAATATTTTTTAAATTATTATTTTAATTATGTGCATAAGTGTATCTCTGTATGGATGTGTCTATACAAATGAGTGTAGGGGCTTGCAGAGTCTGGAAGGCAGCACTGCATCCCTGGAGCTAGAGTAGGTCTGAATCCTCTGATGTAGGGGCTGGGAATGAAACTCAGGCCCTCCACAGAATCATTTTTTTCAGGCCCCATTTTTCATTTTTTTGGAGACAATGTCTTTCTTTGTAGCTCAGGCTGCCTAGGAATTTGTCACAATTCCCCTGCCTCAGCTTCTCCCTGAGTACTGGGATTATAGGCATGCACTGTCATATCTGCTCTATTTTTCCCATCTTTTGTCCCTTCAGTTTAAGGGTGACAATTGCATTCTGCAGTGGCTCCCTAATGCCTTACCTTCCTGTGCTAGCCCCTCGCCCTTGGTCTGGGAGAGTTCAGTTCTCCAGGGTTTCAGCTTCAAGGGCTGGACTCTCTGGTTCCGCTAACTGATTCCTGTCCAGATCTGGGCCACTAAAGGTTCTTTCTCTTTGCATTTGTCACATGTAGAAATACACAAAGCCATTTATATTCTTGGAAGGCTGAAAAAAATCTCCCAGACCCTACAGCACCTTCCAATGGAAGAAACTGATTCTTCATGATCCATAAATAAACTGGAGCCTGTTGTTCCTGCAGCGTGTTGGCTTTCAAGCAGAGGCATGGTCTACTGACCATGTACTGGTTCTTAGCACAACTTATAGCACTACACATCTTACTTTCAAATAGGTATGGGGAAATGACATTCTTCCAGAGGGGAGAAGCCCTTTGCCCTGCCATCCATGGCCATGCTCCTACACAGAAAGTTTGATCCTCATTCTATCTGCCCCTCAAAACACTTTGGCACAATGCCTTGACCCTAGCCCTAGTCATTTCCCTTCCTATCCTGGACTATATCAGTGACCCTATAGCTGAGGGACATCACCAGCCATGTCTGGGTGGGTGAACAGTGCAGGTCTCAAGGAAAAGGAAGACATAGCCCTTGTCATGTCACCATGTAGCAGAAAGCCATCTCCAGCTCACTGTGCTCAGGATTTTACAAGTTGTTGCTTAGATTGGTAGTTATTTGACTATTCTGGCGCCCCATGAAGACTCTGCTCCTATTTTAGTTGAATTTTACACATATACATACATGTCTGTCTATCTATCTATCTATCTATCCATCTACTTATCTACCTATTATCTATCTATCTATCTATCTATCTATCTATCTATCTATCTACACACACACACACACACACACACACACACACACACACACACACACACATATCCATTTTAAAAGCAGGACTGATCCTGTCACTGACGGTGCCAAGAATTTACTGGCATAATTGTTGATCTGATTTTTTTTCTAGTTTTGAGTGATGGTGGAAATCAGAGCTTACAAGCCTGTGGGCCACCACTTAAAGGTGACATGAAGGTAATTCTTTTCCTACACTCAGTGTGCTCTCCCCATCATCTCCAGTGTATAAAGGGCTGTTCCTATTGTTCTGCATTTGGAAAGAGATACTGGAACAGCTGGCAACTTCCCTGAATTCCTAAATGGTCAAGGACTTCCACACTGAGATAGAGCATCTACACATAGGCCTCCTGTGTCCTTCTAGGCCCTTCTCCCTCATGGAATGACTCCATTTGGCCCTGAAAGACCTGTTTTATTTTAACATCTGGTACACATGCATAAAACAATGAATCACAAACTGAGAGGCTTAAGTTTACTTCTGGGGTATCTTTTTGATAGAGAAATAGGATACAGGTAGACTTGACTTCTTCAGGGAAGAGAAAAAAACCAATTCTTTCCTTGTAGTTGAACAAAGAGCATCTTGGATGGGCTCAAATGATGTGAGGCAGAAGGTGGAAACACTGCTCGTTGTTGCCTGTGTTAGATACTTCAGTTGACACAAATGGGTCACTTTTTAATATTCAAGTGTAATTTGCACATAGAAATATGGTTCATGTTGGTATTAAGCTACACCTCTCAGACAGGCAATCCAGGGTGAGCCCCCAGTATGTGACCGCACCCCAAGGAAATGATAAAATGGACACAAGTGAAGTAACACTTTGCTATTGTGTAAAGTAAAGTAATACTTTACACATTTTCTTTATGAAGATATGTGGGGTCCAAGGATAATCAGCAGACACAGAAGGCAGGAGTGAGGACAGTGTCACACTGCTGAATGTGTAGGAGAAGGTGGTTTTGAGTGTTCTGCATGCCTACTCATTGTGAGAGATGCATCATGCCTGGAGGCTGAAGACAGGGATCCAGTAGCAACATCCTCGAGCCGCTCGTGCTTCTTAATGAGGGGTATCAAGTTCAAGGCAAGTGTCTCTGAGCATCCCTACTAACTGGAACTGACAGCTCCAGCAGGGGAACTTGCCTTAAAATCTACTCCCTGGCTCTGATGTGATGAGCAGAAGGTAGGTCCCAGGAATCTCGTATCTTAAAAACGATCCCAGGCAGTTCTGTGCCTTCCAAGGGTCAGGGGTTGCAGGTGTGCACCACCATTCTCTGTCTGTCCCAGGCAGTCATGCTGTGGCCTGCCAGTCTTTATGAAATGAGACTGTGAGGTGAGGTTTTTCTTGTTGTTGTCAAAGTATGCTTTATTTTGTTTGCTCTCTGTCACCCACTTTGAAAAGATACCAGTGTTTAGCTGGTCCTTCTAGCTGTCATCATGATTGATATATGTATGATTCGTGTGTGTGTGTGTGTGTGTGTGTACATGTGAGGACAATTGTGTGGAGGTCAGACGACATCTTGTAATAGTCACTTCTCTCCTCCTATTATGTAGATCTGGGGAATTGAACTCAGATCACCAGGCTAGGCTTGCAGGTGCCTTTACACATTGAGTCACCTCCCCAGCCATCTGTTAACTTTAGTTTTTTTTGCAGCAATAATGTGGGGGTAGCTTTATATTCTATTCCATCTGAGACGATTCCTGGTCCAATGTACAAGGTGATAAGATGTGGTGTAGGCTCTTGAACTCAGCCTGCTGAGTGACTGCATCACCTGGCCCTTATTTCATCTTTATTCATTTCTATCCCTGGAAATGCAAATGTTTCTATGCTATGGTGACATGTGAAGAGAGTACACCTTTGAATAACCGTGGTTAATACAATGCCTTTGAAAACATTTCATCTCAAATGTTTTTAATACAATGGCTTTCCAATAACAAACACTTTCAGAAGGACTGCCATACTATGGTCACTCATTTTAAACATAGGCAGTGCTAGTGAGGCATAATTGATGCTAAGAGAAGTCAACATTTTTATAAAGTGTATTTGTGTGTGTGTGCGCTCAGTATATATATGTACACCATATGCATGCAGTACCTGGGGAAGCCAGAAGAGGGTGCCAGATCCCCTGCCTAGAACTGGAGTTACAAGTGATTGTGAGTACTGAGAACCAAACCCACGTCTTCTGCAAGAATGACAAATACTCTTAACCACTGAGCCACCTCTCACTAGGAGAAAACCATAACTTTCCATTTTTACACATCTTGTAAGTAACAAAGGTAGATTTGAACCCAGGCAGTTGAGCTCTGGGGCTCGGCTCTTTGACCTCTATGCTAACTACTGGTCTTGAAAACCTGAAGCTTTTCTTCATAAAGGTCCTTGACATCAAGCCGCCTAGGACCTACATGATAAAAGAAGAGAACTGTCTCCTGCAGGTTATCCTTTGGCCTCTGCACACACACTGTGACATGTGTGTCCCCTAAGAAACTAATGTAAATTTTAAAATTCGCTGTTGTGAACGGGGAGGGGACAGAGGTGGGCGCCAACCACTGAGGCCAGTCAGAGTGTGCTGGGGTTCCCAGGAGGATAAAGACCCTTGTTCCCAACAGACTCTGGTGAACAATGACATCATAGACCAAAAGACTTCACCGTGTCCCCAGGGCAGACTTAAAACTAGACACTTCCTCAGACTGATATTCTTTAAGTACATTTTTTTCACATTTATTTAGGGTGGATAGAGAGAAACTAATTTTCTCTGAATGAAGAACGGATAAGCTTATGTGCAAGAAAGAAAGGATTTATTGCAGGCAATTTTTCAAACCATATTAACTTCCAAGAGGGCATATTAAACCACATAAAATTTCTATAATAAAGCGGATGGCTGGTCTGTCAGGAAAAAAAAAAAAAAAGGAACTCAACTGTTGCCCAGCACCTGAGAGAATTCATGTCTCCTTTATGCCACATACCTAGTGGCACTAACTTAAAGCAACCCTGAAAAATGAATACACCCTTGTTCTAGAATCATCCAGCCTGATGCCTCTCAGAGATCCCTCTCCAAACCAGCACTCTTCATCTAGCATGCAGGAAGACCTTCCATCCCTCTGGAGCAGACTGAGCAGGATGTCAATGGGCTTCCCCCACCTCCCTCCCCGCCCCCAAGCGCCATGCCAGCAGTTCATTGAGCTGTGTACTTGGTTTTCTCTCAATATATGAGCTTCTGCTGCTAGAGATGTTCTGCTCTGGGGCCCTGGAATCAACCTGCTGCTGAGCACAGAGCTGGATGTTGCTGTCACTACAGACACTGCCTATGGTTCTGACTGTACAAAGCAGCCAGCTGAATGACACCACCTTTCCTGGAAGTGTGGTTCAGAAGTCAGTGACATGGGTGCCACTTGGCTCGTGACTTCAGAGGAGTCTCCAGTGTCATCAACAGGCCTCAGGTTTCCACTCCCTTCCTTACCAGCCTTGGAGGCCACTGGCTCTCTGCATTTGGAGCTTCAAGTTGTCCAGTGGGCTAGCATATACTTGAGGCCTCAGATGTGTTCAGGTGCCGAATGCCTCTGTCCTCCACAGATCGCTCTCTCCCTCACGGTTGTTCAGTTTGTGAGGCTCAGGTCTCCTGACTTTCATCCCAGGCCTTGTTTCCTTGAGCCTCTGCTCACTTGGCTTGGGGCGGGGGGGGGCTTCCACTGTCTTAGAGTTGTTTGATAGAACATTCCATGGTGTTCTGTAGGATTCAATTCACAGTAACCAGCCACATGCGCCTTTTAAAACTTGAAATGCAGCCAGAGGGACATAAGAACTATTTTTTTTTTTTTTAACATTTACCTGGATGTAATTATTTTAGATTTAAGCACTAACGGGTGGACAGCACAATTCTAGCTTGTGTCAGCTCTATCTCCCTGTGGTTTAATGAAAGCCTGGATGATACGCACGTACTCACTTAATGGGGCTGGAGATTCCCAGCTGATTTCAATGTAGGGCAGCGCTCCTCTAGCTTTACTATATCTTAAAGCCACTTGGGGGATCTCCAGACCAATTAAATTAAGATTCTCTAGGGGCGAAAGTGTAGTCGCCAGCAGTTCGTAAATCTACCTAGGTGATTTCGATGTGTAATTAAGTTTTAGAACCATGAACTTATTATCAGCTCTGTTGGCTCAGCTCCAAAGTGGAAGAGGAGTATGAGCCAGCTGAGGCAGACCTACCGTTTGTGTGAGACCTACTGTGTGCACTGCACTTTGTATATACTCAATACGTTTCTGCATCCTTGGAACCTAAGGAAATGATCAGGCTCGTAGAGATTTCTTGCTCCCTCCTTTTGCTGTGTAGCAAATTTTGCAGAGACCATGTCTCCCCCCACCCACCATGCCACACCTACAAGCCCTGTCAGCTGCCCTTCCAGCAGAGTCCCAGGTATGACAACACCTCTCCAATCCTCCACGCGCTGTGGCGCGTGTGGGTGAGAGGGGAGGCTTCTCAGTATTGCAATTCTAGGACACCAAAGCATCTCCTGATGAGCCAATCTCACCTGCCAATCCCAATAGGAACCCTTCACTAACGTCTTTTATTGCCAAAATGCTGGCTGCTTCCACGGTATTTTTACATTTTGCTGTACATCCGTCAGTATTTAGCTTCCCGGGAGATCAACCATAATGCGAAAGTCTCGTGAATGCCGACACAAGTAAACCAGTGTGGCTGGTGGCTCCTAATGAATTGTATTGGCTTTTAAGATTTGGAAACCTCTAGCTGTGCTTCCCATGGCCCCTCCCCGCCCCCCGCCCCCCGCCCCCAGCAGCAGCACCCTGGACCCTAACCTAGCTCAGCACGGCTCACAGCACACACCTGCAGAGCGCTTAGATGTGCATCACTGTTGCTCTCACCACTCCACATACCTCCTCCCATGTAGCCATCCCAACACCGGAAATCAGCACCCTCGCTGTTTTGCGCATGAGGAAGCGGGTCAGAAAAGTAGACTATGCAACTGACCCAACTATTAAGTGATGGGATGTAACTAGAATTCCCCTCAGAGCTCTTTCCTGAGGCATGGCTCCCCTTGGGTAGAAGACAAATCTATTCAGGTATCATGTCCCCACAATGGTTTCAGGCAAGGCCTTTTTGGTAAAGCGATGTCCTGAGATAGGCACATTCTTTCCTCCCCAATGCCAGCTGGGCACTGACCCTTAAAAGGCTTTTCAGTGTGATTGCTGACTGTTCACCATGACTTTTCTGGGTCTTGGGCTTTAAGCTTTCTCATACTTCTTCTTTCTCCTGATGTATTTTGCTCAAGTTCATCTGTGTGTGTGTGTGTGTGTGTGTGTGTGTGTGTGTGTGTGTGTGTGTGTATGTGTGTGTGCCTGTGCCCATTTGTGTGTAGGTGCCTGAGTGCATGTATAAGCCAGAGGTTGACATCAGAATACCTTCCTTGATCACATCTCTGTCTTATTTTCTGGATCTCAGCATTACAACCTCACTGGTTGCCTTGCAAGTCTGTGGGATCCTTTAGTCTCCTCACCCTCTCCACATGCTGAAGCCACAGGACCATCCTACTTACCAGTCTTTTTACATTGGAGCTGTGAGGTCTGATCTTAGGTCCTGATGCTTGAGCGGCAAGCAGTTTATCTACCAAGCCCTCTCCCTAGCTTTCCCTCTCAAGTTCTTCCTGTTTACGTGGGGACTTCTCTACAATGGCTCAGGCTCAGGAGAAATGCTGATGCTCCAAACCCAGAGTGCTTAAGAGAATCCTATCACAAAAAGAAGAGTCTGTTTCTCAGTCGTAAATTCACCATCTTTGCTTGCTCACTGCAAAGAGTGGACAGAATGCTCCAGGATCAAGTGCAGGACCATGGTTACACCCAGTGCAGCCAGGATCAGCTCCACAACACAGGAGAGCATGGGGCTTGCCTCACTCAAGTGTAAAGCAGTGTTCACATCCTTCAGGATGTTGACTATTAATAAGATGTTCCCATCACATCGACTCTCTGCCATGGATGCAGAGTCCTCCAGAGAGGTCAGCCCAGGCTGGAGAGCATTGGCACAGAAAATAACACAGATACTCTCCTGCAGATCAGGGAATATACATCCCAAGCCCAACACATCCACCTGACAGCAGTGTGAAGGTGGGATAGCTGGGGCCCACCTCAAACACACCCCCCCTCCGACACAGGTGTGTCCCACGCAAGGATGAGACTCTGGGCCATCCTATAGCTTATGACTTCCTAACCTGACTCCTGTAGAATAATCACCTATTCTGCTTACAAGTCAATTTCCAATGTACAGATTGGGAATCAATGACAAGATCCAAATAGGCTCTTTCAGGGTACCCCAGGATAAGGAAAAACACATCTGTTGTATGCCCACTGCCCTTCCCCACAGTACTATTTTACCTGCTACCTTTTCCTCACAGCTCTTACCAAAAAAACAGGTCATAGTTTTTTGTTTTTGTAGTCGGTTATTTTGTTTGTTTTTGTAGTCATTTATTTTGTTTGTTTCTGTAGTCTTTTTATTTTGTTGGTTTAATTTTGAGATAGGATCTCACTATGCAGTTGACTGTCCTCAAACTCATGATCTCTCCTGGCTTTCTAATGTCTAGTTACAGGCATGAATCACAACACCCTGCCTTGTCATTTAAAAAATTAGTTATTATTTCATTTTAGTGTATGGGTATTTTGCCTGCATGTATGCCTGTGTACCACATGCATGCTGTGCCTGGTGCCTGCAAAGCCAGCAGAAACTGTTAGATCTCCTTGAACTGCAGTAACAAATAATCATGAGTTGCCATGTGGGTGCTGGGAAGTGAACCCAGATCCTCGGAAGAGCAATCAAAGGTCTTAATCACTGAGCCACCTCTACATCTCCTTGGATTTTGGATGTATGCCGTTGATAGTAGTCATTTTAGGTGTGCCATTGAAGCTGGGAACAACAGTGGGTTTGTTCTGCCCCTTAGTTCTGAGTGATCAGTGGGGACATTGGGTCTAGAAGGGACTTCTGACTCTAAGCTTTGTGAAAAGAGTGGTCACTCAGTGATGTAATCACATATGTGGCTTCCGTGCTACATACATGTCATTCCTCGGGTACTCTTACAACTCCATTTGTAGGAGGGGAAACTGTGACCCACAGAAATTGAAACGATGCTCGCAGACTGCTCTAGCTACATATTGGCAGCTGAGCTATGCCAGTTGCCTGACTTCTGGGACATTTTCTCCACCTCCCCTAACCTCTTAGTCCATGGCTTTCTATACAACACATCCACAGGATCTGGGGCCCAGCATCAGTGCTAAACATACATGCATACATGCTTATATCCAGTCTCTCTCTCTGAGTTCTGCCAGTGAAACTCAATCCCTACAACACCTGAAACAAATTTTAGAAAAGATTCCTTGAAGGAGGCAATGCCATGGAAGGAGGCAAAGCCAGGAAGTAGGGTCCCATGCAATGGGCCGGGTTCGTCACTTTTTACCACATGAACAACATGGGGAGAAGACCTCAGGCCAGATCAGACTGGATGGCCACCTGGCAGGGAGTGCACAGGTGGGTGTCATGAGTGTGCTCGAAGAAGGGTGCTCAATAGTTCAAAGTCTCATTGACTCCATTAGAACACTACTAGCCCTGCTGGCAGCTGTCAGTCAAGACTCCTGCAGTTAAACACGTTGTGAAAGCCTTTTTCACGGTGCCCAGATGTTAGAAAATCATCGGATGGGATACATATGTTAAAGTTAAAATATGTTGAGTTCTACAGTCAATAAATATTCTGTCTTTTCTAATATTTCCATAAATATATATTTATTCCTCCTTTTTTTTCTTATGATGTATACATGTTGAAATTAAAATACATTTTAAGGAGTTTGCATTAACACATTAGTAACAGATATCTCTTAAATATCTTAGGCATCTTCTGAAAGTAAAAAAGCAAAAAAATAAAATAAAAATAAATAAATAAATAAATAAATAAATAAATAAATAAATAAGTGGGACCAGTTAATTTATATATTCTTCATATACTGTCAAAGACCACACTTTGTTCAATGTTTTCCTATTAAAGCAATAAACAAATGATTTTTAGCCTATGAAGACATCCAATATTTTGTATGATCCAATAACCGCTGTCTTCTTCTTACCAGTTCTTTCATCACTGCCCATAAACTCCTATCTGAAGCCACACACAGGTTACCACAGTTTCTTCTTATCACGGCACTCTGGCTCAAAGGTTAGAAGCAGAGATACCTAGGTTTCTGCAGAGCAGGGCCTGGATTCCAGTGTGTACAGATCCTTCAGCCTCCACACAGCTTTGTCAGGCATGTGTCACATCATTTGCCCAAGTGACAAGTCTAGGAGACACCCATATGTCGGTCACTAGCTGTGCACATGGACTTTGTTCCCATGGTGGCTCAGTAACACACCCTTTCTCCATTTTGGGATCACCCATGACACTTTACCAGTTTCTGAGACACTTCCTTGGGGAGTTAGGGAACTTAAATTTTTGCACAGTTGCTAATTTAAAAGTTGCAGCTGTCTGAGAGAAAGCACAGCGGGTGTACACCAGAGTTTAGGAGTTTTGATCTCTTTCTTGAATCCTGTTTGTCTGGCATTATGAATACTAGAATGTTCTATATTATTATAGATGACAGGTCCCTCTCCACTCAGGTCATTTAAGTTGTTTCATATATCACAAAAATCTCCAAATTTTCCACTTTTTTAAACATCAGAGATGGTCCCTGGTGGACAAATAGGGTCGGTAATGATGAGATTAATTTCAATGGAGTATTAATTCATAGGTCCATTCAGGCAAAATGAATCTTTGCAGCAATGATCCCAAGGCTGTCATCAATAATGTCTTTATTAGAAGGGATTAAAAAGTTGTTTTTTCCTTTTCCCATTTTTAAGTGTACTTCCCAAAGGTTGAAATATGCACATATACCTGGTCACAGATCCATTGTTTTAAAGTCTTGCCTTTCTCCTGGAGGCGTGTCCCACGGTTGCTCGCCTTCATTGTTCTGTGGGTACACTGAAGAGCTTTTGCTGCGAGGCCCTTCATAATCAACACTGTCAGCGAGCCAGACCAGGCCTCTAATTGGTGATTGGCCAGCCACATCATCATGGCCGGCAGCATCAAGTACCAATCCTCACCATCCGTGCACACTGCGTAAGCATGGCCCTGGCAACTTAGTCATCTTGTGCTACAAAAGCTGTGGTGAATCAAGTGGCTGCTTTACAGTACATCTTTCTAGTAAATCTAGCTAAGGTGCTCTGACGGCCTATCATGGGCTCTGTGCTAAATTTTTTTGATATTTGTTAGCTCTGTGTAACTATGGGACAGGCTTCTGTTTGCCTCCGGCTCAAAGAGTTAGGGATTTCCAGAAATGTGATTCAAAATATATGGCTTTGCTACTGCATCCATGAGTTCAGTGCCTACACATGGCCTTCCAGAGACTGCGTTTCCTGTTTGATAACAGCGGAACGATTGATTTCTTACATTGTATTTATTTATCTATAGTGAAGTCTTTTTGCAAAACATTTCTGATTGGTAATCTGTTCTAATTTCCATGTATTTACTCAAAGAAAGCCTAATGAGTGTAGGTGATGTTTTTCTCATGTTCAGCTTAACACTTGGCACATGACAACCGATCTCATAGCAGAGTCAAGTCTGGGACACACAGGAAGACATTCTGTGTGGTGGTGGCAGCTGGGCCTCATGGAGCCCTGCAGTGGAGCCTCTCCTGCTACAACTCAGAGAATGATAAATAAACCAATGTGCTCATAGTTAGCATCTTCAGATGAACAGTGCGCATGCTAAATGCACGTGGCTTTTCATTGAGGTCATAAACTGTTCTGCTAGTTCATTGTGGATAATGTATTTGACCTGGCAGCTGTTCCAAGAGAAAGGCTGACTGTTTCTCTTATATGTACAAAAAAAAAAAAAAAAAAAAAAAAATCAGACTTTTAGGAGTTAATAGGCACAGACCAGAATAAAGCCATTTTGGTCCCATAAAAGGAAGATCGCCTTCTAAATAGAAAGATCGGGTAAAAAGAATCAAAGAAAGATGAAGGCATTATTTAGTGCGCTGAGAGCAGAGACAGTAAAAAAAATAGACTCAAGGTAGAAGAGAGAACAGCCTAAAATATGTGTGCTTCCTACCAATTTAAAGCTTTTTATTTTTGATGACTTAATTTTATTTTATGCGAATTGGTGTTTTGCCTGCATGCGACTGTGTGAGAGCATCGGATTCCTGGAACTAGAGTCGCAGACAGCTGTGAGCTGCCCTTGGGTGCTGAGAATTGAGCTGGAAGATCAGCCAGTACCATTAACCACTGAGCCACCGAGCCAGTCCTTCAACTTGGAGTTTTAATTCCATAACTGGATCCAAATTTGGACTTTTCTTACCTGGCTTGGACCGCCAGAGAGCAGATAGTTTTTAGCTCCTACAGAGGCCTGTGCAGTGTCTGGCTCAGCTCCAGCCTGCTACAAAGCCTGTGTGCAAACACAGCTATAGGCAGAAGGAGCAGGGAACTGTGCTTTGCATCTCATACATTTTGCATTCCGACTACTGGGAGCCTTGCTAACCCTAGAGGGTCACCCTTCCCAGACTGAGCTAGTTCCTAGGGACAGACCAGTGCACCCATCTATCCTCGAGTACATCTTTCATAAGCAAACCAACCAAGCAAGAGTGCACATCCAAAGCACCTCCCCAACCACACCCCCTTACTCTAATTACCCCAAGGCCAGGAATCAGACCAACAGACTTGGCCCTTTTGCCCTAGAGCCCTCAAGGTAATATAAACTAGCCCAACTCAAACTATTTGCCCCACCTGGACTGTTTCTTCCCATAGAAAGTATAGTAGAGGCTCCTGAGCTATGGAGTGAGTGCTCCTGAGCTGTGGAGTGAGTGCTCCTGAGCTGTGGAGTGAGTGCTCCTGAGCTGTGGACTGAGTGCTCTTGATAGTCCTACTCCCCTAATAGCCCTACCTCCCCTCTCTGTGAAATGGAGATTTGTTGCCTTCTTCTCATTGTCCTTCATCAAGATCTCCCAGGCGTTGACAAGGCTTTTAGCTAAGGAATTCTCCAGGCTTTGCACTGCAGGTTACCAGTCCTTCCCTGCACCTCTTTCTCTCTTACCCTGCTCCTTCCTATCATACTTTGTGTTTATCTCTCTGTGTACCAAGTATGGTTGTCAAAATAGCCTCCCTGCCTCTGCTTCAGGATCACAAACACAGTTGGGATGGGCAAGGATGCTTCCATCTCTTATTCACAGGACTGGGTGAATTCCTGGCACAGGCATATGCTAGAACTGATGGTTGTAGACTCAAAAGTCATGTTTTTATCCTCTTTCCTGTTGTCCATCCAACTGTCAGTTGCTCTCCACGTTATCCAGCTTCCCTTGTAGCCAGAGCCTGGCTGTGTATGAACGAGCCACAGTCTCCTGACTAGATCAGCAGGATTGGAGAGGTTAGCCACTGGGAGATTCTCAGAACGCCTGCCCCCCCCCCTCTGTTGTACGATGTTGTGAAGGTGAAGGTGATGTCATTGCCTTGAAACCATAAGGATGTGATGGTTAATTCTCTGTGTTACTTGACTAGGCTATGGCCCCTCCCCCAACACACAACACACAAATCATGTATAAATGTATGTACAATAGCCTTACTAAAGAGGAGTCTTTTTTTCTTTTATGTCTATAGTTATGTAATTTAGTTAAAATAATTATTATACAATAGGTAAACCTTAATAAAGTTAAACAATGGGAATTTTTAAAAGTATATGTGCTCTAAAGACAATTCAATAAAATAGAATTAAATAGTTAAGAATGGCTCAACCCAGAATTCCTTGCTAACTGTTGTGGTACAGGAGAATTGAAAACTAAAATCTCAGTGACTCTAGAAATCAAGTGGAAGAATGCATCTTATAAAAATGATGGAACTCAGAGAAACGCCTACATTTCAGTAGCCTTACACATCTCTGCTGCAGAAAAATAGAAACTAAAAATTCAGAAACAATGGGTACTGTAAGAACCTAGATCAATAAACAAAACAAAAGGAGTTGGGGACATTTTAGTAAAGATAAAGCCGTATCTTCTCAAAAGAGAGACAAAAAGAAAGAATAAGAAAACTCCAGATGTGGTGGTGCATGCCTCTAACCCAGGATTCAGGAGACAAAGGCAGGAGGATCATTCTAAGCCCAAGTCCAGCCTGGGCTCCATAGTAAATTTGAGATAATCAGGGATACATAGAAATAGTCCATTAAATTATTTTCCAACTAAAACGACAAAGGAGAGACAAAACAAAAAGGATAAAAGACCCAGGTAGGGCGCTAGGAAGATAGCGCAGTGGGAAAGTGCTCTTGGTGCCCAAGAATGGGGTAAATGGTAGGTGGACTAGCGTGGGTCTGAAACCCCAGAACTGAGGGAGAGCGGCTGATGGATGCCTATGGCGTGATGGTCAGCCAGCTCAGCCAACTGGGAGCTCCAGATGCGGAGAGTGACCCGGTCTCAGGTAAGGATGATAGTGACGGAGGAAAACATCTAATATTGGCTTCTGGCCTCGACCTGTGTGTGCACAGGTGAGTACACACACACACACACTCACACGCATGCACGCACGCACACACACGCACATGCATGCACGCACGCACACATGAAACCCAAGGGCAGCCCTTTGAAAAACAAAATGATTTAAATGATCACGCCATTGTCTGATTACTGATAAAGGAGAAAGAACAATGGCAGGTGCAGGAGAGATTAAAAGAATATTATGTGCAAATTATTTCCCAAAGGGAAATGTCTTTTTAGCAAAAACATAAACTACTTAAATGTACTTAAGGAGAAGTGGAAAATTTGAATAGACCAGCAACTATGGAGGAGCCAGTGAAGGTGTGAGATCCACTGCTGGAAAGGGCGCTGGGACCAGATGGGTTCACAGCTGAGATTTACCTAACCTTTATGGAATGGGTAATTATGACATTACTCCAACAGATCCAGGCCGGAGAAAAAGCCTGGCAGCTCACCAATTAGTTTCATGCCACAAACAAAACTGTAATAGCAAAACTTGACAAAGGACAAGAGGAAATAAGAACGTGTGTACCAGTCTCACTGGAAATATAGATGCAAAACTGTGGTAAAAGGGAGTTGGTTTCCAGTAAGAGAGGCAGGGTTAAGCATCAGGGACTTTCCACGTGACCACACCTGTAACCATGAAAACAATACTGAGGAAAATGTGGAGGTCTGGAAACCACTTAAAATAACCAGAGGCAAATCATATCTAAATAGAATAAGCAAAGCAACACAACTATTACAATTAAAATAAGCAACTAGTAGGAACATTCATTATTATTATTGTTGTTGTTGTTGTTATTATTGTCTAGATTGTTATTTGAAAGCAGTATGACAAGAAATTTTTAACAGAGGCAGACCATTAGAAATATAGAGGAAATGACTTTCCTGTTAACAATTATAGTATTGTACATCTATTAAGAGCCAAGATACTCAATAAATCTGTCAGGATTCATACAAAGGATTTGGCAAAGCCCCAGAGATGGACATGGGACTGCCAGTATATTTATTAATGCCAATTAAAGAACTAAATCTCACAAATGTACTTCTAATTAAAATGTACTCGATTTAATACTAAATTCGCATTCAATTGCAAGTTATAATTAAAAAAAAAAATCCCTGTCCCTTTTACCCAGTTTCCCCCAACAGTAGCCCCCTGTGAGCCCATAGCATGACGTCATAAACAGTGGATAGCCTTCATATGCAGTACTGCTAAGCCCATCTTACAGGCATTTCCATTCCTTTCACACCTTCACCCTCTGTGTGTGTGTTCATGTGTGTGGATGTGTGTGCATGTTTGCGTGCACATACTTCAGTGTCATTCCTCCTCGGTGTCTCTCACCGACCTAGACCTTGCCAATGAGACTAAGCTGGCTGTGCATCAAGTCTTGAGCTCCTTGTCTCTCTGCCTCCCCAGGCAGTGGGATTGCAACTCTATCGTGCCACACCCAGCTCTTCAACCGTGGCTTCTGGGGATTGAACCCACAGCCTCATGCTTGCAAGACAGACACTTTATAGGATATCTCTTCCTCTTATTCACCCTTTGTAACTGTGGGCCTCCACTAGTTTGTTCTCTGCTTGTTTTTCTTTTGCCCATTAGAAATATTATTTAAACAGACTCACACAGTGTGTAAGCTTTGGGGGGGGGGCCTCTCTTCATACCACACAATTCTCTAAAGACTCACCCACCTTCTCCTCCGATTCGGCGATTTGTCCTTTATTACAAGGAGGAACAGCAGGATGTTCATGGCATAGTTTAACCATTCACCTGTTGAGAAACATCTGTTTCCAGTTTGGAGCTAATCGGGATAGTGCATTATAAACACTCCTATGCAGATTTTCATTTGAGTGCAAACCTTAATTTCTCTGGGATAAATGCCCAGGAGTGTAATTGCTGAGTCATGTGATAGCTGCATGTTAACTTTTGCAGAAACTGACAAATCGTTTTCCGAGCCTGTCTGTCTCACCTTACGTTCCTCTACATAATTTGTTGTCGTTTTTTCACATTTTAGCCATTCGGATAGAAATAGCCTTGTGGTTTTTATTCTAATTTCCCTAATTGCTAACACTTTTTCATGTGCTTAATTCCCATCAGCACAGCTTTGGTACAGCTTTCTTCGTGGTCTCTCATTTCCTAGCTGGGTTGCTGCTTACTATTGAAATTTGAGTTTTTAATTAAAATTGTTTTATGTATATGGATATTCTATTTTGCCTACTTATGTGTCTATGCATCACATGGGAGTCTGTGATTAGTGGAGGGCAGACGGCATCAGATCCCTTGGAAGTGGAGTTACAGACAGTTGTGAGCCATGATGTTGGTGCTGGGAATTGGACCCTGGTTCTCTGGAAGGGCACCCAGTGCCTTAACCACTGAGCCATCTCTCTCTTTCTCTCTGGCCGTGGCATTTTTTCCTTTAAGAAACCATAATTAGGACTGCTCTTAAATTCTTGGTTTCCACACACACCTGCTAGGATGCAACTGAGCATTGAGGCTTTGATGAACCCTCTTTTAATTATAGGAATTTCTTTGCAGATAATTTGTGGCTGTTTACACAGTCACAAACAGATCAGAACCAGTTTCACTTCCCAGTTCTTCGCCGTCATTTCCTTGCCTTACCGTCCTGGCTGGGTCTTCAGCACCATGCTATGCACAGGGTGGGAACGGGCAGCTTTGTTTTCTTCTGGTTGGGGAAAGTACTAAGCCTCCCACCACTGAGTACTGTGTTAACTGTAGTGCGTCTGTCATGTCTCTTTCTTGATTTTTTTTTTTTTTGTCATGACAGGTGTTGAAATTTATGATCCTGTAATTTTTCTTCCTTTGCCACTTAACCTAATAACTTACATTGTGGTTTGTCATTGTGGGGAAGTTAAGGCAGGGACCTGAAGCAGCCAATACAGGCACAGTCAAGAGAGAAAAGAGAACGAACAATATTACACCCAGCTTGTTTTCTCTATCGCCTTTCCGCTTGGTTAGTCACCGTAACAACACGGGGAGGCCCTATTGCTAAAGACACTATACACTGTGGCCACAGGATATATAGAAACCAATTTCAAATTGATTAAAAAAAAAAAAAAAAAAGCAGGATACTTCCTCCCTTCTGGTTAGCCCTCTCAGTCCTGGAAAATACTATGCAGGGTGCTAGGGAGAAAAGGCAGGAGCAGTCTTAGCCAGCATTGGATCCTGTAGGCTGCACTACCAGGCAAGATGCGCAACAATAGTAGCATTACTGTTATGGGGGAAGCAAGCCCTTCCTGGCTGGATTTGAGGCCTGCTCCGCTGGAGGAAATTGCATGCTTGGTACTGTAATCCTGGTCAAAAGCCCATGGCTTTGGAGATCATAGACCCTAAGGTAGAACATGTTATTGTTATCTTGCCAAACGGTTATGGTGTCAAATTACCTTCTAAATATTTATGCTTATATCCTGAGACACGAGCTGTCCACCTTCATCAGGAAAGCAGCAGCTGATGGAGAGATATACAACTGGTCAAACTGCTGAGAACACGAGACTCAGCGATCAGCTCTAAATGGGACATGTGTATTAATACACACACACATGTACGTATGCACACACACACATGCATGAATGCACAGATGCATGTGTGCGTGTACACACACATACACACACATACACACACACACACACACACACTGACACCACCAAGGCTCAAGAAATGTTGTGGAGAAGGAGGTAGAAAGTATGTAAGACCCAGAGGATGAAGAGGAGAGCTGTGAAAAGCTGTTTTCTGGCCATGATGTTGATAATGTAAACGTGAATTCATAGCAGTGTGGTTTACATGTACAAGATCAGGCCAGCCAAACTGCCAGGATAGATGGAGCAGACAACTGTCTCCAGGCCACACCCCTTACTATTGGTAGTAGATAGCTACGGGGGTGAGAAAGAACCATCCTTTTTGTGAGGATGTGGTGACTTATGGGCTTCCCATATTCCAGTGGGTGGTTCCACACACATGCACATCTGGGCGGCAATAACTGGACTTGATGGGTTATATATAACAAAGACATGCAGTTGAGAGTGGCCCATGTTGGGTGGGTACATGAGCACAACTGGAGAGGGAAATGGGCCTTAGATATGATCATATTTCATTGTACATGTGTGAAATTCTTGAAAATAAAAAAATAAAAAGTTTTAAAAAATGTAGTTCTCTTTCTATCTAAGAATTATTTTCAGTCTCCCTCTTGGCCACACAGTCTTCACTTCTGCCTCAGCGGGGAGTGTCTTTATTCCCCGCTTCTTGTGCAAGGATGCTTGTTTTCAACCAAGGACAGAATTCTAGGTTGACAGGCCTTTTCTTTTAGAAGTTGGACACCATTGTCATTTCATTCTCTCTTGAATGTCACTTGGTGGGGGGTTTGCTATCATTCGCATTATTTTTCCAGAAGGTGCCTCTTTTCTGCAGCTGCCGGCAGTTTCCTTTCCTCTTTCCTTGGTTTCCAGGCATGCCTCGTGTCTCATAGCCCTCCTGTGGCTTACGGAGTTTAGAGCTCACTTAACTTCAGTTTGTAGGTTCTCGGCCTTTCTAGACTTTGAAAACGTCCAGCCACATTGTCAGGTTTATTTTCAGTCCTCCCAACCTCTCCTCTCCTACAACTCTGGCAACGTCAAGGTGACAGCTTAGTCAGACATCCCTGTGCTCCTGAAGCACCAGTTATTGTTTTTCCATTTTCCTCTTTATTGATGAGATTGGTTAGTTTTCTATTCTATCTCCTGAGTCCTTCACTGGAGCCTTCCATCCAGCTGGTGAGTTGTTTTTTGTTTGTTTGTTTGTTTGTTTGTTTTTTATCCTCCCATCAGGCCTTTCAGCTCCAAGGTCCCCATTTTGTTCTTCATTATATCTTCTCCTCCTCTACTTAGGTTTTTTTTTCATTTAAATATAATTGCTTTCTCAAGCATTTTAATTACAGCTGTTTTAAATCTTTGTCGGATAAATTTAACATCATTGTCATTTTAATGTTGACATCCATTAATTACCTTTTTTAAAAAAATTGATTTGAAGTTCTTCCAGGTTTAGGAATAACAAATAAAATCTAGATATTTTACAAGGTTCTAGATCTTGTTTAAATTCTTTGTTTTAGTTGGGTTTTGTCTTCCACTGGCCTCTGTAAACGCCTGAAGAGGGCCCTTTGTTAATAATATTCAGGAACGGGGTTGTGCATCTCTGTTGGTCTTCACTGTCAAGTGGACAATGGGTAAAGCCCTGAAGCTACACTCAGCCTCCTCTGATGCCATCCTGGTGGGGAGGGGAGGGGTGCCTACGCACTTTCTACCCCTCAGTGGGGGAAACCTGCACTTACCACATAGTCTCCCATTGCACAGCAGACTGGAAAGCCAGTACCAGCTAAGGGGCACTCCGGTTCCCCAGTTAGAATTCTCTGACACCAGCCTACAGCAGGTGTTGGGTGCCTGCTATGGCCTTTGTACACACAAAAGGAGTGGAGGCATGTTCCATCTGGGGAGTCTGGTTTAAACATTTCCTTGAGGTTTCTTTACCTGTGAAGTTTAGTGTTTTCAAGACACAGGCTTTGGGTTGCCACTTTGTTGTCGTTGTTGTTTCAGCTCTGTGTGTGTCTTACTCTTTTCAATTTTTAAAGTATTTTTTTTTTAAACTTTATAATTTAATATTGAATGACCAGGATTTCTTTTTGCTGTAATTAGAAGAAAGAAAAATACATCTATTCTATGTGAAGAGTGGAGGTGCATTCTTTCAACTAATTTTAACACAGAAGTCACAATATCTCAATGAAGGAAGTGACAGATTCTATTCGGAAGAGCAAGATGTGTCTGAACAACTGTTCACATTCATGCTTTTTATGTCATTCCTGAGTCTACAGAAGGAAAATATGAATACAAAACACCAGTGAGGAGAAAATTTCTTCACCAGACACGGAAACACATTACATTGATCAAACAAACAGGCTCTCAGTAGAGGAGTTAACGAATAGATCACCATAACGTCACTAAGATATCAGAAACATTGCAAATATTTATAAGACTTTACATGTGATAAATCCACTTTGGTGGAAAGAAATATATTATGTTTTAAACTCTCAACTGTCTAATAACTTAAGGGGCCTGTGCCACTTCATATGAAAATTTAAAGGCATGCCTAGAGACATTAATTGCTTAGCTGTAATGAAAAATAAAACAACAATATCTCAAGAAAGCCAATGTAACTACTTATGTCTAACTTAGTGGAAAGGAAAGAATGCTTGGTTAAGTGTATAAACACGGAGGCTTCAAAAATGTACATGGTTATCATTGTAGAAAAGCACGGTGGGAAAACGGTAAGAGCCAGAGAAACAAAACGTTTGCTGTGAGATTGTGTTTCCTAGAGATGTCAGAAGCTACAGGCAGAGTCTCTTGGCTGCCTACACAAGCCCTGGGCTAGGCAGGTGGTATTTATGAACTTAGAAATATATGCCCCCTAACCTGCACAAACAATGTATATATGTATGTATAGCAATAGTTAACTACAAAGAAGTCATGAATTTGGGAGAGAGCACAGGGGGTGACTGGGAGGCATCGAAGAGAGCAAAGAAAGGGGGAGAAGTGATGTAATTATGTTACAATCTGAAGAAACAAAATATTATTAAAATAAATCACATTAAACCCTTGATTTTTAAAATGTACATATTAAAGACTTGAGAGATGATTCAGTGGCGGTCGAGGATGCGCATTGCTCTTGCAGAGTGCCTGAGCTTGGTTCTCAGCACTCATCACCTGCTGTTCACAATTGACGGTAACTTCAGGTCCAGAGGACTCAAAGACTTCTCTGGCCTCTGTGGCATATGCAGTCATGCACATGTACCCTCACACTGACATGCACACCCAACTAAAAATAAAAACAACTATTTTTAAAAATACAATATTTTAAAAGCTTTATTTTATTTTTAAGTTGTCCCTGTGTGCACATGTGTGCGAGTATGTACACATAAGTACAGATACCCACAGAGACCAGAGGTGTTGGACCTCCCAGAGCTGGGCTTACAGGTGACCGTGAACCTCCCAATGCGGGTGCTAGGAACTGAACCTGAGTCCTCTGAAAGATCAGTCATGCTTAGCTGATGAGCTCTGTCTCCAGCCCTATTATAAAATACTTAAAAAACGTTATAACCGAAAGAAAGTCAATAAGCAAATGACTGATTTGGAAGAAATTCAGATGCCACATAATTCAGATGACAAAAGTTAATGACAGCAATGTGATGGATACTTGTAAATTGTTGAAAGACAAATAACCCTGCAGAAAATTAGATACCGGATAACTCATAGGAATGAAAATTCATGTCCAACATATTGGAGAATCCTCAAATTCAATAGTGCTCAAAGACTAGGAACTAAACCAATTAAAGCAATCACTTGATTGTCACTAAACCTCTTTAAAATTCTAGGGTGATATTACTTATTCTGTTTGCGATGTGGGACCAAATGCACACGCACAGTGTTAGTCAGGGAAGTAGATACTACAGCCTTTTGGGGGTAGAACTGTTTAAGAGACATCAATCTAAGACAGTTGAAATGGTGGCTGTAGAGATGGCTCAGTGGTTCAGAACACATAACATACTGTTTTGGCAGAGGATTCAAGCTCTACTCCCAGGACTCAGTCAGGCAGCCCGCAATGGCCTGTACCTCCAGCTACAGAGTATTTAATACCTCTTGCCTCCATAGGCACCTTCATGTGCACATACCTCCACACCAACACACACACAAACACAAATCTAAAAATAACAATGGAAATTGAAATACCAATGTATTCCTGTACCCACCACCCCGTATATGAGAGAACATCTCTGGTAAACAAAACAACTGGCATGTAAGAAAGTAAGAAAAGGCATAGATGGTATCATTATTTTCAGTGCCAGACAAACTAGAAACATGTGATGCCCATTACCAAGGGCATCCAACAGGAGGATGAGCGTGGTCACCTAGTCATGTTTAGCACACTGTTATGCTACCGTTTGAAATTGACCAGTGCATCATAGAAGTGATGCACGTGTCTATCCTGTGAATCACTGGCCAGTGTTCATATTGTGCACACCAACCTCTGTATGGGATTATGTAAACGCCAAATACATATGGAATGTTATAGCCTAAGTTACATTATGGAATGAGAAATACAAATGGAGATAGGAAAATCAAAATTAAGTGGGAAAACAAAGTCCTCCTAACACATGTGGGAATAGGATCGCACACAGTTGTACAACACAAGGTGTGTGTGTGTGTTGTGTATTTGAAGAAGTTTAAGAATTAAGTACTTATCACCATCAAATATGAATGTGCTCATAGTCAGTCCGAAATATCAACTTTTTTTTCACATCAAAACAGATTTGATTCTTTATATGGAACCAAACCAAACACTCAATAGATGCATTGAGACCACAATGAGTAAAAAGTCAGAGACTGAAGATAAAACAGCTTCCGGTGGCGAGAGGGTAGGTGAGCTCTCACAGTGAGGTGCTCCTGTAACAAGATGCCTGCCATGTGTCACAGCCCAGAGCTTGGGCACCAAGCTACTCTAGGATTCCATGGTGAACTCTGTGGTAGCACCGAAAATTTTAAAGAGAAAAGAAAACACATCCAGCCATCTACTGATGTCTTGGTAACTGCTAGCTTTGATGTTGATGCACATTTTCAGATGAGACCAGGCATGTTTGGGTTTATGGATGTAAACAGAAGTGGAGCCCAGGCTGTCCCTGAAATTTTGTGCATTTAGGTGTTGCTGCCACGTTCCTTTCAAAGGCACGCTGTCTCGGTGGGGTTAGATTGTAGCATTTGCTTTAGCATGGGGCAGGAAATGTGGGTGCTGCTGACGGGTCAGAGTTTGGGAAGCCTTACAGTGACGCATTCAAAGGTTAAATAAACAGGACTATTAAGGGGCAAAAGTATTTTTCCTTTAAATTTACATGCCTAACTTTTATACATGGTCTAGCCAGGAGTTTGGACTCAACCACTTAGTAAATGGAGTTGTTAGGTGTTTCTTTTAGGTTAGGCTCTTAGGAGAGAAATCGCTGATCAGCTAAGGGACCCAAGGGTGTTGTTTGCTAAAGGATGCTACAAACTAAGCCATTGGCTGAGGGGTAAAAGAGCTGTGCCAACTCCCATTGGGAAGGAGGCAACGCCTATAACTACTGTGAGAACAGCTATGTGGGCCTGTGACAGATGGCCTTTGTGTCAGTGACATAAACTCTTTCCCTTTTATGCATAAAACAAGATTAAAGTCCTATAAGTGCTACGGATAACTATTTACTGCAAGGAGCTAATTGATATTCCATCCACTGCCTCCATGATAACCTGCAGGGAGGAAAGACAACAAAGCCAATTACAAATCAATTACTGTTACTTTGGGATTCCCAGAGCCATAAGTCTGAGAACCGCTTTGCCAGGAGACACAGGAAGTTTGACAAGTTTCTTAACATTCAGGAGCCAACCATCAAGGTCTGGTTGGAATTTGCACATTCCTGTGTTGATCACTTCCTTTGTGTGTTTTGTAACAGGAATAGTCAAATACAAAGGCACTTGTCTCCTTTATTATATTATTATTGAATAAACCGTAGTAGGATCATCTGTCGCGCTGTATTAGTCAATTCTTAGGCCAGAGACTGGTGGGGCTGCTATCAGATTCTCAAGCATCTTTCAGGAGGATTCCCCTGAACTAACTTCAAAATGTGAAACTTCCCTGGGACAGCCAAGAGACACTCTGGATGTTGCACTTGAATGAAGCCTCCACCCGCATCTTAGAGAGCGCCAGCATGCCCATCCAGGTCTTCAGGATCCAATGTTCTCACTGCCAGCCAGGTGCCCAAGGGTAGTGCACCATCTGTCTTGTGTTATGCCAGGCTGCTATGGGTGGCTATAGACACTGGGTAAAAAAGTGACAAAAAGCTGTGACATTCGAAACACTGGGTCTCTCATGTGCCAAGCTCAAGAAGTATTGATATAGTCTTGGTTATTGGACCTCACATCTTCCTTAGTACCCCATCATCACTGATCTCAAAACATTAGCAGCTTCACATCACCTGTTCACTATTCCTAGACTCTGTGGTGGGAAAAAACAGAATTATTCTCCTCTTCCTTCTTCTTCTTCTTCTTCTTCTTCTTCTTCTTCTTCTTCTTCTTCTTCTTCTTCTTCTTCTTCTTCTTCTTCCACTTGTTTTGAGCTCAGATTCCTTTCCCTTCCCCTCTCTTTCTTTCTATTTTTTCTTTTTCTTTCTTTCTTTCTTTCTTTCTTTCTTTCTTTCTTTCTTTTTAAAGATAGATTCCTATGTAGCTTGGGTAGGCCTTAAACTCAATATGTAGCCCAGGCTGACCTTAGAGTTGTGATTGTTGATTGTCCATGTGCTGTGATTTCAGACAAGGGCCATCATATTTGGGCTTCAGATTCTCACTTTTATTTCACGAATTTTAAAGCTTTAGTGTCCAACATCTCCACATAGGACTCTGCTTGGAAGGAAACTGCACAAATGTAGAGGCAGAATCTACTAGAGCATGATGCGCCTCTACCTTGTCACTGTCACCATGACACTAAGACACCTTCACCTAGGAATGTGAGCTTCACTATGATTTACCCATGCCCTCCTTTAGGGTGGAAAAGACAAATAACCCAAGTCTGCTGGTCAGCCTCATTGGACAGTTTGGGGCAGGAGATAGCAAAAGATCATCTCAGTAGAAAAGGCCTCCTCTAGTGGATCCCATTTGCTTTTAGACTATTTGTACTCCTTCTCATGAGTTTGGAATACCCTGAGTCAGAGGGACAAAGTTAACAGTTGAAACATGCATAACTCAGAGGTAGTGGGTGGGGCGGGGCTACCAGCGGGAATCTAGTAAGTTCTGATCATAAAAACAGAATGTCACTGGGCAAGATGGTGCACCCCTGTGAGGAGGCAGAAGCAGGCAGATTGCTGTGAGCTCCAGGCCAGCCTGGTCTACAAAGCAAGTCCAGGACAGCCAAGGCTGCACAGAGAAACCCTGTCTCAAAAAAACAAAATGTAACCTAAACCAAAAAAATCCAATGCCAGAAAAATAGTAGGGGCCTGATAAGAAGGAAGTAGGAGTGGCCCGATGAGAAGGAAGTAGGAGGGGGGGGGCCTGATAAGACGGAAGTAGGAGGGGCCTGATAAGAAGGAAGTAGGAGTGGCCTGATGAGAAGGAAGTAGGAGGGGCCTGATAAGACGGAAGTAGGAGGGGCCACTGAGTTTGGCAGAGCCTCGAGCTAGCCTGCTGGTTTGGGAGCCACAGTCAGAAGCTGTAACTTCTACATTGTATGGGTTTGATATCCACTAACTTTTGCAAGGTGGCCCTCATCAGTTCCCTCACCAAAGTCAGCCTACTCCATGAATCTCATAACTAAGAGCCAAGAAACTTTTAAGTCTTTGAAATCTCCTTCCATTCTCTTGTTCCCAACAGCCAAGCCAAGGCACCATTTCCTTCTCCTCCACCAAATCACAAATCCTAGTTTATAAAGTAGATTTTTGGTACTCATGCGATGGGAAAGCCAACCAGCCCTGCCTTGCCCCTCAGACCAATGGGCAACCATGGAACTCTCTTAAAAAAAAAAAAATGTGTGCGTGTGCGTGTGCATGTGTTCATAAAGGTGTCTGTGGATGCCAGAGGAAGGTGCCAGATCCCTTGGAGATGGAATTACAAGTGATTGTGAACCACCTGATGTTGGGTGCTGGGAACCAAATTTCAGTCGTCTGAAAGAGCAGCAAGCAACCTTAACCACATGGATGAGCAATCTCTGCTGTTCCCAGTACGAAACTATTAATCAAGAAAAAAAAGGGGGGAGGAGAGGTTACCAAAGAAGGTATGAGGGGAGAAAAATGTACAATGGGTAGACATTGTGTGCACAATTGGATCTCAAGTATGGTATTGCATTTATCAAGCTGTACCAACTGCATTGCTATTGATAAGATAATGAATAGTGCATTGTGTAAGGACTTAAAGAAGGGCTTCAAAACATACCTGAAGGGAAATTCTTCTGCAGAAATGATTAACATTAATGAGAAATGAAAAAACTTTGGGACTCTCTGTCTCTGGAAAACGTGAATAAATCTGTGAGGCTCCTCCTGGGGCCTCCCACAGGCAGCACTTTAATATTCCTTAAGTGCTCTGAGGACCAGGAGGTCATTAATAGGATGACATCATCAGCCATCCATTTCACAGGACCAACTCCAAAGGGCTTTGTCACTGTTGAAACAGTGCTTTTTTCACCACAAGGAAAGTGCCCTGGTCAGTATGACACTCCATGACACCCATTTGTCTAATAATCTTTCTGATATCTTTGATATATTTGGTCAGGGTACAAATAGTGTAGTTTTTAAAATAAGGTCAGCTCTTTCAAAACTGGAACTATCACCCTTGCCATTAAGAAGGATTTTACTGAAATGAAAAAGCATGCCTACCAGCCCTGCCTCAGTTATGATAACAGGGACGTGTCTGAGTGATGTGAAGACTTTTGTTGAGACCTTATTACATGTTTACATACGCCGCCCTCATTGCATCCTCACCCTGATCTTCAGGCAGGGGAAAGAGGTTCAGCAAGAGTTTAAAACTGGCCAGAAATTGCCTAACTACCAGACTGTAGATTCGCTCTTAGACTCTGACCTTTTTGCACTAAGCAGTTGAAAAATACCAGACAGACCAATCAACAAACAAATGCTGTACCAGTTCTTCAGTCACTAGTCATTAACACCAGTCTCCGATGTGGTGTGTGTTCCTATGTGACACTTGAGGTAGTCATCTGGGCATTAGGTGTAGCAAAAACCCTGGCTTTTTTGTCTTTTGTTCCCTCAAATCACTTGATTCACATGTCCACATACATATTTCATGGGAAGAGGCAAAATGTATCACTTTGCCTACAAGGAGAATTTGATGAGCAAAGTTTTTGATGTTATCATTTATACTCTGAACAACCATGTGAGTCTTTCTGCATCTGGGTTAACTCACTCAGTATGATCATTTCTAGTTCCATCCATTTGTCTGCAAATTTCTGGATTTCCTTATTTTTAATAGCTGAGTAGTATTCCGATAGATGACACTGAAGGAAGAAGCAAGTTCCTTCAGGGGGAATGCTGGGTAATTTCTCTCTGGGATGGAAGCAGAGGCTCTGGGGCTTGAAGGAAGATGAAACTATTTACCCTGAAACCTGGGGTAAGATTGGCTTCTTTCTTTAAATGAAATAGAAAGGAAGAGGAAGGGCAGTCGGGTGGGGGAAAGTGGGAAAACAGAACCCAGCAGAAGTGGGAGGGGGTTCTCTCACGCAACTGTTCACCCAATTGTTAGTTTGTTACCAAAGCTACAAAGTACGAGAGAAAATGATTTTTTTTTAAATGAAAAGTTTTTAGTATATTTTCTGGAATGATGGACAGCGTTGATGCCAGAAAAAGACTTGGGCCATAGGGGCGAAGCTGCGGAAGAATGTGGGCTTCTAAGACTCAAGTCACTTGGCATGGAGCAGGGACAACTCTAGGCGCCCACAGGTTACAAGTGGAGGATATCAGGTCTAATGAGACACCATGGGGTTACCTCCTGTGATGTTGGAGGTTGGTCTGACGCTATGTACTCTGATGCTTATTACTGAATCACAGGATCTGGGTACAGTCCTGAACCTTGCCTTCCTGATTGGCTGAATAAAAGGCCAACCCCTGGGCACAGCGGAAGGAAGGGGTGGAGCAAAGGTTCCAGGGCTTTGAGCAGAGAGACAGACTGGATGAAGGAGGAAGAAGGAATCATGGGACAGGGAAGAGCCATGTGTACCCACAGGAGGCACTCTGAAGTCCCACATGAAAACACAGCCCAAATGAACAACCTTAGCAATTATTTTGAGATTATGGATGGGAGGTAAATCAAATAGAAATTATTAGAAGCAGATGGCAGAGATGGAGGCTGGGCTCTAAAAGAAGATAGCTTAGGAGGTAATATTAGTTCAGACAGGCTTCAAACCCACGGTGTAGACAGTGATGGCTTTAACACTGAATCTACTTGCCTTTACCCCCAAGTGCGAGGATTACAGCCATGTGCCACCATGCCTCCAGCTATGTCATGCCCTTTTTCAAATTCATCTACCTAGAAGACACTGAAATTAATAGCAATTCATTCTTTTCCAGGTTCCGTACTGCACAGTTTATACACCCTATCTCGTTCAATCTCAAGAGCTCTAGTGGGAAGGAAGTTTTATTCTTATTTTACTGATAAGAAATGGCAGGTCATCATGGCTAACTTGTCCAGATAATTTCTTCACATTTCTTACAGTGTCTCATCATAAAGTGCCTATTGTGTCCCACATCTTCCCTGTTGTTAAGAGGACAACGGTGAAAATAAAGACCACAGGCCCTGGGCTTGTGGCATTTACTTGCACTGGGAGATCAAATCATCAAACAAAATATAAGATAAGAAATAGACAAATAGGTAAGATATAAACTACAGTAAGTTATTACTTTATATAAAGCATGAATGGGGTGGGAAGCATCAGGGTTGGGATCATTGTTAATGGATGGATAGAAAAGACGTTATTGAGGCATATGGCAAGTGAATCATCCTTCAACTTCCCAGAAACTCCTATCAAAAGGGTGGGGCTACTTATACCCTTTGTGTTTGGGGTGTATGTGTCTTCATTAACCAACATTATTTGGTGGAAGCTAAGCTCTGAGTGGGTGTGGATTTAAGATGACTAGAAATGTCCATTTCTGCGTCTTGAAGCTCTGAGGTAACACGCTGTGGGTAAAGTCAACACTACACACCAGGAGGCAAGGGGAGAAGAAAACATGTCCTCTTTATGCCTTGCCCATTTTCCTGACCCAGAATCATAAGCCACAATGATAATAACTTCTTGATATTTATATCATCGAATTTTCAAAAAGGGTTTTAGTTGATTAATTTTGCTATTTGACAATTTCATAGTGCATATAATAAATTCAAAGTTACCCCCTCTTTTCTCCCTCCCAACTCGACCAACTACCCCGAGTCCTTTCAGTCCCCTTTCCCAGGTTCATGACATGGGGATTTATTTTTGTACCCATTTAGTTTAACCAGGGCCATTTGTGTGTTCATTGGATTGAGGTATCCATTGAATCATAGGTGGTCTTTCAGGCAGATTAAACTCCATGTTGGAAAGTTTTGTATTCATTTAGTCAGGTGTTGGTTGTATGGCTCACACATATGTGGAGATCTCACCTCCTGCCATATGGATCCTGTATATGGAAGTTGGGTTGTTGGCCTTGGCTCTAAGCATACTTACTCCCCGAGCATCTCCCACATCTAAACCACAGATTTTGGAAGGAGTCTATTAAACAGTGTCTGATCCACAGAACAGAAGTAGCTTTGAGTAACAGTAGAGAAATGGTGAGTGAGCCATGTGTTGTTACCATCTCTCTTGGTTGCTCTGGCTGGACTCAAGCTTAAGTGCTTCCCCTTCCTCTCCCATCCCAAGGAGGAAGAACTGCAGGCACACTCCACTGTGCCTGGTTGTGAGTGAGCTGTTCTAAGCAAAACTTTCCAGGCAGAAGATAGAGCATCGCCAGAGATCTGGAATGGACTAGGAACCTTAAACAAAGGGCAAGGAGGCCAATGTGGTTAGACCAGACTTAGAGAAGGGGAGAGCAGTATGAGACGGGCAAGCTATGCATGACTTAAGAGATGAGTGATGGCCATGAGAAAGTTGTGGCATCACAAATACTTCCCCACTGTTCCTTCAAAACCTTTAAAGCATCAGAGACTATGTACTGTTGAGTAAAGTCGGTACTATAGCTAAATGGCAGAGTCAGGGCACACGTCAGGCTGTCTGTCACAACTGAAGACCACATCTTTCATCACTGGCTATACCATAGATGAACCAACTCCCCAGCAGGTCACCTTTCTTAGCAATGTTGCAGTATCTGAATGCTTTCTTTAGGAACTGGTTGCTTTTTAAAAAGAACTTAAGTTTAGAATTAACGTGTGTGTGTGTGTGTGTGTGTGTGTGTGTGTGTGTGTGTGTGTGTTGTAGAAACCAAATGGAAAAAATATTTATCCATCACAGTTCAGACAGTTTTTTTTATCACTTTGGGGGACACTATTGTTAAAGAGATACTACAAACTGTTCATGTTCAAATCAGTGT
Source organism: Acomys russatus (assembly GCF_903995435.1). Lineage (NCBI taxonomy): Eukaryota > Metazoa > Chordata > Mammalia > Rodentia > Muridae > Acomys > Acomys russatus. The sequence continues at coordinate 31,399,087 of NC_067168.1, read as the reverse complement.
CAGGTAGTCTGGGGCCATGGGTTTTTGAAATATTAGCTGACCAAATATTCCATCTAAAGTGCATCCATGTGGATGCATCTGTTTGAAGGGGGAAGTAGTGCTAAGTGAGCTGTAAGTTACATATATATATATATATATAATGTTCACTTTTAAAATATCTGCAACACTAATGAACGAATTAAAGATTCTGATGAGGTCTGTGATGCTCTTGGTGATGGCTTGTCATGGAAATACCTCTGAGCCCTCAAAGGCATAATTAATAATCTTCTAAAATATATACTTATCTCACTGCTGTGAGTCGAGGTTAAATGATTCATCGCAAACTCATTAATCATTGATATATTACCGAATATATCATTTATCATGTAGCTTAATTGCATTAGCTTGTCGGTAGTTGACGCTCAGCGTGTGAGTGAGTGCCAGCGTTTTGTTTCACCTTTCTTTTGCTGAGCTTAGCACAGTTTTATAGAACTTTATTTTTTATCTTTTGAATAATAAGTCAGATGAATAACCCAAATTTTGAGCGTTACAAATGGCAACCACATTTACTGTCTGGCTGCAACTGCATCTTTGCCTCTCCATGTGTGTCACGTGTGACACCTGTCAATCTGTGTGGTTTTTTGGGGGGGAGCACATCAGGAACAGAGATTCGGCAATGATCTCCTATGAGCCCAGAACTCAACCCCCCCTCTTCAAATGTTTTTCCTCCAAGCAACTTAAAAGGGCAATTTGATGAGGCCCATGTTCTAACATTTTCTCCCCTTTGGGAATCAAAGGCACCTGACCTGAAAGGGGTTAATTAGAATAGCAGAGAGCTGACCTCTAAATAATATTAAGCCAGAACCAGAGAATAGCTCTTTCAAATAAAAAGGATTTGATAAGCACAATTTCACTCTCCTTGCAGGAAAGTTAAGGGTGCTAATATAAAAGAAAATCAAATGTCTTTCTACTTTCTTTATACCTACACATTATTTTTCCCTCAACCAAGTTACACTGAGGCCAAAGGGTCATTATGGCCATTTTTTATCATTACAATAAAAAACATGTACATGTCAAAAGAGGGAAAAAAAAGTCCTGACCAACCCCACTAAGATTTCTATGGAGCAGGAAACAAGGCAGGAAAGATCATATATAACACAAAGTAGTTTCTTTAGGGAAAAAAAAAATGTATAATCTTTTTGAGGCCAGTTGGCATTCAGAAAGTGTAACATAGATTCAGAATGTTCTGGAGTTTTGCCTATGTCTTTGCTTATGACAAAGCAGTTGCCGCTTGACTCAACTGTACAGTGAGTTTCTTCTCATTTAACTAGACCCACAATAGAGTACCCTCAGGAACGTGACCTTGCACCTGAATTAATAGCTGAGGTATCAGTAACTGTAGCTGCCATATTCAAGCAGCCTCGTGTGCCAAGCTGGATGACAACATACCCTTCCTACGTGCATGCTATGATGAACGTGCCGTGGCCTCACTCTGCCCGTGTTTACTTTTACTAAATTAGATTATTCTATCTCCATGTCATCCATCCCTTTCTGAGATGCCTCACTCTAATGTGGCTCAAGTTAATGGTGACCCTAAATGCAATATTATCAGGTATGATTTCTCCCTTCATACTAGTGTCTAAGTGGTTAATGTTCCCTGCTGAAGATAACGTCCCGGCCAGGCTAATGAGGAGACGATGATAGGAAGAGCAGAGGCCACAGGAAATTGTGCCCCTGGCTCTGTGATCAGATCATGTTTGTTTCCCTGGCTTCGCATCTTTCAGGCATCAAGGGACTTAAAGGAAATGAACTGCTAGCCCATGGAAGGAATAGCACTGTTCCACACCAGGCATGAGACATTCTCTCTGGAAGAAAGTATGTAATAGAAGCTTCCACTAGTGTGTGTCCTTCGGCTTCCTATTATGAAATTTATCTTAGGGAATGTTCAGAACATTTCTACAACGGAGGGGCGAAGAAATAACGGTAAAGTCCAATAACACAGACTTGATTAAATTATTACAGTAGACCTCCTACCGTCTGTAGCAAGCAGCGTCATGCTGTGACCTACGTGGAAGGCTCTCTAAGGAGTGTACATTTCCATTTATTTATTCCATGCACAGCCTCAGGAGAAATTCTATTGTGATCTCTATTTCATAGATGGCTAGACGAGTCATGGAGATCCAGTAACGTACCCCAAGTTACACAGCCACTCTGTAGCTAACCTTGTGGTTGGCCAGGTGTTTGAAGCCAGCAGCTGGACTCCACAGTCAGTGCTTTTTCGCTCTTTCTGCTGTTGAAATGCAATAACCAATGGAGTAATGCCCAGGAGGTATGACCAAAGACGTGATATGCTGATATGTGGAGATATGTTGAAATCAAGCAAAGGAGTGGCAAATAAATAAATAAATAAATGAAAGCCGGTTATAAAATAGGCTGAACAGTATGTTCTTGAATTTGTGGATAAAAAAAATAAGCCTATGGGAGAAAAACCTAAGTCTATTGAAATGTATCAAAATGTTCAACATATATATAAACTGATATTTTTAGTAGAACCTTTTGGTACTTCAATCTCTCTCTCTCTCTCTCTCTCTCTCTCTCTCTCTCTCTCTCTCTCTCTCTCTCTCTCAATCAATTAATTTATTAAATGTGTATGAATGCTCTGTCTGCATGTACACCTGTAGGCCAGAAGAGGGCACCAGATCACATTATAAATGATTTTGAGCCACCATGTGGTTACTGGGAATTGAACCCAGGGCTTCTGGAAGAGCAGTCAGTGCTCTTAAGTGCTGAGATATCTCTCTAGCCTGGTACTTCACTTTCTTTATGCAAATCTATTTGTTCTCATTATTATTATAAAGACTATGTGTTTTACTTTCAAGGCACCACAGATGTTAGAATGGAAATTTAAATAGGTGAAATAATATTATAATTAAATCATTCATAATCATATATGTGTATATATATGTACATATACACACCAATATACATCTAAAATTTAAAGCTAATTACACTTTGGTGTATTTCTGGATTAATCCTGGCAGTGTAAGTATTGACAACCCTCCACAGGAAGTTTTTACATCTGTCAATATAAATTAAGAGCCAAGAAAAATGTTCACTTCCTGTTGCCCTGTACTCCCACTTCCGGAAAAGATCCTATGGTCAAAATTTAGAAGAAGAGAACTGCCTGACAAGATGCAACACAAAGAAGGAAGGGCTTACAATTCTGGAATACATACTCTAGTAAATAGTTTATGTCTATTCTGGTATAATATACACGATAGAACAGCCATCACAGCAGAGAAGGTGTAGTCACAGGAAGGCGCTGTATCCCAGTGAGGAAGCAGAAAAAGATGCCCACTAATGTTCAGCTTGCTTTCTTCTTTATATTCAGTCTGAGACCCCCAGCCCACAAGCCTACTGCCACCCACATCAATGCTCGTCTTCCCATTTCAGTTAGATCTTTCTGGAAAGACTCTCAACAACAGGCCCAAACATGTTTCCATCCTGGTTCTGGATCGAGTCTGGCTGACAATCAAGATTTACTGTAACAGCAACATTTTGGAAATAAGCATTGGTGTGGGAGAAAATGTGTAACATTTGCCAGCTTCTCCAGCAGAAATGTCTTCAGCAACGTGAAATCATTAAAGACAGAGAAGGAAGAGAAATGTAGATACTTCACCCCTAAGAGCAGATGCTAGCTGGCATGTGCACCACCAGATAAATGCTTAAGCACTTGCAAGCAGAATGTGTGCTTGGTTCTCTCTCTCTCTCTCTCTCTCTCTCTCTCTCTCTCTCTCTCTCTCTCTCTCTCTCTCTCTCTCTCTCTCTCTCTCTCTCTCTCTCTCTCTCTCTCTCTCTCTCTCTCTCTCTGTCTCTCTCTCTCTCTCTCTCTCTCTGCTTTGTGCATGTGTGTTAAATGATGTTGTAGCATTTATTTAGAGCTGTGCCTTTAAGAAAAAAAATGAAGGAAAAATCAGCTTAGATTGGGGAAAAAAAAAAAAAAAAAAAACCCAAGAAGGGTTCAGCAAGAATGGCTGGCTTCTGTGAACTCCCCAGATGGTAATTTTTTTTCATCAGCAGTTCAGTTGTCCTTCAAGATGGCTGGAGCACCAATGGGGGAGTCAAAGACATGGTTGTGCTTCACCCCCACTTCCCTGCTGGGCAAAGGGAAAGGCATCATTCAGGCTTTAACAAACCTGGAAGCCATACTTTTGTCTCTGTCATCTCGGTGAACTCTCTCTTCAAAACGACAGCTTCAGTCCCTATCTGTCGACACTCAGGAGATAGCTTAAGGCTCTGGGATTTCCTCCCAGCTCCCCGAATCCCTTCGCCCTAAACCGTCACCCTCAGGTTGTATGTTTGGTTTGCTTCACACACACACATGCACTTCAATACAAACAGGATTTGCGTGCTTTGATCCATAAAGCCAAGTCCTACCAGCAAGCACAGCCTGTACCCCAGTCTACCTGGAATCCAGGCTTCTAGTTCACAGGCCATCGGGGCTCAGGCACTTTTTGTTTGTTTGTTTGTTTGTTTGTTTTAGAGTTTTCTTTATTGCGATCTCTAAACTTTCTTTTGGACTATTTAAAAAGGATATATTTTATTTTTCTGTTGAGGTATTCTTTTTTTCCTACAATCCAGTCTCATCATGGCTCTCTTCTATGAACTCGTCCCAGGTCTCAGGCTTTCATGATGATGACTCCCTACCCCATCCCTTCATTCAAATCTAGTTAAGACAAACATAGAGAATAAAAACAAACAAAACAAGACAACCCCTCCCTGATTCAGCCAGGGCTGGGGTGGCTGAGCTCCTACATCTAGTAGAAGACGGGGCTGAGCTTTGTGGTTGCCTTCAAGCTTCCTCAGTGTCCACACACCAGATGTCCCCCTGTTCTCTTGCCTGCAGAGTTCCTACAGAAAAGCAGTGGCTGGTTTTAGGTGGCTTTTACCCACTCTGTCTAGAGCCAATTAGCCTGCTGGTGTCTGCCACAGGTCTCAAAGGACATCCAGCCAAAGAGATTCTGTCTGAGGCCAAGAACTTCAATTTTCCTTTTGTAAGGAGTACTAGAAGTAAAAAAAAAAAAAGACTCCTGGACATTTTAAATTGGAAACACTGGAGATTTGGGGCGAGGGTGGGGGGAGCGGGAATCCTATCACAAATATAATAGGCTGAGCCCAGAAGGACTCCAAGCATCAAGGTGGAACTGACTTGAGAATTCTTAACGGGGTAAAAAAAAAAATGCCTTTTGTGTTGATTGCTTCTTTCCATCCAATGCAGTTTGGGTATCCAATGGAATCTCTCAATTTAAAGAACTGTGGAGTTTAAAAGACCTTAGACTGACTATAACGGAGTTTACTGTGCAACAATTGCATTTATCAGAAAGTCCAGAGGAACGCTGGCTAAACAGCTTCGTCCCTAGTAGGGCAGGATTGGCTCCTTTGAATCAACTGTCCAAAGGTCCAGGAAAAGAGAATTGATTCCTTCTGCTGCTGCGGATGGCTGTTTTCATCCTTTGCTCTTGGAATCCAATGCCACACTTCCCTGCAGTGCCACCAGATTGGACATGAATTCTGAATGAGACCTTGGAATGGAGCTGAAGCTCCAAACTCCGCAGTAGTTCAAGAGAAAATCTGCAGCTAGCACTCTCAAAGCAATTTGCTAATTCAAGGAAAATGCTAAGTTCAATTAAAGTTAAAATGCTAAGTTCATAATTAAAAATGCTAAATTCACAAGATGTTTCAAATATTGCATAGCACCAATGACTAGGGAAGGGCAAATTATTATAAAGCATACTATAATATTCAAGGCACGGCTCAAGGCCATGGATTTTCATTGAGCACTGGAGGAGTCACTGATCACATCCTAGCAGGGTTCGTCTATTGGGTCTGTCAGATTGCACACATGCTCTGCTGCCTCTGGAACCTCCCAGCGCTTGCAGATTCTCAGGTAGTTGGTGGGATCATCAGACGACAAACTCTGGGAAGGGCTCCAACATGAACTTACTATGTAAGTAGAAATACGGGGAGTGTGCTGGTGGCATTTCTGGGTCATGGAAGATATGAGAAACGCTTAACTTCTTCTGTCTGTGAGATGTGACCATCTGTAAGCGAGGGTCTACACTGATGTGTTCAATCTAACAGTCCATATGTCTTAGCCAGCTTGCCTGTGCATATGGATTGTCTGCATTAGAAAGAAAAAGACACACACAGAGATATCACCCATCTTTTCAGAAGTTGGTATTTCTAAACCAAAGAAGAACACCCGAAACCATGTTTATAAACATGAAGGTAGTAATAATGTCTGAATAAAATAAAGTCTTTATCTTCATTATAATTCCTTATTTGTGTATCATTTTGTTCAAATTTTATTGCTAACAAGGCAATAAACTATGAAAACGAGAAGCACGTCTGACTTCTGCGTCATTGGGCTCCACCCACAGTGTCTAGAGGACAGATTCTCACATAAAATGCTTATGGAAAAATCAAATAGATCTTCAAAACATTGCTAACGGATGTGTGCATAGTGTAAGGCTTGCGTGCTTATTTATTTGTTGCCAAGGATAAAGACATGTGGGTGTGAAATGTAATTGCTTTATTATTACTATTGGTGTGTACAAGTGTTTTGCCTGCATGTGTGCATGTGTACATATGTGCATTTGTGTGCCAGGAGGGGATGCTGATCTCCTGGAACTGGAGAGCTGTAAATTGCCATGTGGGTACTGTGAACTGACCCTATTACCTCTTCAAGAACAGTAGCTGCCAAGCCATCTTCTCAGTCCTGTAACTGACTAGGACCAATTCCTAGGCTGATCCTATTTGAAGACGACTTCACACATTCCCCTTTCCACTTAGAACCCAGGAGACACAGTTAGCCTTTTCTTTCCTTTGTCTACACCCCAGAACAGTCATTCTTAGGCTCATATTACATTAGGTTGATTCTTTTTTTCATTGTATGTGTACATCCGTGTGGTATATCCCATGTACGTACACATGGGTGCATGTATGAGGAAGCCAGAGGAGGGGTGCTGGGTGTCCTTCTCTGCTGTGCTCAGCTTTTCTTCTTTGAGATAAAGACTCTCACTGAACTTGTACCCTGCCATTTTGTAACTAGGCTAGTAGCCAGCAAGCCTAAATGGCCATCTTATATCTTCTAGCCTCAGCCCTGGGATTACAGTGCGCAAGTGCGCACAGCCATGCCCCTGGCTTTTCATGTGGGCTCTGGGTGTCTGAACTCAGGTCCTCCTGCTTATATAGCTTTGAACCACCTCCGGGGCCTTGATTTCTGTTGATTTAAAAAAAAAGTTGGGGTTCCATTCCCCCCAGTTCTCTCCATCATCAATAGACAAAGGACCAGGCAAGAGGTGGTGAACAGTTACCATCCAGTTCCTAGAGAGAGGAGCCCTGGGAAATCTTATCAGGACTCTTATCCTTCAGAGCAAGTTCTTTGTTCTACCAAAGAGCTGGGCCCCTGAAGGTGGTAACATCACAGGGGGTCACCTGAGTTGTCTCCAATTCTATTGAGAGGAAGAATTTATAGACAAAACCGAGACAATGTAGCCCATACCTGCATCTCACTAGTAAGTGTCTAGCATGTGGTAAGGTGTTCAACAAATGTATATTACACAAATGGATGGGTGGGAGGGATGTATTGTATTGGTTGAGATGAAAAGTAGTCTTGCCATAGTAAATGTGTTGGCAGAACTTCCTCTCGACAAGGGTCACCGCATGTGAGCTATGAGGTGACAGCTTTACACTCATCACAGTCAAAAGAATTCATCTGGGGTTCCTTGACAGCATCAGAATCCTGGGTTGCATCTCCTCCTGTCACAGGCTCCCCCTGATAGCCACAGATGCCATAATTTCCTCCCAGAGATAGAAATTATTGATGAGATGTCACCTGGTCTTTCTCCTCAGATTTGTGAATTGCAGATGGTGTGGTAATGCCCTGTCAGGCGAAAAGAATGCACGCCGTGGGGAGGGATGTTTATCCCAGCTCTCACTGTGTGTGATGGATTAGCACATCTCTTCCATTTGTGCTCCTGTTGGCATCTTCTTCCTTTCTAGGACTTGTGATTTGCAGCCTATATCATTAATATGTCCGAGGAAATCCCAGAGTCAGAGGGGTCCATGAGCTGTTCACTAAAAGTGGAGGTGAACCTGGACTCAGGAATTCCTACCTACATCATTAACAGACAACCACTGAGGACAACATCCCATAAGGACTAACCAGTGCTCACTTAGGTACAATCCAATTCAAACCTCCTTAGTCTCTTGGACTTAAGTAAGAGAGGTGTCACATATGGATAGGATTATTTAGACACAGCACTGGGCAATAGTGAATGTCATGGGAGGCAATACAGGCAAAACATCCTCCACTAGCAATCTGCACTTCCTCAGCCTACCAAATGAGGCAGTGTGGTAGAGAAGAACAAGCCGTGGCTTATCTCTGTAGAGAGAAACATAAGGAATTTTAAAGAAGATTCTCCATTTTCAGGAGCATGTTGCCATGGAAGTAGCATTCACTGATCATTTAAAAGTATCCATTTACCATTAGTTAGGATTATTCTCTTTTACGATACCGTAGCATCTATTTCAGTTTTGACCCCCCCCCCACAGTCCGTGTGTGTGTGTGTGTGTGTGTGTGTGTGTGTGTGTGTGTGTGTTTGTGTGTCTGTGTGTGTCTGTGTGTACCTGGGATTAACCATAGGAATTTGTGTATGCTAGACAAGTACTTTTCCACTGGGCTGTATTCCCAGCCTTGTTTTGTTTTGTAGACAAACAAGTGGCTGAAGTGAAAACTGTCCTGACTTAATTCTTTGGTAACGACATTGGTATCCTGGAATGCAACACCGGAATCTGTGTTCTTGGTGAGAGGAAGAACTAGACTGCTTGGAATTTTGATGACAGAAGACCCCTTACCTTACAAGTAATGACCCCTTACTTCATAAGAAGGGCAGATTAATTTCATATATAAAAACTAAGCCTTTAGTTAACATTCTGGGGATTGAAAGTGACACTGACAGTATATAAAATTATTTTCTGAATATCTTGCTGATTTTTGTCTTGTGTGATACTGACTTTGCTTCTCTAGTGTTCAGATGAGGTAGCTGAGGTTTGAGATAACCAGATCTAAGACTACCCGGCAAGGTGTCTAATAGCCATACTTCTGTGGTTCCTTGCTAAAAATAGATATCTCCAGCTTTATCTAGCAGGCAGATTCCTTACAAAAGGTATCCCCATATGGAAGTGATTTATGACTGATCAAAATCCAAAATGATAATATTATTCTCTTTGGCCAGTGACTGGCTCAGAGATGAGACTGCATCTAGTCCTAGGAAAAATACAATGAGGTTAACAGTCTACTGAGGATGGTCTACACTAAATTTTCTGCCCTGAATAAAAAGAGCTAAGCAAATAGAAAGGCTTAATTTCTTCTGATGACAAGGGGGAGTCAGAACAAAGTACCGCATGCTCTGGCTGCCATCTTGCTTCGGTGTGGAACCAGCTTGAATGGGAAGTCCAGCATGCTTAGGGTGAAGGAGGAAAAGGATGGAAATACCTGTGCTTATGGGGACATTAATAATTAACAAAGAGTTGAATATTCCATTACTTGCAGTCAAAAGCATTTCAGCCGGTGCAGTGACCGAAATGAGACTTACACCCAGGCCTGACTGGCCACTAGATCCATGACATTAGCAAGGCAATGTGGTCTGGTGGCCTCCGGGATCACTTTCCTTAGTTGCTTATTAAGGGAATGGCATCAGATCTTACGAGAGAAGTTTCCTTGCACAGAAACTCACAACTGGTCAAAATGCAGGGAGTACATGTCAGTAGAGTACTCAGCCACACACAGAACATCTGTATCTCACAATGTCTTTCCAAGGCTCAGAGACCACTATGGAAGAGAGGGCAGAACGAGCTCTAAAGAGAGTTGGAGAAAGACAGGAGCAAAGAAACAGTGTCTCCTGAACACAGCAGGACTGCTGTACTCAAGAACTCACAATAGCTGTGGCTGTGTGTTTGGTTGCCTGCAGACCTCCACAAGATCAGGCTGGTCAATACTGTAACGTGGAGGGAAGAGGGCTCAGGAACCCCCCCCCCCCTTCTCCTGAGGTTCTGTGGGTGGTAGATGGCTTCTGGGGAGGGCGAGAGTCAGTTTTCTTAAGGGTGTGGCTCTGTAGGGCGGGAAAGCCGTGGGCCTGAAGGAGGTAGTCTGAAGCAAGAGTGAGGTCAAGACTTTCCCAAACCAGAAAATCTCCTGTTGAGACTGGCAGGTGTAGGCCTGTTCCTTCCTTGCCTTGGGCCTGCATGCCCCACGCACACAGTCTATTCAACCCCCTCCTCTGCTGCCCCTGCCGTAGTCACATAGGTTGGTGGCCAAGTTTCAGGTTAAACTTCCCATCTCCTTTTAAGGATACGTCCAGCTATATCACCAAGACTACCTCTTCATGCACTGAAGCATTCCTAGCAAGCACCTCAGCCCCAGCCAACGATGTACACTCACCCTGAAAACCCCTACCCACTCCCCAAGGTTTATATAGCTAGCCCTTACTCATCCCCAATAAAGAGAGATGTTTCACTGAAAACCATCTTGGAGAAGGCTGTTTCTCCCACTCTCACCACCAACTGAGATTCTTCGTAACCTATGTCTGGGGCACCCACCCTCTTCTTCCCAATCTCTCTTCTCTTTGCCTTTCCCTTCGTCTGTCCCTCTGATTTTCTCTCTGTCTTCCTCCCACTTTGTACATTCGTCTCATGGCTCACTCAGACTATGTCTTCTCGCCCTCTCTCCCTTGCCCTTCTCACAATAAACTTCCTGTATCACACCTGTTGTGAAGTGTATACAACACTGACCCCTCCCCACCACATCCCTCCTTCAGCTCACAGAAGTTCCCCGTTAGAGATTACTCTTCAAGTGTGTCCTATTAAAAATAATAGAAAACCATAAAGTGCTTTACAAAAAAAGCAAACAAATTTGTTTTTTCTTTTATTGAAAATATATTTTTTTCCTTATAATATATCCTGATTATGGTTTCCCTCCCTCTACTCTTCCTGGTTCCTTTCTATCTCCCCTTCTACCCAGATCCATCCACTTTCCATCTCTCATTAAATAATAAACAGGCTTCTAAATGATAATAATAAAACATAATAACATAAGACAAAAACAAACATATCAGAATCAGATAAAATAAACAAACAAAAGGAAAAGAGCCCAAGAAAAGGCATAAGAAACAGATATACATGCAGGGATTCATTCACACACTCAAGAATCTCATAAAAACACAAAACCAGAAGCCATAATACATATGTAAAGGACCTGAAGGAAAAAAGAGAAATTATATATATAATAATTATATATATATATATATATATATAAGATTAAAAAATAAGAAAGAAAAAGCTCTGACATAACACTATGAGACAAAAAAAACAAACAAACAAAAAAAACCCAAAACCAAACAAAAACAAAAAACACCTCCAAAGGTACCACTGAGTTCATTTTCTGTTGGCCACCTACTGCTGGCCATGGGGCCCGTCTTAAGGAAGCTTGCTCCAGGGTGAGATGCCTTTGGAAAATACTAAAGTTTTATTTATAAGAGGTTATCATTGGAGACAGATTCTAGGCTACGGATGGGGCTAGGACTCCCGGTGGTGCAGACCCAGGAAGGTCCTGTGCATGCTGCCTCAGTCTCTCCCTGAGTCCATATGTGCATTGCTCCTGCTGTATTTAGATGACCTTTGTTTTAAAGACCAATTCCTACAGCTGTCTTTTGCTTAAGAGGATCTTTGAAGATTCTGCCTAATATTCATTAAATTGTCTCATCTGATAAGAAACCCAAACACAGTTCAGCTGTTGATCATCATTTGACTTAGTGTTTATTTTTTATTGCTAGATGCCTATTTCCCAAGGCCATAAAAATAAATTGCTAAATCAGCATTTTCCATCCTTGGGTTTTGGATTTGTGTGTATCTTTTGCCTCCTGTTTTATTTTATTTTTTTTTAACTTCCAGGGAAAGCCCTGACGAGGAGTGGGCCGGCTGTGGTCCTATGAAGGAGCGAAGAGGGTGAGGACCGTGAGGCAGCCTGATAGCATCCTATACCTTTGAAGCCTCGATTCTTCTTGCATCAGGATTCAGGGATAATTTTTTGTTCTTTTTCCAAAAAACAAACAAGAAAAAAAAAAAAAACAAAAACCCTGTCTTTGGCAGTTTATACACGATAAATATTTGAAGACGTTAGAGAATGAGAAAAAGGAGATGGATGAAAAAAGAGAAAGGATGGAAGGCCGGGGAGAGGAAGTGAGTGCCGTGGCCACTCCTCTCCTCACGTTAAATGCTGCTGTCCGTTACCAGACACTCCATTGCTGTGAAAAACACCTGAGATGATCACCTTCAGGATGAAAGGATTATTTTGCTTATGGATTCAGAGGTACTGGTCTAGAGGGCAGGGAGTGCATGGTGGACTACAGCTGTTCGTGTCCTGGCAGACGGACAGAAGACAGAATGCAGCAGGGAGGGGCCAGGACATGCTACGCGTGTCTTTTGTCTAAGCACTTACTTATGACCATTTTGTCACTTGCCCAATAGCATATTGAAAATTTAAATTTATTAATCAACTAAATCATCCACGAGCTCAGGCCCACCAACCATAAAATTATTTTCATGGTACTTCATGACTGCAATTTTTTGAACCATAATGCCAATATCTGATATGAAGATGGTCTTTATGAGACCCCTGTGAAAAGGCTGGTTAACCCTTCCAAAGGGTCACGACCCACAGGTTGAGAACCACTACTCTAGCCCTTTCTCAAGCCAATCAAGTTGACGGTCACCATTAATCACACAACAGGGACCGTGGTGGGATTTAATCTAACTTCTCCACATTACAGCTGGAATATGGTCTAGAGAGAGGAGGCCAGATGAGAACAGTAGAAATCTGGGGATCTTCAGGACCTGTCTTCAGGGTGAGGCTTGCTGCTGACCACATGCACAGGCATATAGGAGAAGTAAAAAAAAAAAAAAAAAAAAAAATCAGATATGTTCTATCTGAACATATCATTTCCTTCATTTGTCTCAACCTGCAATCTCAGGTCTCAGGACTGAAAGGGGAATCATGGGATGGCTTTTCTATATTTAGGCCAGAATGTGCTAGGAAGGAGTGCCTTGGTGGGCTATGCACGCCATACAAAGAAACACACAACAGAGCACTAGTCTAAGTAGTGTGTCAACTTGCCTCAACCCTCATGCACGAGTGAGATCCATTAGCGGATGCTGTGCAGCAACACATACATCCAGGTGCTGCATCCAAGTGTTCTTCTTTGGGCTTGAGATGCCTTTCTTAGGAGCGCTTCTCTCTGCTTTGCTCTGGAGGAGCCCAACATGCTCACCACCTCCTCCCTGCCTCTCACTGAGACACTGAGTTTCCAAACCAATGGAGCATCCTACTCAATGATGGTGGTTCGTTGTCTCTTCTTGTTTTACCTTCCCAGACAGCATCTCAAATTTGCTTGTAGCCAAGGATGACCTGGAATGTCTGATTCTCCTGCCTCCACCCCCCCAGGTCCTGGGGTTTGTACCATTACATCTAATTTGTTGTCCCCTACTATATTTCTCAGGGGTGTGGAATCCAAACCTACAATGAGCTTGTCTTTTTTCTCATAAGACTTCACGATCTTAAGCAACAAGGGGGCAGACCAGGATTCCAGTGGAGGGTGAGGGGAATCCAGGCACCTGTGTTATTTTCATGGCCCGAGGAACCGTCAAAGTCCTGATAATCAGTCTCTGAAAACCCAAACCTTGCAAGTAGAGAGGGATGAGGCAGATAGCATCTTGGTTGAACATTCATTTCAGCATCCTGTCACCATCCACAATAGATAGGGAGGGTTGTGATAATCAGCTTAAAGTTGATGAAGTAAAGCAAAGCGAGAGCACTACCCCTGGAGACAAAGCAGATGCCAGTTAGGGGAAAACCCCAAACAAAAATGCCTGGACTAGAAACAATCAGCATCCCTTCAAGCCAATGTTTTTAGACAAACCTGGAAAGGAGTTTGTCTCCTGTAACACAACACGTCTACTGCATCTTGTTGGACAATGACTTGTTCATCAGGAGTTGACAGTTGATTAAAGGCCTTGCTACAGGGAGAAAATATCCCCCCATCTTCATTCTCCACCTGCCACAGAGATATTGCGGGAGACCTGGTAAACATTAACAAACACTTTGAGGCATGCGATAGGCTAGATTACGGAGTGTCAGGCTAATGCACTGAGGTTTTATATTGGTTACAGTTCCTCCAGTCTCCTAAGAGCTCAGCACGGCTGGCTAGAAGCTGCTGTGTTTTCTTTTTTGGTTAGAAATGCTTCCCTCAGAGATTCAGCCAGTGGATTACACCCTGCTTGCAGAGTTTGAATCATCCAACATGCAGTTTTCAATTATACTTGTATTTACTTAATGTGTATGCACATGCACACAGGTTATAAGACAACTTGTGGAAATTTCTTCTCTCTTTCCACCATATGGGTCCTGGGGTTTGGACTCAGGTTGCAAGCTTAAATGAAAAGTTCCTTTGCCAGCTGAGGCATCTTGCCGGCTGCCAACATGCATTCTAGAATGTGTACACTCAGACTGGAGAGGTGCCTCTGTGCTTAAAAGTAATTAATGTTCCTATAGGAGACCCAAATTTGGTTCCTAGAACCCATGTAGGATGCGTCACAACCGAAAATCACTCCGGCTCCAAGGGATCTGATACTCTCTTCTGGCTTTTGTAGAATCTCTTCCTTTACGCATGTGCCTACATGGAGATATACCTGCCTACAGATAATCAAAATAGAAATGAAGTTTTTTTTTATGTTCACATTCATCTTCCTGAAAGGGCTTTGTATTATAGGCAAGGTTCATATGTAGTGTGGGGAGTTCTGTTAACTCATGTAAGTCTTTTATAATGATTTGAGCCCATCCCCCTCCTTAGCACAGAGCAGAACATCTAAGACATGGTGTGTTCAGTTAGGGCTGTGAGTTCAGGAATGCAGAGAGGAAAGGTCGGTGGTCAGCTTCGAGTTTATAAATAGGTTTTGGATCAGAGGCAATAGCATCTCAGAAATGTTGTTAATTTATTAATTCACTTAGTGTGCTGGTTTGAATAAGGATGACCTTTGAAGGCTCATATGTTTGTATACTTGCTCCATAATTGGTGGATCTGATTGGGAAGGATTGGGGATGTGTGCTCTGCTTGGATGTAGGACTGGGTTTTGAGGGTTCAAAAGACTCGTGCCATCCGCAGTGTGCTCTCTCTGCTCCTGGTTGTGAATCATGATGTGAATGCTCAGTTGTTCCTTCCCTCAGCCATCATGGGCTCTAAGCCCCAGAAAGCATAAGTTCAAACTGAAATCTTTAAAAATAATGGGTTTCCTTGATCATAGTGTTTTATCACAGCAGTAGAAACAATAATGGTCTTAGCTGGTTAGTTAGTATTTAGTTAGTTATATAGTTGAGTTTAAAGAGCCTGGGAACTATAAAGCTTATTATAAATAAGATGAGAGAGGAATAAGAGTTGTCCTACTGGAGGAGAGAGACATATGACCAGAGAGATCCAAGGAGAGATTCTGCATATCATATCTGTAAAGAGTTCCCTTTCTTAGAGGTGTGCAGCTTTCCTCCAGGGGAAGATGGATCATCATTAGGGCTCCCAGAAGCTTGCTATCTACTCCCAAGGTGATGTAGGCTTACTGGGTCTACACTTGGCAACAACATCTAGAGAACAGCATTCCTGGAGATCTCTCAAACTCCGTAAGTCCAAGACTGGTCCTTGGCACAGAGGCATGGTGAGGATGTGGGAGGGAAAGCACTCAGCATCTGTTCCTGGGTTGAGGGAAAGGGAAGCAAGGAGAGCTCCTTCAGAGCATCTGGGATGGAGTGTGTCCTCCATTGCAGTACTGAAGTGTCATCAGTGCAGCATTGATACGATCGATTGGTGATGCTTTGAGCTCCATCTTTAGCAAACAAACTCATGTGGACTCATGGGATCCTGACCATGTGGTCAAACCAGCCCTTCTAAGCAAGACTGAGGTCTGAATCTCAGTAACTCTTCAAAACCCATTTCCACAGGGAACCTGGCTCATTCTTCTTCCACTCTGGGGTCAGAACTGGAGTCCGAATTCCAACATCAGGACTGTTCCTTGAGGACCAATGTCTTCTGTAAAGCCTCTGGTTGTTTCCTCCCATCCTTAACTCTAGGGACTCTATGGTGCCTCTCCTACTTCCTGCTTGTTGCCTAGGCATTCTTGCCAAAGGACAGGAGAGTTCCTATCTCACTCATCCATTCAGGGAATGACAGGATTCATTCCTTTCCTTCAGGCTGCTTAACCCTACAGGGAAGTAACAGAACGTCTCAGAGAAAAAAAAATCTCTGCAAGTATGGCTTGTGGATTGTTTTAAGTTTCAGAGTCAGTGTTGACATCTCTGGTTAAGCAATATGGATTGAGGAAATATTTAAGGTCACAGACTCTCAGGACTGGAATGCTCTTCAATGTGATCTGGGTAATTTGGCTGACCAATACTGAGATCCTGAGCAGTGAGTGAGCCTCCTGCCTGGTAGGTTTTTCCTGTGTGGGGAACCGTATTACTTCATAAATCACTTGCTCCTACTTTTAAAGATTCCAATTGCCAATCAAAGCCTTACTTTCATTAAATCAATACAGATACTTACACAATGCTCTCTCATTGGTCCCAGCACTGATATTTGATGTAAATTGAATAATTAGAACTGATTCTAGACATTTTTGATATGGTGGTTTTTTAATAGCATCTCTTCCCCTTGGAGCAGTCAGCTCCAAATTGTGTTACAGTTGTGGTACAGAGATCAAACCCCTGCTTACTTCTGCTGCTTTCTGACCTCTGGATTATCTGAAGACAACCTGATAATAGGTAAATGTCACTTCCCTGGGGAGGAAAGATTCTGCTTCATCTTATAGTTTGTCATCCATCATTCAAAGAAGTCAGGGCAGGAACCTGGGCATGGGAACTAGACCGGAGGACGGAGACCACAGCTGCTCACTGGCTTGCTCCCCATCGGTTGTTCAGCCTGTTCTCCACCACCATGCAAGACCATGTCAGGGGTGGCACAGCCCACAGTGAGCTGGGCTCTCCTACATCAGTCATCGATCCAGCAAATGTCCCACAGGCTTGCTCACTGGCCAGTCTGGTGGGAACATTTTCTCAGTTGAGATTCCCTCTTCCCAAATGACTCCTGCTTGTGTCAAGTTCCTAAAAGGAGTACTTAGCCTGCCAGCCTACCAGGCTTTGGAAAAAGAATACTGGAGCGCAACCTACACTGTTCCCTATGTCATCTGCAACGCAACTGGACTCCCACTGTCCAGATAACAACAGCCTTTTACTATCCCTCCAAAACAACCAGTGGCAACTGATTTTGGCAATTGACATCAGTGGAGAGTTTACTTTGTGGCGGACACATGCTGTGGGCTATATATCCTGACTCAACTGAAGCACAGAAGCGGCTATGAGGTACCGCCCGTTTTAGAGCAGAAGAAACTCATGTGAGTGTAACTTTCTAAGGCCCCTCAGCTGGTTGGTGACCACGGCACCCAGAGTAGAGCAGTGGTTTAGCTACTGAGGCAAAGTCCCAGGTCAGACTTTAGACAGGGTCCGTAAGCTTCCTAAGGAAAGTGGAGGTGACGTCAATGCTCACTGTGAAGATTAACTTTTCCGGTCTGACAGGCTATTCAGGAGGTATCTGGTGTGGTGATTAGCACATGTTGTGCCCTGTAATCGCTAGGTGGTACTATGTAAAACCCATGTAGAAACTGCACTTGTTTTGTGCAGGTAAAACAGAAAACACTCTCTTAGGACTCAAAGAGATGATGCCTTGCTTTGTCTTCAAGTTCTGAGTTGTGAGCACTAAGCATGGACAACTGCGCTCTCTGACTGCCAGGCGCTCCCCCCCCCCCCACAACCTCCCTCCCTACATACCTTCTGTGAGCATGTCTCAAACTTCTGCCTCTTTGTATCTGCACACATTTTGAACTGAACTGACTTGCTAATTGATCACCCCCCTCCACCTAAATCACTACTTATTTCTTAGTATATCACAGCCCTCTGTAATCACTGCTCTGAAGACACCCCAGGAAAGGTCAGTTTTCCACCTTGTCCCAGACCATTATATGAGGAGGGAGGAAATGGTTGTCACAGACAGGCTCTGTAGTAGCAGAGGTTGAAGTGGACCTGAGAATCCTGATGTTTGGGGTGTGGTGGGTGGAGGTTATTGCCTGAGAGAAGAGGGTAAGATGCAGAATTCAGAAAGGAGCAGGAAGGATGGACTCTTAGCCAATCTGCTGTTGGGTCTGAGACAAATATGGTCAGAGCTGCTCTACCATAGACCCACATGGTGAGCCTTTCCCCCTTCACATCACTCGCTTGCCGGACGGCAGAGAGAAGATGTGCACACGGGAGGTGTCTTGCAGTGCAGGCACAAGCTTGAAGATCTGGCAGCTGAAGGCCCCCTGCTCATCATTCTCCCGGGAGCTAGGCATCAACCTTCCATGAAGCGGTCTAATTGAGCCCCCATGATGCAGGTGGTACGTCTCAGATCTAGAACTAGACGTGTGAGTTTCTCAGCCTAATGGTGCTAAGATCTCTAAGATGGTTGCTTTCCCTCACTCTGTATTCTGGTTCAAGAGTTACTTTGGTAGCTAACACCCGACCCCTTGTATGTGAGTTCCTGGAGGGCTAGGGATTATTTATCTATAGACCCCACAGTACACAGTGCAGTATCCTTAAGATCATGAAGGTGAGGTAGATGTTTACTAAACAAAATAATTAGAAAAGAATTATAATAATTTTTAAAGGAAAAGGGGGGCGGCGCATATCAATTTTGAACAATTGCTTAGCTGAAATAAAAGCAACATCATTCACTGGTATCTACACATAGCAAATAGATTACAATGGTAAACATATAATTGAAACCATAAATCTCAGAAGACATTGGTAAATATGACTCTGATTTTTGAAATATTTAAGTGTTAGAAGCAAAGGATAGATCCGCTGACAGTACTTATAACATTTTTAAATTTTCTGTAAGTTAGAAAACATTTAAAGATTAAAGGAAAGTGAACCATTGGGGAAAACATCATAGCAAATTAAGCATGAAGAATTCACACACATTGGCTGGACTAACAAAAATCCCCCAAGTGGAGAAAAGGGGGCAAATGATATGGATGTGCAGTTTTTTTTTAAAAAGAGAAAACAAATAAGTGATGGGTTTGAGAAAAGGGTGAGCCCGTTTGTTAATCGATGAGTTTCAATTTTAAGACTGAGGAGAAAGAGTCTCCTGCATCTAAGTGGCAGATCTTGAGAGCATAATACCATTGGCAGAGGTCAGGGAGATAGAATTTATATCTAATATAGATTTGGTGGTGGAATCAATTTCAACCATTTTCTTGAGGACATTTTGGTCACACAGATGAAGACCATGCTGCTTCTGAATATTTTTGCCTGAAGAAGTCATCTGAGATATACACAGTGATAAACACTCAGCAAGGAAAGCGCCCGAGGGAAATAAATTAGCTTATTTACTTACTATGCAGCTATTAAAATTCACCCTGTTGAAGAATACTTAGAATACTTATTGAATCGGGTTATAATATTAAGTCAAAGAAATTCAAATATAAACAAGGCAAGTCAAAGCCTATGTATGAATATTTATTTGTACATCCTAGATAAATAGAAATTAATTGCTATATTAGAACGATGAGGACTGTTGTTTTCTGTATCTTTCTTACTTGAAGATATTCATATTCTGGACATATTAGCTTGGCTTAAGATAAATGAACCAGGCCATCGCCCCTTCTCCTCAAATTATCTGCACTGCCTGCCTCCACCCTGCCCCAAGGCTTGTGAACAGGACACTAAGAATAAATGAAACTCTACCACAGTTCTGTCTCCTGCTCTTGTCTTCGATCTCAGGCTGCTCATCCTGCCCTAATCCTATCATCTTTCTCAGTGAAAATACTTAACTGTTTCTGTGCTGGGAAGGTACAAATTGTTCTGTGATATAATGAACACAAACTTGGAAATGTTCATGTTTAATTCCAACTCCCAGGTTAAACAGCTACACCCTTGAACTCAGAGACTCTTCTACTCGTTCCAAAACGAAGTTATGAGTGCCCCTTAAATAGCCTTGTCATAGGAACACAGACCCAGGACCAGACTGCCTTGTTTCAAATCCTACCTTTGCTGCTGGCTGTAAAATTGGGATTATGGGCAAGTTTTCAACTTTTCCGTGGCTGACAACTCATGTAGTAAGAGATAATGGTATCGCTCGCTTTGCCAGGTTTTAGAAGCATTTTTTGAAGATTAACAAGCACTCAGAGCAATCCCGGGTCCTGCTGCACACTGTGCCAGCATTTGTCATGATTGTGCAGCTGAGGCACTTGGTGCAAAACTCGTCAAAGAGAGACAACCCAGTTAATCAAGCACTCAAGGACAGCTACAGGCCGAGCTCTGTGTTAGAGGGCCAGAGTATCGGAAAGCTTCCTGCCTTTGCTAAAGTCCTGAAGGGGAGGCATGAACAGAAAGAAAAACAAGGGAGTCAGGTCGCCACTCTGCCCAGGGCACCTTCCAATATCCAAGGGCAAGCCCTCACCCAGCACAGGAGTTCTAAGAAGCGGGTGGACCTGGAAAAATGTGAAACACTTAGCAGAAGCCACCCTGTATCTTTCTCCTTCTATTCCCTTCCTCCAACCCTTAAGTGGCAATAGAGTGACAAGAAGTAACAGAAAAAAAATGGGGGGTGGGGATAAGGCAAGTGTGTTTTTCTTCCCAATACTATTTCTCCCTCCCTCTCAGGCATCCTAACAGAACCACACGACCTCTTACCCACGGCCTGGCATCCACGACCTCGCATCCACAACCTGGCATCCACGGTCTCGCATCCAAGGCCTCACATCCATGTTGCACACATTTAAAGTTCAAGGTCCTTTCTCAGTTGCTGCCACCCAGACATGGGAATGAAGTACTTCTTCCCTGAGTAGCTCCAACCTTTCATGAGAAGCTCTATTCACCCCACCCCACCCCTAACCCCCACCGTGCTCATGAAAAAATAAACATCCAAGTTTTGCTGTCACAAAGTTTTAGGGACACTGAGACACTGGAGCATCAGACAGAGCTCAGTTTCCCCAAAGATGCCTCTGTACTCTGAAGTCTCTTAGCGCTGCTCTCTGACCACCCGTCATCCCAACACCTTTGGCTGCAGTTGCCACCCACTCCTTGCTGGGCTTTTAGTGGTACCTAACTTAAAGTCCAAGTTTCTCAAATACAAGTCAAGATCAGGCCGAGCCTAGTGAGTGCTAGTGGCAGGGAGAGATGCTCCCCCTGTCTACAAGTCCCATTCCTCTTTATCTGATACCTACTGCTCTTCTGGGACTCACCAGGCCACTCTGCTCTGTAACTTACCTTCGACTCCTCTCCTTGGTTCAATTACCATCTGCACTTACACCACTGACACCACTCGAGAGAATCAGACTTTGCCAAGTTGGCCATAGGTCCTGATGTGGCTGTTGTGCCTCTTGCCTGTAGCCCAGGGCCAGCATGGTGGTGACCTCACATCCAGTTGGTGCTTTACCAGTGTTTGATGAGTATGTCACTGAAAAACTGAAGTTCCCAGATATGCCAGATATGTGAGTTAAAGTTAAAGTAACAGATGGCATTCTAGGACAAAAATATCTTTACAGCAGTGACAATCCAAATGAGGTCTCCAGTGTGTCAAAGACTAACCCCCAGTCACAGTGAGCCGAACACGCGGCTCACCTCCTATGGAAAAATGTGTCAAAACTCACCTTGTCATTTTATATTTTACTGGATAAGTAACGCACGGTTATTATAGGTTAAAAAAAAAATAACACAAAGAGCCCAATCTCTGATAACATTTTCAAAATCAAATTCTAAGACTTGAAGGCGAAGGAATATTTTCGCATGGGATCTATTTGACAGCATAGAGGAAATTAAGCTCTCAAGAATTACACAGAAAACAGGAAAATGGCTTTCTATGCCTAACTTGCTCTAAAAAAAATCCACTAGTAAATGAAACTTATCAATTGTAATTTTTGAGGCCTTGCGTAAGTTTAAACACATGTTATTTATATGCCGACAGCAGATGTCCAACAGCATGAAGGCTCTTGATAGTGTCAAACTGTGTACTTTAAGGAGGCTAAAATAGGAAACTGTGTTATATATATTTTCCACATACATGCAACACACACATTTAAGCATGTGCCCATAATTCCTAGTGATCATTTTCACATTATTTTCTGAGGATATATTGCTGGTAGATGCCTCCTACCATTGCTCAGTGGCCCAAGAAAACTTTAAATAAGTTTAAGTACATACTTGTGCCCTTGGCTGAAGAGGAAATGCAAGGCCAATAAGAGTGCCCATTCTCTGCTCTAAGGGACATTTTCTAGACTTCTTAATTATATTCCCATTAGATAATTCTAAAAAGCCAGCGACTTCTTTAAATGCTTCAAAGCTGGTATCTAAAATATTACATCTTGTGTTTCATCAGTTGAAAAAAATACAATATTTAGTGTATTTGGTTCCTACTCTCTAGCCTATTGGAACTCTAAAGATTGACCATTGATGTCATAGTGATTTAATTGTATCATTAATTGAAAACAAAATACAGAAATGAGATCTTCATGAGTCTTGTAGCCTTTACTTCCCCCTTCAAATTGTATTTCTGCTTTACTCAAAAAATTGAAGCCAAGCAAAAACTGTAATTGCATACCTTAAAATGTCTTATTGATTAGTCTTTCATATCTCTGTGACAAAACCATTTGTAAATACAAATATTTGGAAGCACAGTTCTGCCAGCCTACGTATTAAGCATATCATTTGGCTTGAGCTATCATTATACTTATGAATGCAAAGTTGGTCAAAACAATGGATTACCAAAACAATTGATGAATCAGTATTATTTCATTCAAAATTATTCTTAATGAGGTAAGTGGCAGCCTTCCCATGATTGCTTCATGTATTTGTGTGTGATTAGAAGCAAGTGCTAAAATAAATGAAACTTATTCTCAATTATGCTCTTCTTGTAGCTAAAGAGACACAAATAGAAATTTCATAATAGCTGTGTCACTCAAGCTGTACATCAAACATCTCATGGTGATTTATCATCAAAAATATTTTTAACAATCTAGCAAGTTAAATTATGTCCACCTGAAGTTTTGAGAAAAGAAAACGACTGGAGTACATGACTTGGATGAAGGTTTGTTGATTCCTGAGCCAGGATCATTATCTGCTTTCTCAATGACCACAGGGCCTTAAGTGGCTCCTGATTCAGAATTTGGAAGATGTTTATAAACCATGGAACATAGTACCATAGACAGCATCCCAGTTCTGTCAAATCCTCCTGTTAAATAAAGTGGGAGAGCTGAACTGCTGCAAGACAGAGACTTCTCATGGCCACATGTACCCTGGGCCATGTCCATGGACGATTTCATCTCCCCTACATCATCTACTGGTAGGCCCTGCTTTTCCCATTTTTTTCAGCCATTACTTCTCTAACAGGGATAATTTTCATTATTAGAGGTACCTCTCTGCAATTTCCAATATTGAAATGTAATGATTCAATAGCTGAACTTGTAGTTTTATAACTAGGATAATTATTAACAGACCCAAGGAACCACTAGTGCCCGAGATTTTCCTGCTTGGGGGGCAGGGGGCAGCCTGGGAAGCGAGGTAGGGCAGGAATTGATTCTAATGACTTATCTGGTAGATTTGCCTTTGACCATCACAACATTAAACAGATTCTGAGAGGTCACTGCTGAAGTCTTTTTCCTTGTCCTTGACCCCTTCCTGTACCTCATAGATGTCTCTACCTCACTTCTTTCTTAAAAGGAAATTAAATTGACTAGAGTTTATATATGACAAACTCTGTTCAATTTCATTCTGTTTCAGTGTTTTTTTTTCTTTAATTTAAGACAGATATTTTGATACTAGGATGTTCTGCATGGAGAGTCACCATTCTCAATTTTAACTCATTCAAAAGCACCTGTAGGTCTGAGATCTCACAACCCCTTTATTGCATTTACATTACTATACAGAACAGTACCCAAATTACAATTATAAAGTAGCAAAATAACCACAACAGGAGGAACTGTATTAACAGGTCGCAGCTCAGTAGAAAGGCTGAGGACCACGGAACTAGAGGATGACAGGGCCCCTCCCCCAAAGAGTGAGTTTACTTTAGCTCTTAAGGAAATCCCAGTCCATGGCTTGAAAGGCTGAAGACCTATCGCAGGAAGTCAGACGTCCTCCACATCATCCTAATCTCTTTCCTAAATTCCTCAAGTGAATGTATTGACCAGACAAAAAAGTTGGAAATCTTGAAGCCGAGTTAGAGGGACATATGAACACAAGGAAAACTAAGATGTCTTTTCTGGGAGGACAGCTTTTTGTTCCAGAAGACACTGCAAGGAGAAAAGGCAGGAAGTCACAGGGGCATGTATCTAAATACGACCAATAGAAGAAAGGGGAGGAACCAGAGGCCCTATTAATTTATTTAGGAAGTGCTTAAACCAGTGTCAACTTAACAGACTTCCAGTCTTAGGCTTCCCCCAAGGCTACAAATCTGTTACTTTCCAGTTCCCAGCAGCTTGGCCCTCTGCCTTTACTGATTGTTTAAGTCTCTGTGCCAAGGAAGGAACTCTACAGTCCCAAAGACAACCTTCATCTCTGCCCATTACAATCACATGTGCATCTGAAACATACCATGCAAGAAACAGAATTTTGTTTTTTTGAGACAGGAGGATTTGACAGAACTGGGATGCTGTCTATGGTACAATGCTCCATGGTTTTTAAACATCTTCCGAATTCTGAATTAGGAGCCACTTAAGGCCCTGTGGGCATTGAGAAAGCAGACCAGGCTGGCCTCAAACTCAGAGAGATGAACTTGCCTCTGTCTCTCTGGTTGCTGAGATTACAGGTGTACACTACCACGCACAGCTGAAACAGATTTTTTAAATTTCCTTTTTCTCATACAAAAATACTTAAGAGCCTCAGTTTCCATAGATGTCACAATATACAGAGTTACTCTAATCAAAACTCCATTAGTCTTGCATCTTTTTCCATATTCTAAAATCCAACCCATCTGCAAGTAAACATTGTGGATGGAGGACTGCAGTTCCACACTGTTTCACATATCTTTACACGTCTCTCCACCAGATGAAGATTCCACGAATGTTTGCCATGGCTAGCATGTAGCATCTCTTATCCTTGCCTTCCTTGGCCTTCCAGGCCATTCTGCGAGTCATTTTAATCACAGATGTGGTCAACCCACACAACCTATTTAGAATTCTTTGTGCTTTCCCAGTGTTCTTTTCGGTTTTGTCCCTTCCACCCCCTAGAGTCTCAAGTAGCCTAAGCTGGCCTTGGACTTGCTATGAAGCTGAGGTTGACCTTGAACTGCTGAATCGCCTGTCTCTACTTTCCAGGCACTGGAATTACAGGGATGGGTTACCACACTCAGCCAGTTTTCTATTATTCTTAAAAATAAAACCCTAACTTCTTACCTAGCTGATAGGACTTTGCATCAGTGATTTTTAGTCTGTAATTAGCGTCACCTGGAGAACTTAAAATAACAATGAGAGAAAAGTAGCAACAACAACAAAGCCCAAGCCATTAATATGTGGGTCCCTTCTCAGGCTAAGTGCATGTGGATTTCTGTAGATGCATTTTGGGTATGCACTGGGAGGTGACAGTCACTGTTCTGACCTCTGACCACTGCTCTGGTTTTTTGTTTTGTTTTGTTTTGTTTCACTTACTATCTCAGTCATTAAAATCCAAATATACAGATTTTTCTAAAACTTTCTTTCTTGCTGCTTATTTTCCAGTGTGCTAAAATCTTGCAGCTTCCCAGTACCTGTGAAGTAACTATTTCCTCTTTCTGGGATGCTTTTGCCCATATTCACTGGCCGCTTTTGCCACTCAGTTCTCAGTTCAAGCATCACACCATCAAGCAAGGGGATGGTGGGAGAGAACAACAGATTTGTCAGTGTTCACATCTACACACAGGAGATCAGAACCCTCGAGCCAGGAGTGCACCAGCCACTCAAACACTCCCAGTCTGTTTTTTTTATGTGCTTATTGCCAGCAGTTGCTCTTCCGTGTCCTGGCTGTGGTGCACATCTATCCTAACAAACACTGGCATTATCAGGCTCTTAGCAAGCAGAAACTACCAGTGATGGCCTCCAGGGAATGACACTCGTCTTGGGGTAGGGCCTGACACTCAGACCCTCCTAGTCATCCTTCAGTTGCCTTTCTCAAGAGTGCACTCAAGAAAATCCAGTTCAGCTTTGGAAACTATTCCTTTAGGAATAGAGTTGACAAGGGTCTAAAGAATGAGACCAAGTAGAGGGAGTTTGAACTCTGATGCCCAAACATAAAGTTACTCTAAAGGATTCCCTATGTGGTCCATCATTTCCAATGCCCCAGTAGGACTTATATGTTTAATGGGCTCTACACATACATGGTACTAAATAAGGTTTATTTTTATGTGTGCATACATGTGTGAGTGCATGTGTGCCTGCATGTGTGAGTGTGTGTGTGTGTCTGTGTGTGTGTGTATATGTGAATTTAGGTCCCTGAAGTGACCAGCAGAAGACCAGGCCTCTGGTCCTCTGTAGCTGGAGTTACAGATGGTTGTTAGTCATCCAGTGTGGGTGCTGGAATCTGAACTCAGATCCTCGAGAAGTGCAGCAAGTGTCCTTAACCACTGAGACACCTCTTCTTCCCCTTTATAGTCTCTCTTAACTCTGTTGGTATTTAAGGCTGGCACAAGGTCTGTGTATTTGAATTCATAGCTTATGTCTCATGAAAGTGGACATGAAATAAAAGGTTTAGGAGTGAAATCCAGTCCTTGTTCTAAGGCTGGGAGCTGGTCGACGCAGAGGAAAACATTCTCAAATTCAATGAGGAGAGGGAAGATTTCTCACATCAAGGGCTCCAATTGTTGTGAACACAGCCGACACGGTGCTGTTTATTTTCTCCAAGACAGCGTTTCTCTGCGTAACCACCCTGACTGAACTCACTCTGTAGACCAGCCTGGCCTCTAACTCACAGAAATCCACCTGCCTTTGCCTCTCAAGTACTGGGATTAAAGGTATCCACTACCATGCCTGGGTGGTACTGTTATTTTTGCCTGTTTTTTTTTTTATTTTCCACTTCTTCATTCCGAATCAACTTCAACTTTGTTAACTACGGCGAAATGACATAAGAATCAATCAGCCTCGGGATTTTCCATGATCTCAGGGGACTGTTATTGCTCACATACTGGGCTGGTCTGTGACCAGTACCTACATGCTGAGGGCTGTGTCCAGAACACTGGGAGGCATGGTCAACAGGGCACGGGGCAGAGCACTGATACTGTATCTAGTCCCACGGGGTCACTCAGTTCATTACAGTTCCTTCTCCTGCCCTGGAAGCTGAGGCACAAATCCAGCACCTGTTCCCTTGAATTCAACTTTTGTTGGCTGGAAGAAAAGGTTGGAGGTTTCTGTGAAGGGAATCCTTTCTCCACTTTGATCACAGCTTTCCAGTGTCATGTGAATAAAAGCCACTCTGTGAGGCCACTTCAGCTACATCAAACCATTCCGGAATCATCTTCCGCTTCGCTAACTCTACAAGGTGGTGGCTGGGTCACAGTACATTTCTTCTTTATCAAAGTTTCTGTTGAATTCAATCCCTAAGTTCAAGTCAAATGTCCAATCGCTAGGCGTATAGTTATAAACGCATTCATTGATTCTGTGCCTGCTCCCTCAGGTCAAGAGGACACAGGTACCCCGTAGCTTCCTACAAAGGGGCGCATGTTCTCTGAGCCTTATGCTTGTTGTGTCTGGAGAAAATGTTGGAGGAAGGGTACAAATGCAAACATTTTCTCTCGATCATTGGTCATGGCCACACAACATGGTCCCTTCTTACCCAATCTCCTTCTATCCCTACCCCAAGACCCTCCATCAATAAATGGATTAACCTCATTTGATGCTCTCTAAGGATAAGGCATCCAACCAGGGCTTCCCAAGGTGCTTCTGTTCCTTGTACAAAAAGCTGAAAAGGTCATCACATTTGCAAATGAACAGAAACCTCCCACTCAAAGAGCATCCAACAGCATAGTGGCTCACCAAAGCAGCCCACAGGAGCCTTCCTCAGGGTGCCATCCCTTTCCTGTTAGAATAATGCACATGTGTTCTTTTCATCTGTGTTGGGTAAGTCTAACTTTCTTTGCAAAGGTAACACCTTTCCCCCCTTCTCACCTAAGATTGTTGCCACTTTCTTTAGAAAGGGGTAACATAGTCTCCTTTCAAATCCCCTATTGGGCCAGTCACTTCCAGCTACCGGGCTTGTCTCACTTCAGCGTCCTTCCACAGGATGTAGGCCACGGTAGGCTTGGCATTCTTAAGCCACGGCAGTCTGAATTTGGGACCCAAATTCTAGCCCCACCAAGCCTGTCTTTGCATGCATGTCATTACCAAGAAGGGCTGAGCTAACAGTAGGCTTCCTACACTCTTCCTCACCTGCGGTGCTTGCGGCTTCAGTAGGTTCTAATGTTTATATTCAACTCAATATGTCCTGAGCAAGGGCTCCTGAACTCTTACTGAACCAGGCACCTTGGCCAGGCAGGAGAGGAGATCTCCATTTGCAAGTTTGCCATGTGTATGTCTCACCAGGTTCTAAACCCAGGAGGGCCACCTCTTAGGTGTTTTTATCTTGTGCTACAGGAAGGGAACAAGGCAATGAGGAGGCTCTCGTTGCAAACTTTACCGGAGCCTTCAGATTCAAAAGGTAGGAAGCTGGGTTAACTGCTGGTCCCTGGCTGCCAATGGTGAAATGAAAGATCATTAATGCTAGAATGGATGCTTTCTGATAGGTGATTATCCTGTTCAGATGTGACACAGGAATGCCTCGATCATCAAAGCCCACTGAACAAGCTGTGTAGAAGTCTGTCTGCATGTGCGCTGAGCAAATGAAATTGCTTAGAGCGTTAGTCAGCTCCAGAAGCTAAAACAAGGTGCCAGCCAGGGTGGTTTAAACATCAAAGGTAAATTTTCTCATACTCTGGAGGCTGGAAGGTCCAACAAGGTATCAGATAATGTATCTCTTGGTGAGAACTTGGTCCTAAGACATCACTGCTGCCTTTTCTTCTTTTCAGGGTACCATGCCTATGAGATTAAGGCTTCAGTCTTGTGACCTCACCTAATTTTTAGAGCCTACCTACAGACATGATCTTCAAACATAGTCATATTGGGTAAAGGTTTTCACATATGAATTTGGAAAGACATAGACATTTGTCTCATAATGCCCAGTATATGGCAAGTTACAGAAAATATGACCTTAGCTGCTCTGTCCCTGGACCTCTGCTATAATTATGTCAGGGATACATTTCAAAGTCATGAGCTGGACCCCGAGCCAAGTAAATTGTAGCTACAGAGATGTGGACAGTATTGATTCAGTCACCGGCAGGACCATCTACACTGATTTGTAGCCTGGCCATTCTAGACAAGAAGATAAATTAGATAGGGTATCAATGCCAAAACATATCAGATGGAAGCTAGGCAGACACATAAAACCAGGTGATTACAACACACACAAATTGTGTAGGTCTAATGTAAGAGACGTATTTAGAACGTTGTGAAAATTCACAGCCAGGACTATCATGTGATCTGGCCAATGGGGATGGTGAGGATAGTTCAGGCACGTATAGTCTTTTGATCGAAGCCAACGTGGCAATTTATGGAGAACTTGAAAGATCCAAATGAGGCAAGTGTTTGAAAGCAAAAGGATAAAGTCCAGTTCTTGCCTCAACATGATCAAGTCATTGGCTGAATCTGGGACTCGTAAATGAATAGTGAATTGTGGGAAACCATTGACATCTGGCCATGAGGCATTAATGCCAATAGCATCACAGCTCAGATTTCAAAATGTAATGTCACTGTTTTTTAGTTAACATTTCTCCTCTTTAATTTTTTAAAGCCAAAACCCAAAAGAAAATCAATCCGATGGAATTTTTACAAGGTTTAATTCGATTCCACTTTAGAATGTAAACTGAACTTCTGTGCCCCATTGTCAACTAGAGGCACTTTCCTCCAAGCTCTACAGTCAAGGCATTTACAGAGATCTTCAGATGTTACTTACTCACTTGGTAGAGTTTTTGAAAACTGGCTCTGCGAGGAGCAAATGTCATGAATGTTACTGTGGGTGTTTTCACTTTTTATCTCTTGAGAGACTGGATATAATTGAGTTAGAAAGGAAACGGAGGGTTGGACCACGACCTCTTTCCAAGGTAAAGATGAACCCAAGGGAGGTTAGTGCTATGCTTAAACCAACACAGTGAACAGAGCTATTATCCTAAGTACTCCCATCATAGCAAACACATGGAAGGCGCAGCCCCTGAAGCTGGGTTATGCATAGAATTCTCCCACACATTTTGTCAGCATGCAGTCTGTCCTGTCTCACTGAGCCTGTCCTTTAGGCAAAAGTTTGTCCACATAACTGTGCTTTATGCTAAAAATGATTGTATATGCTCTAGTGTTTTTGCTTTTTTTTAATTGTAATTTTGTTTATAAAGCTTCGTCATTCCTTCTCAGTCTCTGGATTTCATTATGAAATCAAGTGGGATCTTCTTCAGCAATGAACTCCCTCTCATCCATCACTCAGTTCTTGAGACTAATCCTGCACCATTAATTAGACCTACACAACCGCCATCTCCGCCCCTAAATATACAGGTGCAATCCGTTTAGTCTTATAATGCTACATGTCTGTATGTTTTCAAGACTGACCATTTGGTATTGGGTAGCCGATTAATATGCTCTTCCCTGGGGAAGACTATTTCTTCTATGCTCATTCCTTAGTACAATCCCTATTTTCAGGGGAAGCCTAGCTCCATTCATGTGATACAGTCACTAGAAGGCAGGGCATAATGATGCTCCAAGGTTGGCATATACAGAATACCCTGTAAGAAGTGGCTGGTATCAGCAGCTTCCTGCTTCCTCTCTACTACCAAACTACAAAGCAAAGACTAGGAACGGAGCAGGCTTTAGACCCAAAGAACCTTCATCCTTGGGTCTGAGTCAACACACTGCTGCCTTTTGTTGGTCCATGAACGTTACTTTGCTGTCTGTTTCAAAAAGCTTGCCTAGAGGTTGTGACCCCAATGTAACCTCTAGGGTGGCCCTAACAATTATGGAGATTTCTACCTCCATTACACAGCAAGCTCCTTCAGGTCCTTGCAAAGACCTAGCACAGAGTGGTTGCTCAAAGATGATTAGAAGGATGGGTATATGACAGAACTTGTGTTGATTGTGGAATTGGAGACTAACAAGGAATATAGCAGAAAGAAAAAGCTGCTTTGTACAGATAAGTCATACGACTGGTAATTTCATTACATTCTATCAACTCACTACTGGGAAAAAGGAAACCAATATTCAGAATTCCGATCTCAAATATTTCAACATATTTGTTCCATAGATGCCTAGACTATCGGGGCTAGGGTAGATAAAAAATATTTCACGAGTGAGGGTTGGTTTTCAATTCAACTTAATGGGGTATGTTCTGTTGGGCTCTCGGCCTATGTGAGGTTCCCACTGATATTATTAATGTAAAGCCTGGGGAAAGTAGATGGAACAAAATTAAATGGGGGTCATTAGGTTTATAGTGGATGCTTTGAATGTTATCCTATTATGTGGTGGTAATTTCATAATGTGTTAATATGGTATTTAAAGATAGGATCTCACTCTGTATTCTAGGGTGGCCTGGAACATACTGTATGGCCAAAGTTGGCCTTGAGCTCACAGCATCCTCTTGCCTCCACTTTCGAATGCTTCTGGAATTATGGGCATGTGGTACCATAGCTGGCTCATGATGGAGATTCTATATTTTGTGAGGAAGTGCTGGGCGTGACTAGACCTTGCAGAGCTACCCGGGTAGCAGGCCAAAGGTGGTTGGTCAGTCTTGCCTACTAGGCAACTACATACATTTCCATGGGGAATTCCATGGAGGTTTCAGCAAAAGTGGAAAGAGAAAAGAGCATGGGTGTGAGAGCTCTTTTAGGGGTCCTTGCAGTCTGGGATCATCCAAAAAGATTCTCAGACAATTCCCACTTTAGATGTAAAGAAGAAAGCAGAGATGGGAAAGGGTCAGAGTTCAGTATGCCAGCAGGGCCTTAAGTCAAGTACATAAGTATCCAGAGCCCTGAACTGGATTGCGCTGTCTAAGTGTAATTCCCCCAGTGGCATGCACAGGCAGCTCCTAGCATTTGTTGCAGGGGCCTT